>NC_056743.1:1663895664-1663913164 GCF_019279795.1 Protopterus annectens | reverse complement strand
CGGGGTATAGAATTTGTGGACATGTACCATTTGGAAGATGGCTATGGGGAAGCTTCATGTGAACATGTGAAAGGTATTTATTCCCGATAATGCACGTGGGGAGACGTGCATCACGGTCAGGTGTTTAATCCTGGGTCATAGGTTCTGCAGGACCGGGTGGAGGCTGAGCAGGGTTGAGGTCAGGTACTGCTAATCTGACTTGTGCCCGGTAGGGTTGCCACCTTTTCAAATGCACACAGTGGGACATGTTTTGTACAAACGGCAGAGTTTGCAAGGCAAAACATGCCCACAGCCAGTACATAGGACAGAACTTCACTGTTTTGCCTACATAAATGCTTATTCTTGTAGCACTTTAGTTGCTTATTCTTTTTCTTATAACATTTAGGTGTTCCAGAAATAGAATAACTGTTTTATGCAACTATTACATAAAATATAGGAAATATGTTTGTCCTAATATCTCAGGACATTTGCCATTTTTCCATTTTTTATGCAGGACACAACTGGCCAAGGAGGGACTGTCCCTCACAAAGTGGGACAGGTGGTAGCCCTAATGCCCGGATGTCAATGGGGGTGGACATTGTGTTATGCCACAAAGTCTAATCTTGAGGACAGACACATCCCATGAGGGATGTCCAAAAATTGTAAACGACGGACCCCATTCAGCTTGATATTCGAAAATGTGGCAGGGTTATGCATTCATGGTATACCTAGTTTGCAAACCTGAGACTGCCTAGGGTGCAACTGCCTACTAGATGTGGGTAGGGGTCACTATGTGCAGATATGGCTGCGCCAAGCAAGCAGCCCATGTATAAGTGGTTTTAGTGGATGTTCAGCAAGGGGGGTGTGTGCTGTGGAGGGGATGATGGGTATTCAATTATGTATCCAGGTGTGTTGGGGTTGGATGGCTCGGTTCAGGCCAGACCATTATGTGGGTGTGAGCCAGTAACGTTTCTGTACATTTTAATGTTCATATGTTTGTGGGATTGTGTTCTGCAATATGGCCTGTCAGGTTATATTGCAGATGTGAATGTTTGTTCTTTGGTTTCCTTTCTGATTCACCCACATCTCCCTCATACACCTCCAGTTCACCTATTGTGCATCCAACCCAGTCTCCCCTTGGTGAAGTATTACATTACCCATCACCCCCCACCCCCATATTCCACACACACCATCCATCCCTTCTCTGGCTGATGGCCCATGGCACAGACAACAGAACACATGTGTACTCTACATATCTCTGGTACCAATATGGTTGTAAGGACATCCCAAGCATATTTGATCTTCCACATGCTGTACTTCACGCACAGAGGTACATGCAAATGCCTATCTTTCATGACATGGTAGGCAGACCCAGGTAATACCCATTCATCTTTGGGCCATCCAGGCAGGGATGACCTGGACAGCGAATGGGCAGATATTGAGTGAATGCTCTGACCATTGGTAGGGTTGCCACCTTTTCAGATGGCCAAAGTGGGGCATCTTCGGGACACACATCAGATTTTACAGGCCGACACATGTCCACAGTCAGTACAAAGGAGAGTACTTTACTTTTATGCCTAGGTGACAGCTTATTCTTTTACCAGTTTAGTTGCTTATTCTGTTTCTTGTAACATTTAGGTAGTTTAGATACAGAATTAACTATTTTATGGAACTGTTACATAAAATATGGGACATAATTATGTCCTACAATTGCAGGACATTTAACATTTTTAATAGTTTTGGTAAGGACACAACTGCCCAGAGAGGGACTGTCCCTCACAAAGTGGGACAGGTGGTAACCCTAACCATTTGGCTAGGATTAGCAAAGGGCAGCAACACGCTAACATGCTGCGTTTCGCTTCCACTTGGTATAACAATCAACACTATAATGGAATACGGGCACAGGGTTTTAAATGTCATTTGTTTGAGGGACGGGGACGCAATATTCAGGTACATGCCTTTGTCTTTACTTTTTATTTTGGTGTTCGCAAAACTGTCTTGTATGCTTTGCATACATTTCAGTATCCACTGACACTGACAGGAGTGATTATTATTAGAGGCAGGATGTACTAGTCAGCATTTTAGGTTGCGCATCTGCAGCCATGTTCACACCTCCGTGCAGTGCTTAGACACGCCCCCTGCACTTGCGCAGGTTTCCTATGCATGTGGACGTTGCGGCAGCACGCCCTCATTAATATGCATGTGGTACTGCTACACCATCTCTATGCCACATGGTCGGTGCAAGGCTAATGCCGTCCTTGCCCCGAGCTTCATGAATCCCAAGGATAATTGTTTCATTCCTTATACCCAGGAGACCAAAGAGTGGAGTATCATGATGTTTATGTGTTTATCAAGTTCATTGTATTAGGTTTGCTTAACATTGTTTGAGAACTGACTGTGTAAAACCAGTGATGAGGCATAATAAAACACTAAAGGCCCTTAGTGAGTACCTTCAGGTGGAAGGTCACACAGAATAAATGAGTTAATGAATAAATAAATAAGCTAAATAAAGCAGACTTACATTACTCTTTTTATATTACAGCCAAGTGACACCTGTAGTTGTTTCTACAGTTACATACTATACATGCCTCTAGGCATCAAATCTTGCATGTTCATATTTGCATTAATAATTTCAAAATTATACTACATATAGAGTATTAAAAGATTTCATCTTAAAGCTTACACAGTGGCAAATACCACTATGTTGATATTTGACCACGGTCTAGTGCAAGTAATGAGATATTAATTCTTGTTTATATAATAGATATTTATATTGTTATAAATTGTATATATTTATAATGCCAGCCTAGCCAGATAGAATTTTGAAGCTAATTCTGTCATCTGTAAATATTAATGTAAACCACAGGCTTGTTGTCTTAAATGGTAAAAATAGTGTTACATGTGGAACTGGAAAAAAATGTAACAACGGTGCACTCTACTGACCAAGTAAAGTCTATTGTGACCCTTTGATGTAAACACGGCTCCAGCTGGTCTAGATGAAGGAATTCTTGCTATTGTTTTAAGGTCAGAGTTAATGGCCAGAATTTGATCTGGTTTCTGCCCAGAGGTGAAGAATGTAAATGTAGTTTCTGTTAGCCTGGGAACACAGGAAAGTGTTTAGAATGATGTAATGTGAACCAGGAATGTGATTTTAAAAACAGGGAGAATCAGAGAGCATTAAGCATTTTTGTCTTGACCATCCAACTCATCAGCACTGTCTTGCTCTATATCTAAGTTTATCTTAGACTTGCGTTTTCTCTTAGAAATAGCTAGAAATTAGAAAGATTAGACTAAGTGTTTTTCTGTGATGTCAGAACTGTACTACTGAATTATTTTAGGCATTTCTCTGTAATCGATGAACTCTTGACTAGCACTGTGTAGTAAAAAGTATTTTCTTGTGTTTTGACTATTTGGTATTAAATATTTTAACCTTTTAAGGTGTGGCTGCTTTTTGTAGAGATAATTTAAGCTTTTTGGAGTACTTGCATGTCTTTGGTAAAATTGTACAAAGCCACTCTAATAGCTTTAGCCCTGGGCTATACTACCAATTAGATAATAATATTGCACAGTAATAATTGGACACCCTTTTAAGGGCCTTTGAGTAGCTGATAAATATTAGTGGGTGGTAGCAGATGGTACTACTGTATAATTTGGGAAAAAGGGGCACAGCTGGAGAACCTGTGTCAGCCTTCCCCAAGAGTGTCTGTTTGGCTGTATAAACTCTTCTCAAAGTGTATGTGTGTGTGTGTGCGTGTGTGTGTGTGTGTGTGTGTGTGTGTGTGTGTGTGTGTGTGTGTGTGTGTGTGTGTATGTCAGCTACTTGGGCAGGGACACAAAACACTGGTTGGACAGAGAGGGTGCTGGAGGTTTTAGCTTGCCCACTAGGCTGAGATCTGGACCCTATAGCTGTGCCAATGGGGAGTCTTATTGGGGACCTGGAGCCCCGGACTGACTGTGATCTCTGTGTGCTCTTCAGGGAAATTGCATTTTACTGTGTGTATTTGTTATCCTTTTTTGCTATATGAGACGTCCCTCACTAGAGTTAGTGGGGAGGATTGAGGTTCCTTGATTGCTGTGTTAACTCTGGACTTAAAATAATAGCAAGAATTCCTTAATCTAGACTGGCCGGAGCCATGTTTGCATCAAAGGGTAACAAAATGCTATACTTGGTCAGTAGAGTGCACTGTTGTTACATTTATTCCAGTTCCACATGTAACACTATTTTTACCATTTAAGACAACAAACCTGTGGTTTACATTAATATTTACAGATGACAGAATTATCTCCAAAGTTCTATCTGGCTAGGCTGGCAGCCTTCATCTATCATCACCCAAACTTCACATATCTCCCGCTGGAGAACTCAAGCTAGTTTTTCAAGTGACCCTTGAGAAATGCTGCTTGAGGGAGTTAGGTCTATCTGAGTATACCTTACCTCGTTCCCTGTCTTGGGAGCCCATCTGCATTGGCATTGCTAATCCCACTGCAGTGCTGCATGGACATATCATATGCTTGCAACCCCAGGCTCCATCTTAGCAACTTCGCATTTTGCTGGCTGGCTCTGTTTAACCATGTTAGGGGGTTATGGTCTGTCATAACAGTGAATTTCCTTCCATACAGGTAAGGCTGAAGTTTCTGCAGTCCCCACACTATGGCTAGACATTCCTTTTCTATAGCTACATAGCATTCCTCCCTGGGTTGGAACCTGCAACTGAGATAAACCACTGGGTGCTCTTCTCCCTCTGAAGAAATCTGGCTAAGTACAGCCCCCACCCCATGGTTCGAAGCATCCACCTGCACAACAAATTCTTTGCTGTAATCTGGACTGGCTAAAACAGGGGGTTCTCCCAAAGCTTCTTTAAGCTTCTGGAATGCCTGCTCACACGCTGGGGTCCACACTACCTTATCTGGCCTGTTCTTCCTTGTCAGGTCTGTGAGGGGAGCAGCTATGGTACTATAACTGGGGACGAACTTTCTGTAGTACCCTGCTGTCCCTAAAAGTGCTTTCACCTGCTATTTAGTAACGCCAATTTTCTAGAGTTTCTGTGATTTAAAAATCTTGTTTCAGCTACATATTGTACTTATTTTACTGCCTGCACTTTAACAAAGTTGTTTTTGTGTTTAAATTACCTGTTGTTTAACTGTTGTAGGCTACACACTCAAGTGTGATAGTCATTTCTGTGCATTTAAAGTGTTTTTTTGATTGTATCTGCTTTATTTTCTGAAAAAAACAAAAACAAATATATATATATATATATATATATATATATATATATATATATATATATATATATATATATATATATATATACTTGTTTTCCCACCTTTCTAAACTAGTTTAATCCATTTTTCAGGTTAGTGCTGAATTCAGGGCTGTGTTGCAAGTTTCTGTGTTTGCCCATACCTTACTTGGATAGAAGGAAGTTTCTCTGTTCACTGTGAGAGAGGGAGCTTTGAGCAGCCTATCTGACCCTGGATGAGTGGTTTTAGCCCAGTAATTAGTAGTTTATTGGCCATTTTGGGCTAATTTTTATCTCTTTCATTTCCCTGCTATAAAACCCGCATTTGCGTGGTTTTGCACGCCGGGCAGCGCTGGTTATCTAGGGTATAACTAGGATATAACTATTCCCGGATCCACAAAGTCTACTCTTCAATTTTTCCCTTGGAACTAGACAAACTTTCAACTTAAGCACTCAAATCATTCACTTTTCATCCCTGATCTTGCCCAAAACTCATAGCAAGCACTAATAAACCTTAGCACTAGAACTCCTATACTGTAGAGAAGGACAAGGCTATCTATTCGACCTTACCAGCCAATCAGTAAAACAGTTCACTGTACCTATCCAGGCATGTCCAAAGGGCAGTTTCAGGTGTACTCTCCAGTCCAACTGGTGAATCTGGGCATTTTGAGGCAATGTTACAATTGCCTCATGTAAACAGACAACCCTCTCCTCCTTCCACCAAACACTAATACATGTGAGAGATGAAATTATACAGCCAAACTGGAGGCTAAGCTCTCTCAACCTAAGACTGGACCAGGCAGTCAAGAGGAGAAGGGAATTACTTGCATCACACCACCAGTCTCACATAGACCTATGAAACCAGCACTGGCAAAAAAACACACATAAATAGACAAAAACATACTTGGAGGCTCTAAATAAAAATCTGCAAAAGCAACAGAGACCTCCAAAGCAGACATCCAATCAACCTCCACCCTCCAACACAAACCATGAAACACATACTTCACAAAACCAGTGTGCCACACAATCACAGCCCTTAAGGCAAAATAACATACCCAACACACTAGTAATAGGTGACTCTATAGTCAGGCACACTGATGTCCCACTCACTAGGCTGAACAAGGAGAAGGTTACTGCTAGCTGTCTGTCGGGTGCCAGGATCCGCCACATAACACAAGCATTCAGGTCATTCCAGAACAAGTACAAATATGACTCTGTCATTGTCCATGTTGGTGTGAATGACCTGAGCAGTACCTCCCTGGAATACATGAAAAGAGACATGGAGGAGCTCTCTGATCACGTAGCCCAGGATGGTGTGACCCTGAGTAGTATCCTGCCCTCACCAAGAATGATACCACAGTATAGAGAAAAAATTATCAATTTCAACAATTGGCTAAGCTTCTGGTGTCATTCAAAGGGGATCCAGTGTCTGTCAGCCTGGGATGACATGCTTGACAAGCCATGCTGCTTTGCTAGAGACAGCTTGCACCTGTCACCCTTAGGCTTTTGAATACTGGCCAAGGCTCTTGCCATCCCCATAGTGCCTTTTTTAGGCAAGGCTCAAAAGACAAACTGACCGCCATAAGTAGCACAAGTAACAAAAAACTGAGGGTAATGCTGCTCAATGCCAGAAGTCTAAACCTCAAAATGCATGCACTCGAGGCACTCCTCAGTATGGAGAAAATCGATATATGTGCAGTAACAGAAACCTGGTTTAAGGCTCCAGAGAGAACCCCAGCACTACCAGGCTACAACTCATACCATACATTTCAGCCACAAAACCCAGACCAAAATACAAAAGACGGGTGAGTATCCACATTCATCAAGGATACCCACACCTCCAGGTTAGTGGCACAGCACGATGCTTCAGAGATCATCCACATGCAACTAACAACAGGCAAAACTGCTATTCAAATTATAGATTGCTACAGATCACCCACCATGTCCTAGGACCCCCATTCCGCATTCCTGGAAACACTGGGAAACATAAAGGTCCTACCAAACACCCTGATATTGGGTGATTTCAATTATCCAAACATTAACTGGGAGAACTACTCAAGTACAAACTCCCTGGCCCAACATTTCCTAGAATTTATAAACTCAAATGCCCTGAATCAACTGGTTAACACCCCCACCAGAGGTGACAACATATTTGACCTGGTCATCACCAACATGGGCGACCAGTGTTCCACACCGTAGTTCAACCCCTCGCTGGTTAGATCTGACCATAAATGAATCACTCTGGATATCCACATTCTGCCACCACCCCTGGTCAAAGAAACCACCATGAAAAACCTTTCAAAAGCAAACCTCACGTTACTTAAGACCGAGGTGAGAAGTTTCAAAGCCCCCATGCTAAAGGATAATGCTGTCCAAGTTCCAAAATCCTTTACTAATGCACTCTACTGGCACCTACAAGAATGCATGGATCGTGCTATCCCAAACAAAACCAAGACTCACTTTTCCAAGAAAAGGAATCCAGTCTGGTGGACCCCTACCATAAACAAGCTATACAATAGAAGGAGGAAACTAGTACAGAAAAGAGTACAATTCCAAGAAGGGAAGACATCTCTGATCAGTATCAGCAAGAAACTACATTCCCTCATAAAATCATCCAAGGCTAGCTTCGAAAGAAAAATTGCCATGGACTCCAAAGATAACCACAAGGCATTCTTTAGCTATGTCAAGAATCTAAGTGGCAATTCTCAGATCTGCTCGGAGTTAGTGCAGAATGGCCCAAAATACACTGAACCAACCAATATAGCCAACATCCTGGCAAACAGGTTCAGTGCAAACTTCACCCCCTCTCACCCCCAAAAGGGCCCATAACTATACCAGAAGAATGTAATGCCCCTAAAATCACAGGCACTCGGGTTAAAACAGTCCTTTCCAAAGCCAAAAACACAGCATCAATGGGACCGGACAGTGTCCCAGGCTGCGTCCTACATGAGCTCAAAGATGAACTAACCCCTCACCTAAACACACTGTTTAAACTCAGCCTCTCCACAGTCTATGTGCCCACAGAGTGGTGCACAGCAACGGTTATTCCGCTCCTCAAAGGTGGAGCCACAACAGACCCCAGGAACTATCATCCTATAAGCCTGACTAGCTTGGTCTGCAAAGCTATGGAGCACATCATCATGGATCTCATTAACAGAGACATTGGAATCCTCCAAACACTGGACCCAACCCAGTTCGGCTTTGTTAAGGGCAGATCATGCCTCCTAAGCCTGATGGACTTCTTTGAGACAGTTATAAAGGCTATAGACGAGGGAAGGGTGGTCCACACAGCCTACCTAGATCTCGCAAAGGTCTTCAACACTATTCCCCACTCAGGTATTATAGACAAGCTCACCTGCCTGAACATAAACCCCTACGTCATGAGATGGGTTGCCAACTGGCTCATGGACAGAACCCACATGGTAAGAGTTGCAGGAGCTAGGTCTGACTCGAAACCTGTTACAAGTGGCGTTCCCCAGGGCTCAGTCCTAGGACCCCTCCTGTTTGGCATATACTTCTCAGAGGTACAGGCAAGCACAGGAGGATTATGGCTTACCAAGTTCGCAGACGACTGCAAACTAGGGGCTATAATTGACTCTCTGGCTGACACAGACATCCTCCAAAAGGGATACCTGGTGTCAAAACCATGGTCTCAAGCTAAATGCCAAAAAGTGCATTGTCATCCTCTTTGAAAAAAACAAAGTACCCATAAAATACCTCATAGGTGGTAGCCCCCTAAATACGGAAGACGTAATAAGGGATCTGGGGACCCAAGTAGATAGTAACCTTTCCTTTGATAATCACATTGCCAAAGTGGTTAGAAAATCCTTCTATGTGGCCCACCTAATCACAAAAGGGTTTACATCCAGATCGAAAGAGGTCATTGGGCCCCTCTATGCATCACTCATTAGACCCATCCTAGAGTACAATGCCCCATTTGGGATGTACCTTACAAGACACCTGCAACAACTGGAAAGACCACAGAAGTTCCTCACCAAGAGGATCACTGGCCTCAAGCAGATGCCCTATGCAGCTCGACTGAAGAAATTTCAGCTGTACTCGGTTGCATACTGCCTACTCAGAGGTGATCTCTGCCTGACATACAAGGCCATGTCCAACCCAGAATTGATGGACAAGCTCCACCTAAAGAAAACCATATCCCCTCGAACCACACACTCCAGGGATCTAAACCTCACCACAACAATAAATAGGACATGCTGGAGGGATAGATTCCTGTCCCATAGACTTCCCATGCTCTGGAACAAGATTCCAATCTACATTAGGCAGAGCTCCTCGCTAACCCTCTTCAAGAGAAACCTTGACGAGTGGATGGGAAACATAAAGTTTACCCCAGGGATCACTTCAATGGCTCTGCTGGACAGAGGCACAGGGAACTAATCTAAGGGGGGTTGATGAAAGCCAACACATTCCAGCTAGGCTTATAAATGCCTTCAGGCAGATAGCCTAGTACCTACCTATGATCCTATGGACCTAGGTGCAGGCCATGCCTGAATGGCTTCCACTTTGACAGGTTCTGGCCTTATCTTACCACTCCCCACTCTATGTCCTAGGTAGGAGACCTCTGCTATACCCACCTGACATTTTCTCAGCTTAATGGTCAACCCTGCCCTCTGTAGTCTGCCCAGCACCTCCCTGGCATGCTAAAGGTGCTCTGGCCAGGAATGGCTGTAGATGGCAATATCATCTAGGTAAGCAAGGGAAAACCCTCCTGCTCCTGCTAGGATATGATCTACCAGCCTCTGGAAAGTTGCTGGGGCATTCTTCATCCCAAAGGGCATCTTTGTGAACTCATACAAGGCAAAAGGAGTCACAAAGTCTGACTTCTCTCTAGCACTGGAAGTCAAGGCCACCTGCCAGTAACCCTTGGTAAGATCAATGGTTGTAAAATACTTAGCCCCACTCAGCTGCTCTAGGGCCTCATCTATCCTAGGCATAGGGTAAGCATCTGACTCTGTGTGACTATTTATTTTCAAGTAGTCCACAAAGAACCTGGTGCTGCCATCCTTCTTTGGCACCAGCACCACTGGGGAGGCCTAGGGACTGTTGGACTCTTGAATCACCCCTAGTTCCAGCATTTCCTGTACCTCCTCCCTCAAAGTCTGTTTGACTCTCTCAGGCACTCTATAAGGGGTCTGCCTAATAGGCCTTTGGGTCCTGTATCCCCCTGGTGCTGCCCCAGGTGGGTGCACCCTGGTTCCCCAGTGAACATGTCCCCAAATTCCTGCAACACTTTTCAGATTTCTCGAACCTGGGTAGGAGATAGCTGCTGCAACATTGCTACCCCTTCCACTGAGGTGTCAGCCCGAGCCTCACTGAGATCAGTCCCCAGATCTCCCTCAGACTCCTCCTGCAATCCACTGCAAATGCTCAACACAAGGGCCTGCCTATCATGGTAAGGTTTCATCATGTTAACATGGTACAGTTTGTGCACCTGCCATCTGTCTAGAAGTTCCACCATGTAGTTAACATCACTTACCTTTCTTACCACCTTGTAGGGTCCCTCCCAAGATGCTTGCAGCTTGTTGTGTCTGACAGGAATGAGAACCATTACCTGCTGCCCCACAGCATACTCTCTAGCTCGAGAATTCCTGTCATACCACACCTGTTTCTTTTGTTTGACTTCTGCTATGTTCTCCTGGGCCAAGCTCATGAGTTCCCTGAGCGTTGTCCTGAGGTTTAGGATGTATGCCACAACAGACTCCTTGTGAGACTCACATTCACCTTCCCACTCATCTAGAATTAAATCTAGAGGTCCCCTAACCGTATGCCCATCCAGCAACTCAAAGGGTGAAACACCTGTGGATTCCTGAGGAACCTCTCTGTAAGCAAACAACAGATGGGGCAAATATTTGTCCCACTCTCTCTTAAACTGATCTGCAAATGCCTGTAGCATGGACTTGATTGTAGAGTTTAACCTCTCATCAAGACCATTAGTCTGGGGATGGTAGGGGGTGGTCTGTTAGCATTTACATTACCACAATTCTGCCTTCAGTTTTGCAGTCATGAATCATTTTTCGAACAGCTCTCCCTGGAAAGGCCTGAACTGACAAGTTTTATGTTCTTGCATCATTGTCAGTCTGGCAAAGAGAGATTTATCTTTCGGTGTTAAGGCAAGGTCATTCTTGTTTGAGAAGCTTGGGCGATGGCATCCCATTTTCAAAAAATTGCAACAGGAGAATATATTCTGGATATATGGTGTTTGCTCTTCACAGCCTTCCTGTGAAAGTCTAGCAAATGAACTGGACATAGGTCTCAAGCTCTTAGCACAAAACATCTGGACAAAACCAAAAATAATGGGGGCCAAACCCCCCAAAATAGGGACACATTTTAAATATTGCTCATATGAACTTAGAAAGTTGCTAGAATAAAAGGTATTGTGTTGCCATGCATTTTCTGAAGGATATGAAGTATGTAACTAAAATGACTGTCATTACTTGGTGAATTCAGTCCTCATTGATTTACAAACAAATGCAGAAAATCATATATTTTATGAGGAACAGACCAAATATATGAGGCAAAAATCTGTACAGTTGAGAGATACAGTGCTGGATGAAAATTTATCTTATACTCAAACCCCTGATTCAAGAAGTGTACACCTACATTCGGTCCCAGCCATGGGATGCTGCATCACTTCATTCCCCTATCATGAACATTTGGGGAGGATGATCATGGAAATCTGCCTTTATTGTTTATATGCCTTTTTTGACATGGATGAAGTTTATGGCTGCATTCCCTATAATGTCCTGTAGGAGCCTCCTATATGTTTCCCTGAGTTTTTAGTATATGTAACTCCATGCCAAAGAAACAAGCCAAGAGAAGCTTCAGCTCACAGAAATGTCTTTAAATGTATTTTTTCCAGGAGGGAGGCAACCATCTGATAAGCTTCATATGTCACATCTCAAAGCTCTTTTGCATCTCCCTTAATTATATTATCTTCTTTGCCACACATCAAATAAGACCCCCCCCAAAAAAAAATTACTGCAGGCATATAACAATTGATTTGCCAGTTATTTCTTTGGTAAAATGGTGATCAGTGGGTTCACCATGAGTAAATTCAAATTGATAGTTTAAAACCTCATCTATTTATGACTCCACAAAGTAATATAGTCACTGTGGTGGGAGGTGCTTAATATTTATGAGCTACCATGGCCACTACTGCATCCCATTTAACTGAATGCATTGAAGAAGAATGGTGTGTCTTGTTCCTGCCCATCATATCTGTATTGAGAGAAATAGTTTGTCACAAGTATAGTATCACTGTGATTGACAGATTATGTACTCTTAATCTGTAGTAACTATGATCTCCAACTTGCACTTGATCCATTCGCTGTTTCGTCTGAAGTAGTTACTATGAAAATAATCTCATTCAAACCAGAGGTAATGCAATTCTCTCTAAGAGAGAGCAAACTGCTATCTACAGGTGAGTAGGGGGCAGCTACCCTCTGTGCAGGAATTTAAGTAGTTAACCATTTGATACAAGTGCAGGAATGAGGTTCCTTCATAGGGCAGCTGACTCATTTTCCAATTAGAGAAATTCAACAGTCACTGCTTATCCAGATTAAGGAGACTCAGTTGCATTGGCTTCCATGTCCTAGGAAACCCCACACTACCTATCTCAATGTACTAGAGTCCCTTCCTTTTCAAACCAATATGATTTCATGGGGGATCTCAACTACCCCTCTATAGATTGGGAATCCTACACCACTTCTAATGCACAATCCCAAATTTTATTAATACCAACACCCCAATAGTCCAAAGGAAATACTGCATACCACAATCCTGCTCAACCATTATTAGGAAGCAGGTCATCAATGCACTTTCCAGCTCCAAAAACACTGCATTGATGGTCCTTGATAACATCTCAGAATCCTTACTAAAGCTAACTAAATAGCATGACACATGACGTCTCTGGTCCACTTGAATCACTTTTCAGTAGGAGCCTACTGTCATGTTTTGTGACCAACCACCAATCTAGGCAACTACCGGCACTTAAGTCTAACCAGCCTCATATGTAAGGTCATGAAAGAGTCATCATGGACATGATATATGATGACATAGTAATCTGTGAACACTGGACCTATTACAGTTTGGGTTTGTTAAAGGAAGGTTATGCCTATTAAATCTGGTGGACTTATTTGAGAAGGTCACCAAAGTAATGTATGAGGGCAAGATTGTGCACACAGACTTTCTTTGACCTGCCAAGGCTTTTGATACTATACTCCAGTCAGTCATTATAGATTATTGAACTAAATTAGGTATAAACCCTTTAATTACCCACAGAATAGCCAAAATGTGCACTGATAGGACACAGGACGTCAAAATAGGTGAAGCCACCTCCACTAAGTGGCCAGTCACTAGCAGAGTCCCCCTGGGCTCAGTGCTGGGCCCAATCCTTTTTGGAATCTATTGCTTGGAAGTAGAAGCAAACACTGAAGGTTTATGGCTGACTATGTTTATAGATGATTGCAAGTTGGGGGTTATCATCGACTCTCCTGCAGACACTAGCATTCTTAAAAAAGGCCGATCTCTGACTAACATATGGTGTGAAATCCATGGTCTTAAACTCAGTGCTAAAAAATGCATAATTGCAGCCTTTGGGAAGTCAATCATCCTTGCTAATTATCATGCTAATAATACTCCCCTAAGAGTCAACTCAGTGCTCAGTGATCAGGGAACTAGGTACACACGGAAACAGTAGCCTTGCCTTCAACCACCCCATGGCCAGAGTGGTGAGGAAATCCTTTTAATGTTGCATAACTTATAAGTAATATCCCACTATACTCTGCCCTTATCAGACCAATCATAATAGCTCAATGCTCCCTTTGGTATGTATCTGACCAGACATATGCCAAAACTAGAATGACCTCAGAGCATCCTTACAAAAAGAACACAAGGTTTAACAAACTTGCCTTACTCAGAGTACCGTAAAGCCCTTTTTCTCTACTCAGTCTTCTATAGATTGCTGAGGGGTGATTTATGCCTGGCTTAAAAGGCATCCGCAAACTCCACACTTAGGAATCTCTTGCTCAGTCATAAGTCAAACAGTTCCAGAAATATAAGGTCTAGAGACTTGAATTTTGTCTGTGACTCAAACAGAACATGCTGGAGAAGCAGATATGTGTCCCAGAGACTGCTCCTCCTATGTAACAGGCTTCCCATCCATGTGAAGCTGAGATTGTCTATTACAAATGCAACTTAGCCCAGTGGATAGGGAATAGGAAATTTCCACCAGCCCTAGCACCCATTTCTGTTATGGACAGAGGTGGCTTAGAAATACCTGGCTGTCTACGTCTTATTTGGATGCAGGACATCATTATTATTTCAGGAGAACTTGGCTAGACTTAGACATTCCCCCCTCCACCCACAGATCATTAGTCTAGTAACAATCTATGAATCTATGAAACGAATCTATAAATTAATAAGAAAGTTATCTGTACTGTTTTACATTTGTCTTTTATTTATTTTCTCATATCTATAACATTTTGTATTCTACTATATTATAAAGAATCTATTAGAATTATTATATATTGCATTTTGTCATGCAGAAAACTGTCAGATTATTTATTGTTGAGTCACAAGTCACATAAAATATAAGGCAATCAATGTTTTTTCCTATATTTTGAACCATTCTCCTTATTCAAGTTCTAGTTGGAAGTTCAGGAGCTGTAAATGCAATCCTCAAACCTCAAGAAATCTCTGTGCAAATGGTTACAAGTATGTAGTCTTAGTCTGTAGTTGCTGTAGCTCTGAAAATTATTATTATTATTTTTTCTGAGATACATCAATCTCACACTGAACATATAAAAGGTGTGGGGGTATGTGGGTAAAGGGAGGCTGGCCCACTGCAAGAATTATATTTGGATCACACTCCTTTTTCTCTTAGTTTCAGAACTTTTACTATTGATTCTCAAACTTCTAGAAAGACGTTATCCTCTTTTCTCTTAAACACGTGTCATATATAAACAGGTGATCATCTAAACTTTCTGCAGATGTGCACATGTGTGTAAGTCTGTGTGTGTGTGTGTGTGTGTGTGTGTGTGTGTGTGTGTGTGTGTGTGTGTGTGTGTGTGTCTGTCTGTCTGTGTCTGCCTCAGTGGTCACAGTATCGAAGTAAATTGGGAAATCGGTAGAGTAGGTGTGTGTGTGTGTGTGTGTGTGTGTGTGTGTGTGTGTGTGTGTGTGTGTGTGTGTGTGTGTGTGTGTGTCTGTCTGTCTGTGTCTGCCTCAGTGGTCACAGTATGTGTGTGTGTGTGTGTGTGTGTGTGTGTGTGTGTGTGTGTGTGTGTGTGTGTGTACTTTGCTCAGAAATTATATTGCATCCATCATTATTAGTTTCACCATGTGTCCACTAACTGCTGGGATATTGTCCCATCACCACCCCTACCCCAACCTCCTAATTACCTGAAACAGAAGAATATACTAGCACAGGACAAGAAATTAATGAATGAGTTTTTCTTAATGCTCTTTCTGATTCAATCAGATATAGATTGAATGAATAAGATAAGATCAGCAGCAAAAGATACAAGAAGATAGTAAAAGTTTATTTACTACGATCAACAAATTTCAGAACAGATATTTAATATTTAAAATGAATATAATTTGGTACTTTTTATTTTATACATTTCAGGTTAACTTTATTGAATCATGCTTCTTCATTGTGAGACACTGTACTATAGTTGTTCATCAAAAACATTGCTTCCTTCCTTAAATATTATTACAAATCCCTTTATATGTAGACATCAGTGACGGGTGTAGTAATTATCTCAACATCTGTATTCGTATGCATTTTCTAGTAAAGAAAGAGAAAACGCACTCAGAGAATGAGACTTGCCAGGAATGGAACCCACACAAATGAGCACAGGTTTGCCAGTGAATTAAAATGTGTTAATTCAGGATTTTACTAGTTCAGTATGAAATGAGACAGCCTGAGGGAATGTCCAGTACTGGCAATACAAGCATGCTGTACTGTGCAGTGACAGCTCTTTAGGTTAGTAACAAAAGATATCACATAGAAATAATGCATTATACACTAACATTTTAAAGCCTACAAGAAACATTTTAGTTTCTTCACTAAATCCACAGAGAGGCAGGTTTTCCTTAGCTGCAGCTATATCAGCAAATGTGATAAAAAAAAAATCAATTCTGTATTATGCCATGACTTCTGCTCACAAAGCCGTGGTTACTACCATTATTTTGGATCTGATTCAGGAATCACCTGCATAGACTGAAATGAAGTACAGTCTGCCTTAACACTGGAAAATAAGTCTCGCTCTGCAGAATGTCAGCAATATAGAAATATATAATGTGTCATTGTGGATTTTCCTAGACGGAGCTTGTTTATAAACTGACTCATGAATACAAACATGAAGGAAGACGTGTATGGCTTTACACACTGACATCTCAGACATATCACATTTTAAATCTTATGCCCTTATGTTGCTAAAATAATATCACAATGTAATACTGAAAAAATAACTGTAATAAAAACACTACAGAAAACAAAAGAGAGTAAAATTTGTGGTTGCTAATTTTTGCTTTCCCACAGACTGTTATCATGTGTTAATGTTAGCATTCAAAAAACCTTGAGAGGCAGCAATGCTATTTACCAGCCTGTGCCAGAGCATTTACACTCAGTATTACCTTTAAGGCAGTTATAGTGTTACTCCACTTTGATAAAATACCTTGATGCGCATTGTGAGAATGTGACAAGTTTAATTAATTTGCATCCTCACCCCCACCCCCTTGCAATAGAGGGAAACTGAGAAAAGAGTCATTAAGGCTGCTGTTTCTATCGTTTTTGAGGAGTGGAATAGTGTGCAAGCTAATTGGGGAGGTGTCAAAGGTAATGCAGAGAGATTAAGCAGACAAGAAGAAGCAGAGGATAAGGCATTAATTGAGCAAATAGAGAAAAATGCCACTTCACTGGAGAACTTGGGAAAGGCTAATGGGCTTTATTGTTTCTGCAAGAACAGCTGTGATGTCCAAACCCTTTAATACCACATTTTCTCTGCCAAGTCACTTGCTTTAGAAGAGGGCATAAAATAATCACCAGTTTGTCGCAGGCATCAGCAATAGCATTGAATATGTATATGTTGCCATGGGACAACCTCATTCAGCAGACACTAATTCCCCAAGGCAACCATGTTACTTACAAGAGAAGCAATTTTGCTATTCTTCTAAAATAGCAGAGCTTAGGGCAATTTTTATAAGCATGCAACTTTAACTATGCATGGTGTAATGCAAGTTTTACTTATATTTTTATA
>NC_056743.1:1663703164-1663890664 GCF_019279795.1 Protopterus annectens | reverse complement strand
ATATCGGCTACTTAGAGGCAATCTCTGCTTGACTTACAAAGCCATGTCTGATGCAGCTCTGTTAGAAATGCAACATCTAAAGAAATCCCAATCCCTCCGCACCACATGCTTCAGAGACCTCAACCTCATTACCACAATTAATAGAACATGCTGGAGGGGCAGGTTCATAACCCAGAGATTGCCCATGCTATGGAACAGACTTCCCATACATGTCAAGCAGAGCACCTCGCTGACCCACTTCAATAGAAATGGTGGATGGGAAACAGAAAATTTACCCCAGGGATAACACCAGTGGCTCTCTCGACAGAGGCACTGGGAACTAAGGTTGGGTGGCATTATGCCAGGGTAATCCTATGGCTAGGCTTGTAAAGCCCCCAGGGCCATTAGCCTAGTACACACCTATGAACATATATATATATATATATATATATATATATATATATATATATATATACTAGCAGTCATTGACATACTGCATGTATACACACATTAAACAAATATTCCCAATACACCCAGACACAAAAAGAAACACACACACACACACACACACACACACACACACACACACACACACACACACACACACATACATTTGAATGTCTGTTAATGATATTTAGTTTTGTCATATTCAGTGTCATTAGAACTTTTTGTACACCAAAATCTGATGACAGAGTTGTAAAGCATGACACCCTAGGAGTGTCTACATCCATTTCTGTTCTGTTTTCTTTTTTCACCTTCAGCTACAGACAACTGTGATCTGCATAGGCTCAAGTTACTTTTTCAGCTATAGCATGGATATGAATGGGACATATCCCTGCTACCATTGGTGTTATTTTATGAACTTAAAAAATAATAATAATTTAAGAGATATACAGACTGTACTGACTGATCATTTTTATGTTCTTGGAAAAATAACTGGTAATTACAAATTTGGATTATAATTGCAGAGAAGGGCTGCAATCTCAGCTTAACCTTGCTGTTACTTATTAGATAATATACATATTACTATTGTTTTAACAGTTTATCCACTTGCAAGCCATTCTTAGACTGGCTATTTGCCTGTTTCATACAAAATGGGATACGTGAAGATTTAGACACTATTTCACTTTCTCTTTTAAAATTATGTACCACCCATTTGAAATATTTCTTTAGTATTCTTGTGAGAAAATCAGCTTGTTCTTCATACCAATTTACTTCTGTAAGATCCTGCTCACATGATGTACAGCTTTTATCACATACTATATTTGTCTCAGTTTTTAAGATGCAGGCTAAATAATATTAATCTCTTTTTCTAGAGATACAATAGAATAACATTATTTTATTTAGTCCTGACTGCTGTAGCTGTCTTCCATCAGCCATTTCCCAGAGCCCTTCTTGAGTATATTACTCTGATATTGATACTTTGTCTGGCTTAGCTCTCAGAGAAGGGAGACCCAGCAATGGAAATGATTTATATGTAAATTAGTAAATACTGGGCAGACATGAGATAAGGGTGTCTAGTTATGATACCATTCACATTGATGTGACAGTCTTTTTTTTTTTTTTTTTTTTTTTTTGGATTTCTTTGGTATGCCCTGCCATCTTATCTATTTGTAATGTACATTCTGCTGGATCTGAGTTCATGGACTCCCACAAGAAATGATTTCACTTTGACAGAAATCCTGCCTGTCTGGGGTTGACCTTTTCTGAACTCCCACTATGATGGTTATTCTTTTATTATGATACATTTACCTGTACTGTACTACATGCTTTCATCAACAGTTTGCTTACCTTTAAGTCATCTGAAAGGGCTACGTCTAGATCCTTTTTGTTATGATGTTTCAACCTCTCCCTACCATCTGTATTCTATTTGCCTAAGTTTTCAGTAGTGTTAATAGTTGAAAAAAAAAGTTGTTGCAAAATCTCAGTCAAAATGCAGACTCCAATATAAATGCATAAATCTTAATATCAATGCAGTTATCAAGATGTTTGTTAGATATAATTATTCATACTGTCTTATTAAATGAGGGAGTTTATCCAATATACATACATAAAATGTGTTAGAGACTTTACCATCAGTTCTCCACCTAATTTTAAATGCATAGTTACACCCTTAGTCATTTAATAAAAATCTGTTAAGTTCAATGTTTAGTAATAACTGGAACTCATTGTTCCTTAGTGCCTAATAAGCTAGAAACAACTTTCATAGCATAAACTTATAATTTATGAAAAAAGACCTAAAACTTCCAATTTTTAAACCCATAAATTTTCATTCCTTCCAACATTAATAAATTCCCTTGGATATATCGACAAGACTTCATATCATATTCAATAATAGGTTGAACATATGCAATAAATATTTTTTAAAGAATTCAGTATTCCTTAAAACAAAGTTCTTAAAAATTAATGCTACAACTTTGAGCATGTTGGTTTTAATTACTTGGACATATGATCTAAATTAAAAGTATTGCAAATTCTAATGCCCAAATCCTTATTTCCTGACAGGTTCTTTAAAATTGTGGTTCTTAATTTAATCTTGGTATCCAAACTACGTCTGCCAAAGTAAATGATATTATGTTTATCTTTATTAATATTTAATTTTCAAGAAGCATACTTTCTATTTTTTGCATGGAATTAAACTACCATCTTATCTACATTTCCTGCTACAGAGAATACCTGCATTCTTGACAAATTTCTTGTCATTCTTCCTAAACATTATTTTGTATTACACTTGCTATTATAACTGTATTATTAAGAAAAAGTCAATGTTTCCTTCTACTAAATTGGTCATTTAATTTAGAAATGTACATTCTGTGGTAATCTGATATATTAATTCCCTTTAAACCTAGCTTGTCACCAGTTTTTCTTCAGGATGAAAACTGTCTACTGTATCTCCCTCCCTCTATTCGATGGTGTAGTTGATTCTGTACCTAAGTTACCACTTTAAGAAACATGTATGCCTCACTAAAAGATCTGTAGGTCACATGCATTATCCTGTTTTTTATTTAATACCCTGGTTATGTACTCAAAGAACTTCATAAATTTTCTGTTGTTCCATACTCAGAAACACAACAAGAAATTTTCTTTTTGTATTATCTAACTTCTAATATTTATTCATGGTATGGGCCTGGTACCTTGGTTTAACACTTTCTATGGCCATAACTAGATTTGAAAAATTACTCTACTTACATATCATCAAAAATTAAACAACCCTACTGGTAAGTAAATTGAAGCTTCTATTTAACAAGTAGAAGACCTGTTCTCCCAGTTGGTTCTGACCACTGCACCAGCACAGGTCACTACCCCTTCATATCATCGGGGTCCTCCACTGCTACACCAGGTGGCAGCTGGCACATCCTCAGCCCCACTTCCCTTATCTTTTCTCCTTCACCCTCTTACCTTTTTCACACACACACACACACACACACACACACACACACACACACACACACACACACACACACACACACACACACACACACACACACACACACACACACACACACACACACACACACACACACACACACACACACACACACACACCTAGGGATGATTTCCAACTTCAACAGCCAGCCTCCCACATCTTTGGAAGGGTGAAGGTTATGGAATGCATTGCTAGAAACCCATACTCACACAGAAACAACATGCAATTTCCAAAAAGAAGGTATCCCCCAAAAAAACATAAGGCCCATCCTCTCCCACCTCTTCCAGCATATACCCTCTTGATATTTCCATTCTGTGTTTCCCTATTTGTTTGTCTCTCATTTTTAATCTTTCCTGTCTCCGCCTCTCTAGTCTTTAATGTAATCTTCCAATTGCCCACAAAAGGATGCTCTATATAAAACATTATAAACTCATTTTCTTTTAAAAAAATCACTCCACAGCATTCCTTAAACATTTTATGCTTGCCCATGATACTCAAAATAGTGATACGAACCCTCAGGCTTTTTCTAAATAATTCACAACTAATGTAAAACTTTATACAACTTACTCTTTTGGAAGAATTGGGCTTGTTTTCAAATGTATTCATCAGAAATGCCTTTCACTGAACTTATTTGCATATCCTTGTAGCTGTGCAATTTGCATATAACCATGAGTCATTTGCAAAGCCCTGGACTATGAATATCAGTCTTAAATTAATTATTTCATCTAATTAAGATGCCCAAACAAGCAGTATGGATGGTATTAAGTAAGAGATTTACAATTTCCCATGGGTAAATGTAATGTTGGGAAACTGAAAAATGATTTAAGAAAGTAATTTTGAAAGCTCCATTTCAGATATTTCTTGTAGTGAGACCTAAGCCACATGCACATGCAGGTGAGGGGGAAATTTTATCTCTGGGTTTGTATTAACATTTAAATAAAATAACAAAGTAGCAGTTTCATTATAAGGTACATTATTATACTGCCCCTGCTATGATTTTCATGTATTCAGAAATAAAAGAATGCTAAACAGAAAATAAGAGGTTACCTCAATAATATGCATGAGTTTAAAAAGATTGCTGTTAATCAACTGATTTTTTTTTTGGTAATACCTGTAGAGCACAAAATATTTTAACACAATGACTTAGGCAACAAAAAGTAGAAAGGGCTGTCATCACCCTTAGGGATCCTACAACATGGAAGATAACAAAAGATCCTGTAGTGGTATTAGAACTATTTCAGAAATTCTATGAAAGCCTGTAGCAGAGAAATATGGAAATCAAGAAAAGGTACAAATGGAAATGTTTATGGAAGAATTAAATATGCCAAGATTAGAGGTAGAGGAGGCTCAATTACTAACAGTTAGGATAGGAGGAGATAGATAAAAATGATGATGTATAACCAATCCAAAAAATAGTCTCCAGGAATAGATGGTATTTCTGTAGAAGTTTTGAAGCTAGGATGGAAAAAAACTGATAAAGATCTGGAAGGTTTTGTTTAACAGTATTTTAAGAGGAGAAGTACCAGCATCCTGGAAGAAAGCAGTGGTAGCTGTAATACCTAAAGAGGTAAAGACCCATCAGATCCAGCTTCATACAGGCTGATTTCAAGACTGAACCATGATTATAGTGTTTATATCTATAATGGCTAAAAGAACGGCAAACGTGATGCCAAACTCGATAGACATGGACCAATGCAATTTTGTGGAGAGGATGCAAACACTTTACAACATTAACAGAACACTGATGATCCAAAGGGAAGGAAAATGTAAGGAAATACCTCTGTTGTTGGTGGGTCTTGATGCAGAGAAAGCATTTGGCAGAGTAATCTGGGACTTTATGAGCTGGGCAATGGAAGCATTTGCATTCCCTGTTAAAATTATAAAGTTCATTAGGGGATATATGAGGTGAAAATTAAGGTGGGTGGGTTTCTTTCTGATAATTTCTGCTACAGCAGAGGAACCAGGTAGGGGTGTCCTCTTTCCCTTTGTTATTTGCATTATATTTAGAACCACTGGCAAAGCAAATAAGGGGCTCAGAAATTCAAGGATATAACTGGTATAGTAGTCAAGAAAAGCTGTCTCTATTTGCAGTTGATATTATTTTATACCTGATAAAATCAGAAAAGAACATTTTAGTGTTGTGCAACATTTTGTGACAGTTTCAGATCTTTTTGGAATACAAAATGAATGAAGCTAAAACAAAGGCAATATATGTCGAGTTTTCTCTCCAGGGCTCACCTAGGTCCAGTGGACCTTCCCAGTAAACAAATACAATAAATACATAAATAAATAAATAAATACAAACATACATAAATAAAAGCAATAGCTGTAAATTATGTACCCACACATGAATTGGTACAGCAATATCCATATTTATGGGGGCAATGATAAAATGAAGACACAGATGGTTTAGTAGTCTTCGCCTCCCATGCTTAAGGTACAAGGTTCAATCCTGACCACTAACCAATGCCTGTTTGGAGTTTGCATGTCCTCCCTGTGTCTCCGTGGGGTTTCTCCCATGTCTGGAAATCATGCTGAGTGTTTCCATCTCAAACTCACCAATGAATGTAGCTGTGGGCAGCAGCACAGACTCTACATGATGCCCTTTAGGAGGAAGAGTTGTACAGACCAAACTCTTTGGGCATTTATTGTGGTGCAGTGTCCTCAAGATAGGAGAACACAGATCCTAGACTGCACGCTGTGGTAGGGCTAGCCACTCAGTGTAAAATATGGCTCTAGGTGATTCGGTCATGTTGACTAATGTCACCAAAAATGGGCATGTGTAGTTACCGGTGACAAGTGGGTTGAGGACCCGGCCTACTCTGACCCATGCCAGGGACCCGTGCTAATGGTGGGAGGGGTATATGTGCCCCTATCAGCCAGTGTGTGCCCACCATAAAGCCCAGTAGCCCTGGGTCAATAAGCTACTGGCTGGCTGGTGTCTAGTTGCCCAGCCTGGGTTACCTGGGATACCTCTGTTGAGCAAAAGCTGGACGTAAAACCAGCCAACCTGCCAAACATGAACTGAGAATTGCTACGCTTAATGTAGGTTCACTGACAGGATGCGGCTTGGAAGTGGAAGACATGATGAAGATACGGAGGAGGCTAGACATCCTATACATCCAAGAGATGAGATGGAAGGGCAGTGCAGCAAAGCCGCTTGGCTTGGGATCCAGAGACTACTACTCAGGTGGAGGGCAGGCTAGAAATGGTTGTTGTAGGAATTGTGGTGAGAGAGAGGTTTCAGAAGGCAGAAAGGGATATCATCAGAATTAATGACAGACTCATGGCAGTCAGACTCCAGTGTAATGATAGGGCAGTATTCATAATATCAGTCTATGCCCCACAGCAGTGTTGTGATAGTGAGGAAAAGAGTGCATTTAGACAGCAGTTGCAGGCCCTACTAGATAAAGCAGGACAACATGAATTGATGTTGATAATGGGTGACTTGAATGCACATATCAGGACAGACAGAACAGCCTATGAGGACTGCCTGGGCCCACATGGGTGGGGCAACAGGAATAAAGAAGGAGAAGCCATTCTAGACTTCTGTCTGGCAAATGGCCTGATAGTAGCCAACACATGGTTCAGAAAGAGAGACAGTCACAAGATCACATACAAGAGTAGTCAACATGCAACACAGGTAGACTTCCTCCTAGTAAGGAAAAGGTACTGGGGTAGAATCCTTGATTGCAAAGTCATCCCCAGTGAACAGTCGGCACGCAGCATAAACCACCAGTTACCACAATCAGCTGTAAGCAGTGGTTAGAGAAGGCTCTAAGGTCAACAGAGACCAGGCTGAAGACCTGGAATTTGACAGGAGAGAAGGTACAACAGTTTAAGGAATTACTCAGGCCTCTAGCACCCCTAGAAGAGGAGGAAATAGGTGGACTTGAAGAAGAGTGGCAGCACCTAAAAACAGCATGTGTCAGGACTACAGAAAAGATATGTGGCCGAGCCAGGTATGGAAATAAGGTACATAAGGAAAGCTAGGGGTGGAATTCAGACATCCAGGAAGTCATCAAAAGAAAGAAGAAGTGCAGGAAGAAGTGGGAGATAGAAAAGACTGACAAGGCTAGGAAGGACTACTGGTTGACTAACAAAGAAGCTAAGAAAGAAGTTGCAATTGCAAAGAATAGGGCATCGGAGGCACTCTACCAACTTCGGAAAAGTGACTCAGTAAAGGGAACAAAGAAACTATATCAGGTTGCAAGGCAAAGACAGAAAGATAAAGAAGATAGTCAGACACCCTTCATAAGGGATGCCAGCAACAACCTGCTCACCAGTCCAGAGGGCATCAAAGGCAAATTGAAGGAGTATTTCCAGCAGCTTCTGAATGAAGAAAACCCCACAGATGCTGTACTGCCCAAAACAGCCTACGATGAGAGGAGAAGAAGAGGAGCCCACCCTAGAAGAAGTAAGAACAGCACTAAGGAAGATGAAGTCAGGGAAAGCAGCAGGCTCAGATGAGGTCAAAGCAGCTATGATAAAGATGCTGGGTGAGACAGGGGAGAAATGGCTCCTGAGGGTACTAATAACAGTGTGGAGAAAAAGGCATATCCCAGATGACTGGAGAATAAGCATACTCGTGCCAGTGTACAAGAACAAAGGGGACATCCACAACTGTGGGCAGTACAGAGGCATCACACTCCTATCACATTGCATGAAAGTTCTGGAGAGGGTGACTGATAAATGGATATGCAGAGTAGTAGAATGTAAGATGGGAGATGAGCAGTTTGTATTCAGATCAGGATGCAGCACAACTGACCAGATGTTTGCATTGAGACAGATACTTGAGAAAAAGCTACAGATGAGTAGAGAGTCCAACTGGGCATTCCTAGACATGGAGAAAGCATATGACAAGGTCCCAAGAAAGCTGATCTTGGCAGTACTGTGGTGGTTTGAAGTCCCAGAAACATTGGTAGAATTAGTGCAGGCTATGTACAAGGACCCAATGACTCAAGTACGAACAATGCTCAGTCTCACAGAGGGGTTCCCAGTGGGAGTGGGTGTACATCAGGGTTCAGCTCTGAGCCCACTGCTGTTCATGCTGATGATGGACTACATTAGCAAACAGGTTAGAGGGGATGGATCAACAAAGCTGTTGTATGCAGACGATGTGGCAATACAGGCAGACTCTGAGCTAGAACTTCAGCAAAGGATAGGAGAATGGAATGCAAATCTGAAGGCACATGGGATGAAACTAAGCACAGATAAGATGATAAGACGGTGGTAATGGCAGCAAATTGGGGAAATCAGAAGAAGCTGAGAATAGAGATAGAAGAGAAGATAGTGGAACAGGTAAACAGCTTCGAGTATCTGGGAGGGGTAGTTGAGGAGAAGGGTAGTCTGAATGAAGAGGTCAAAGCTAGAATCAGAGGGGCTGCAGCCAACTGGTATAGAATATCAGCTGTAATCTATGACAGAAGAATGCCAAAGAAGCTGAAAAGTAAGGTGTACAATACAGTGGTGTGACCAGTACTACTGTATGGTATGGAAACCTGGGCAGTAAAGGCAGAACAGTTGAAGAAGCTAGAGGTGATAGAAATGAAGTGCCTGAGAAAGGTGGTAGGATACACTCTGTGGGACAGACAAAGAAATGAGGACATAAGAGCAGAAGCCAAAGTAGCTCCAACTGCAGAAAAGATCAAAGAGAACAGATTACGGTGGTTTGGGCACATGTGTAGAAAAGCAGAAGACAATCTAGTGAGGAAGATTTGGGACAGACAGGAAGAAGATAAGAGGAAGTGAGGATGTCCAGCAAAGAGATGGATGGATTGTGTGAAAGAAGATCTGTGACAGTCACGCATGAGTGTTGAAGAAGGCAGGATTGTGGCACTGAATTGAGAGAGTTGGCAACAGTTAACACGATACCCCGACCCCATGTAGAAAAAGTGGGAAAAAGGTGCTGTTGATGATGACGATGATACAATGAAGTACTTAGGAGAATGGATTAAAAAGGATTCCGGTGTGAGAGCTAAGAATATGTGGGAAGAGACTAAACAAAATATAATGCAAAAACTGAGAAACTGGAAGCGCTGTTATATGGATATGGATAGTAAGATACAAACAGTTAAAATGTTTTAGTCCCTTTATTCTTATACACAAGTCAGGCATATTCTTATCAACCAGAGGAAAAGTTGTGGATAGCAATTAATAAAGAGCTGAAGGATTTTATCTGGGAGCAGAAGAGAGCAAGAGTCAAGTGGGATAAACTGATTCTTCCAATAGAACAGGGTGGATTGGGATTACCCAATTTGAAGGGATATTTCAGAGCTATGCAGTTAAAACTAAAAGTGGAAAAGGATGAAACAGGGGTAAACACAAGAATCAAGGAGAGGTTGAGATTTAGGTTGCAGATCTTTAAGGATAATAACAATAATCATACAGAATCTTGTATTCATAAAGCAGCAGAAAGTATCCTAAGAATGAACCCAAAATGGGGATGGAGTAAGCAGGTTCTGATGACAGGGATGACTGCAATTAGGGATACTGACAATAGGGAAGAGGGGGCTGGAATTTACTGGAGAAAACTGGGAAAGGAGCCAAGGTACTTGGAGCAAATAACTAGAGAGGGAAAGGGATTAGAATGGGAAGATGCCAAGAATTTATTTGTACTGCAGGTTAGAGATTACCTTCCCTATCATGGATTGATATCAATGTACAGGAAAGAGAAAGAAATAAGGGGGGGTCCAAAATAAAAGACCAGCACTGGTAGAGTTTTTAGTAGAATCTAGAACAGGAGCTGCTGAAACAAATGAATAATTAGTAGACCATATAAAACACTGCATGATAACTATAAGAATTAATTAGAGGAGGTTAGAAAGGAAGGGAAGAGATACAACAACTGGAATTGGAATCTTTAGAGAAAGGGCAACGAGCAAATTACATAGAAAAAAATGTGAACTGGGGAAGCAATACATACAGAGAAGGTTTCATAGAAGGCAGGATTTAAATGAGCTATGCAGTGTTTGACAAAAATGATTTTGTAGATTATAAGTGATGTATAATGTTTGCAACTAAAACCATGTCAATATGGTTTGCGATGTATGCCTGCAACTAACTTTATGTCAATATGATTTCTTTTCATTTATATAAAAGTATGATTGCTTATGTCATAAGTGATAATTTAATAAAGATGCTTTTTGTTAAAAGAAGAGAGAAAAACAATTGATAAAACATTACTCCATAAGTTTCACATTCCATTAAGTAAAATATTTTGTGCAATAGTTTGCAACATGGAGTATACCAGTGCAAGGTTGGAAGTCACAAATACACACATACTACTTCTCTTCAAAAATTAATATATACCCAGTTGATGATTTGGAACAATGCATATTATACACGTCTTACCCTGCATAAATTTAATCCCAAAAATTCACCAACTTGTCCATACTGTAAGAATCAACCAGCTGATCTTCTTCATATGCTCTGGAATTGTAAATGTATTTTCAAACTTTGGAATTCTCTTAAGATCCAACTTCAGAAGGTGGGTTACCAGAGTGCAACGTTATTATGGAAATTTATGATTCTGCATATTCCCCCGAGAGAGATCCCTAAATCACAAATTATTATATATATATTAATATTTTTCTATTAATGAAACTTTATATAGCTTCAAATTGGTTAGACCCATCTAAAACTTCATGGCAGAACTTTAGAGTTCTAGTGACAAAACATATATTGGCTCATAAATTACTATTAAACCCACAAAATAAAAATGTTAATAATCCAAAAATTTGGGAACAGATTTTTAATATTATACTAGCATAGTATTTTCAACTTGGAAATATTAATAATTATTTATGTGTGTGGAGAGAATTTAGTAATCAACTGTCTATTACTTGCATTTATTCTTATGCTTTTTTATATTTAACTGTATTACATGGAAGCATTCTTGTAAATATTGTATATAGAGTGTGATTATTAGTGATATTAGTTAATGCTTGATTTGTGAATATATGTTATTTTTGTTCTTACTTGTGTTTGAAAATAATATAACAATAACAATTTATTATGGAAAAAAAAAACAAATACACACACACACACACACACACACACACACACACACACACACACACCTAGGAACAATTTACAACTTCAACAGTCAATCTACCACATCTTTTGGAGGGAGAAGGTTATGGAATGCACTGCTGGAAACCCATACCCACACAAAAACAACATTTAATTTCCAGAGAGAAGGTATCCCTTCTGGGAACAAATTCAGAGATCCAGGTGATACGAAACAGCAATGCCTTCCAATCAACTTCAGTGTCGCCCATAGCTAGATTATTTAATTGCACTATTTAAAGCTGAAGGAAATAAAATTATATTGACAGCAAAAAGGTTATTAAATTAATTTATTTTTTTCAGCAACTCTGGATGCATTTATAAATGTTTCTCAAAGTGTGTGCATTCCTGTAACAGAAGTATTTTCTGCAATCTACAGACAAGTCCTGCTTTGCTGATGAATCACTTCCTAGAACTATCATGTGCTCTTTCATCTAATATAGACATTTATTTTAATTGCACAACTTTTGTTCTGTTTCCATCCTAACACACTGGCTGAGTTAAAACCTCCTCTGCAGACAAGTTCTACTATTCGGTACATTTGATCTCGCCCTATAAAATCACAGTTGCAGAAAAAAAAGAGTTGAAGCATATCAGGAGTAATAAATGAAATATTATGTTACTGCACTGTGATCTTATTTTTGTGTGTGAGACCAATCATCTATCCATTCATGTATCTTTTCCTATAGTTTGTTCTGTGGTTTTGAACTCATAACCTGTCCTCAACTACTGACCATTATACTAAATGATTAAATGTGAGAATCTTACTGGACACACATGAAAGCATTTAATATTCATTGCTATAACTCTGTTGCACTTTTCTTTTTAATGCACTTTTGTGTTAATTAATATAAAGAAGAAATAAAATGATTTATTTATCAAGGTATATTGATAAGCTGCAGTCTATCAGTGCAATGTGCAGGTTTGCCGTATTTATTATCCCTTCCTTAGTGATAGTTTACAAACTACAGTTAATGTTAAAAGGCATTTTTGTTATTGCATGTTGAAGTATTAGATTAATGTTCAGTGACACAGACAATAGTCATCAATCAAAGCATGTTAACACTTTTTGTTTAATAAACATTATCAATACTACTCATTTATACTGTCACAACTCTTCTAGGTAAATTGCTGTAATTTGGAATTAATTATCATCTTATGTAATTAGCCATTATCTTACATTGTTTAAGGAAACCAAAGCTACTCTTCTAGGTTAAAGGTCTGTATACTAAACATTTGTTTCATAACTGCTTAATCACCATTAGGGTCTGCCTACGGATTTAATAAACTAGCTTAATTTGCCGTTCAGTAATTGCACCGTGATATTGTACATAGTAAGCAGGAAAAGAACAATGCCTTAATCTAGAGGATATAGAACTGGCAATAATTAAAAAAGGCTGTTATAATGAATGAATTATTTTATGATAGTATACCCTTTTTGTATTTGGACATTGCATTTCAAAGCCTTTTGCTGCTCTTGACTGCAGGTTTTGCAAGGCTTGAGGTAAGTATAACAGCCTCATTTTTGCAATATGTTTATTTTGGTTCATCAGCTCTTTGCTTCATGAGATTTTGGTTCTGCATTTTCTGTAAGTTATGAAAGATTGTGCTTAGTTTTTTTTTTTTTTTTTTTTTTTGCATATTTGCTGTTAAAGCATAAGCTGAATGTGACCAATCTCTTTATTTGAAATTTTATTCTTTTACATTAATTCAAAATTTCTCATAGTCAGTAATAAGACTTTACTCCAGGCATGCATAATACTTACGTCAATGGTGACACATAATACACAAGGGTGAACATGAATGTTTTCTTCTTCATTTTGATGCTTACAGACAAAATAAAGCAGTGTCAGTTGTGCAACAGGTAGCATACCTCACCTTTGTTACAGAAGGCTGTGGATTCTATTCTCACACTATCTAGGTGAATTTCAGACACTGCAGTAAGGCATGGGCTGATGTTACACTCCTGAGTGTGCCATCCTTTGGATGAAATTTTAAACTAAGGGCCCATCTACCTGAGTTGGTGGTAACTCAGGTGGATGCAAAGGCTCCCATGGCACCCATTGGAAAAAATAGTGGCTGCCTGAGCATCCAAGTGCTCCAGATTACGCGGAACACATAGCATTTAATGATGAGTGAAGCCACTGTTCTGCTGTTCTGCATTGAACAGCTGTGGCTCTAATACACACATTCTGATTGGTTTGTGTACCACAATTATTGCCAATCGACATTGCGGTATAAAATCAATGTATAGCTGTGCTGCTCTTCCACATTACACAGCACTGGCTGTGCTCTACAGTTTTTGATTGGCTCTTCCACCCCATTTCCAGCCAATTGCGAATACAGTGTACGAGCCAATCAACTAACGCGTTTCAGTTCAGGAGCCAATGGGAGCTCCCCAATACAGGTCAATCACATTCTGCTGTGTATTGAAGATGTTGGGACTGGGACTCAGAAGCCAGGAGAGGAGTCAGCAAGCTGAAGGGACTTCAGGGGCCTTGCTTTGGTAAATCAAGATCAGTCAGACGGTCACTAAAAGGCTGAGGTTTGTGTTGCTGCCTGTAGGACAACCGTGGCTGATCAGATCATTGTTTGGGATTAAATTTAATTCTGTGCAGAGACTTAGTCCATGGATTATAGGCAGAGGTAAGTGCTTTGTAAATGTAGCTGCAATGTTACCTCTGCAAGAATTTCTATCCTTGAGAACCTGTATGCTAGCAGCTTTCTAAGCTTATAAGAGCAAAGTTTACTGTCTCTGTTTTTGTGCTGCCTGTCTCTCGTATGTCTGTTCTGTAAGAACACAGATCTGTTATTCTAGCAATATTTCCAAGTTTATCAGAGCAATATTTCTATGTTTATAAGAGCAATATTTAAAGTGTCTCTATTTTTATGTTCTGATTGTCCCCCTCGTATGTCTCAAAGTAATTGCTATATCTTTGATAAACTCTATGCCAACACAGATCCTGTTATTCTAGCAACTTTCTAAGTTTAGGGCAATATTTAGTGTCTCTAGTTTTGTGCTGCTTGTCCCGAGTATGTCTGTTGTATGCCAACATAGATTCTGTTTTAGCAATATTTCCAAGTTTATCAGAGCAATATTTCTAAATTTATAAGATCAATATTTAAAGTGTCTCTGTTTTTGTGCTGCTTGTCCCCCTATTACATTGGGCTTTGTCCAGATTTCTTGCACTAAGAGGTTGAGAGGTATGTCAGGATGGATGTCAGAAGTGAGTTATTTATAGTAATGAGATGCTTTAAAGTAGACAGGATGCTGTTTAACTTGGTCTAACTAAAATCATTTGTGTGACTTGTAATGGTTTAGAAAATGTAGTAGAATGTGAATTTTATTTTTGTAAAGTGTTATTTAATTTACTTATGGTATGGATACGGTATTGCAGATTATAAAACAAAGGTTTTGGATCTGAGAAGTGTCTTACTGAATTTTACAGATGCTCCACCATGCTCCATGGCAATGACATGCTTTGCGCAGTGCGAAAATAGGGTGTTCCACATTTTGACCATTTGTCACACATTGTTAAGATCTGTATTCCACATTGGCCTCTTAAGAGGTTGAGGCCTACGGTGGCTGCTAAAGCCCTGGCCAAATTTCCCCCAGTAATATATACACCGCCTTGGATCTCCCCTGAAAATAGGCTATTAGCCTAGTGGGATCAAGTCAGTCAATAAAGGATAAGTAATTAGTCAATAACTAGGATGCTACCAAGTCATAATGATGAAAACATTACATGACTCTTATATTCACTAAGATGAAGGAGAACAGACTCTGATTTGCAAAATACAGTATTCAATAGTGATGGAGAGATTGACAGGTGAGATCAGACAGGAGTCCCTGTGGGCTATGATGTTTGCAGATGATATTGTGATCTGTAGGAAGAGTACGGAAGAAGTTGAGGAGACCCTGGAGTTGTGGAGATATGCCCTAGAGAGGACAGGAATGAAGGTCAGCAGGACTAAGACAGAACGTGAATGATAGGGAGGACAGAGGAATGATGAGGATGCAGGAAGTAGAGTTGGAAATGGTGCAGGCAGAGTGGACTGGGTGGAGGAGATCGTCAGGAGTGATTTCTGACAGATGGGTACCAGTAAGAGTGAAAAGGAAGATCTGTAAGAGAATAGTAAGACCAGCTATATTATATGGGTTGGAGATGGTGGCACTGCCGGAAAGGCAGGAGTCAGAGCTGGAGGTGGCAGAGTTAAAGATGTTAAGATTTGCATTAGGTGTGATGAGGATGGACAGGATTAGGAATCAGTTTATTAGAGGGTCAGCTCAGGTTGGACAGTTTGGAGACAAAGCCAGAGAGGTGAGATTGTGTTGGTTTGGGAATGTGGTGAAGAGTGTTGCTGGTATATTGGGAGAAAGATGCTAAGGATGGAGATGCCATGTAAGAAGAAAAGAGGAAGGCCTAAGATAAGGTTCATGGATGTGGTGAGAGAGGATGGTGTTTGGTGTGACAGACTAAGATGCAGAGGACAGGAAGAAATGGAAAGAGATGATCTGCTGTGGTGACCCTGAAAGGGAGCAAAAAAAAGAAGTAGAAGACTATTCAGCAAAAAATGTGAATCAAACATATGTACAGACTCAGAATAAAACTATGACACAAATGACTATTTACATATTACACTAAAATGGAGACACGCATATGCACAAACACACACACACACACACACACACACACACACACACACACACACACACACACACACAAACACACACACACACACACACACACGCACACACACACACACACACACACACACACACACACACACACACACACACACACACACACACACACACACACACAAACACACACACACTGTCTGTCATTGCTGTGATGCAAAGAAGACCTTATGGCTGTCTTTAATAGATGTGGCCAGTTTGGTCTCAAAGTTTGCTTTGGAGGATTGCACTAGTGCTCTTATTTGCTTGTTCAGGCTAAGGAGATATTGCTTCCAGTTAGGCACCTGTTCCTTCTTGGTACTGGACAGCACATTCTTCTTTTTATTATATAGTTTATTTATTGCAAATGTCCATCAGACAGGTTTACTCTTCCTTGAGGAAGAGTATTTTGTCCTGTTGGATATTTCTGATTCCATGCAGCTATATAAATGCTCATTTAGTACTTTGGTGTAGGTTTGGACATATGTGCCCATTCCTATGGAGGGGGTGGGGGCTGTGAAGCTGTTTATACCTTCCCTCAGGAGGTTGTAATCAGCTTTGGAGAAGTTTTTTTGTTTGACTCTAGCTCAGGGGGAGGGTGGCCAGGGATATGGTGACTTCAAAAGTGACCGCTTTGTGGTCGGATATTACCAAGGATGATGACACCATAGGGATGCTGCAGTGGTTACTCATGTTGGTTAATGCCAAGTCCAAGATATTTTCACCTCTTGTGGGGGTGTCAACCAACTGGCCCAAGGCATTTGCATTGATAAAATCAATTTCTTCCAATCTATGGTTGGATAGTTAAAGTCAAACAAGATCAAAGTAAAGGGTTGAATCTTAATAGATTTGAAGAGGTCCAGATAGGTGGAGTGGGCATCTTGAGTCAAAGTTGGAGGCCTATAGCTAGCTATGATTTGAATAAGGTTCTTGTCAATTGCTAACTGCACCTGGAGTATTTCCTGTGCATTATACAGTTTGACCAGCCTGGAGGTATGTATGTCTTTTATATATATATATATATATATATATATATATATATATATATATATATATATATATATATATTGCAACTCCACCTCCTTTTGCTTTGTTTACCATGGTTTGGGGTCTGAATGTATGGTAGGATGAGTAACCTGGTATGGCTGGGGTGCTCTCTGCAGCTTTGAGCCAGGTTTCTGTGACTGCACAAATGTCAGCATCTTCCAGTGTTAAGAATGCTTGCAATGAGTACAGTTTCATGTTTAGACTTCCAGCTTTTTAGCAGCATGATCTTTAATTTAAGTTTTGATGAAATGTTTATGTTGATAGTTTTGACCTCAAGACATTGTCTAAAAAGGCACTATAGGGGAGGCAAGAGCTTTTGCCAGGAGCCTGAAGCCCAAGGGAGACAGATGCAAGCAACCTCTGGCAAAGCATTGCAGTTTATCACTTATGTCATCCCAGCCTGTCAAGTACTGGATCCTGATGGAATGACACCAGAAACTAAGCCAATTCTTAAAGTCAGTCATTTTTTGTTTGTACTGAGGCATCATTCTGGGTCACAGTAAAAGGCTGCTTAATGCTAGAAACATACCTGCCTGGGAGACATATTCAGCGAGCTCGAACATGTCGCTTTTCATATAGTCCAGGGAGGTATGTCTCAAGTCATTCTCACCAACATGGACTATAGCAGAGTCATATCAGTACCTGTTGTTGACAGGCTTGAGTGCATGGGTGATATGGTGGATTCTGGCACCTGACAAACAACTAACCGTGACCTTCCTCTTATCCAGCCTGGTGAGGGGCACATCTGTGTGTCTGATAATGAAGTCTCCTATGACTAATATGTTGGGTTTATGTTTAGGCCTTAGTTGCTGTGAGACACAGGTGTGTGGACTATGTATGGTGTGGTGGGCAGTGGAGTTTGTGTGTGTTTTTGCCTCAGAGGTCTCTTTTGTTTGAGTTTTTTTTTTGAGGAACTCCACATATGTGGAAGTGTGTTGTGTAGGAGTGGGCGGTGTTTGAGGTGTGGCATTCATGTTGCCAACCATGTCATTGCCAGATATATTGTCTTGTGGGGGAGAGATCAATGACACTGGTGCTTGATGTAATTGCAACTCTCACAATTTTTGTTCCTAGGTGATAGTAGAGGGTTGTCCGTGTACATGAGGCAGCTGCTACACTGTCTAAGGATGCCCACATCAACCAGACTGGCAGGAGAAAACATAGGAAATTGTCCAGCCATATTTGTCAGAAACCGAGGGAGAGATGCCAGAGAGAGCAAAGAAGATAAAGGGTGGAATAAGTGTAATACTACTAAGTGATAACACAAATGTTACTAAGGGAACATTTGTAGCTGGAATACCTCAAAAAGGGTTAAAAACTAGGCCGCTAAGCTCTGCATACAGCAAACCTGTATCTAGACTATGCTACTCAGTTTAAGGTTAAGAACTTAAATCATTTTGACCATTTTTTATATGGTTAACCTTTGAATTCAGTTCACACTGGTGCAAGTAATGCTCTTGATTTACCAAATGGTGTTTAAACTAACATATTCATTGAAATATGATTTGGTGTACTGTCTTTCAACATTTTCTTCCTTTCCTTTGCTTAGAATTTTATCAAGAAGATATGCTCTGCTAGACATGACATTTACAAAAATGCATGGTTTAAACGGATGCCTTGTGATCTCTAGATACTTTTTTTCAAGACTTTAGCTTGCTGGTACTAGTAGTTAGTGACACTGAAATCCCCATTTAGAATAATCTATCAGTTTTTAAAATTTTCAGCTAACTACTTCTACTAACTTAAGATTCAGGGTAAGAAACTCATTTCCTTAGTGTGTGTGTGTGTGTGTGTGTGTGTGTGTGTGTGTGTGTGTGTGTGTGCGTCTGTCTGTCTGTGTGGCTATATATATATATATATATATATATATGCAATAAAAACTTCTCAAAACACTTTTAAAATAAATAAAGAAAATGAGAGCCAATAACTAGTGCTTTCATCCAGTTTAATGAGCTGGACTTCATCAGAATATTTAAAACATACATTCTCAGTGCAATATATATCAGTAAAAATGATATAGTGACATCACAATAAAAAGAGATAAAAAAGGGCAGTCTCTATTTTCAAATAAAAGTTGTAGGAATTTAACCTTCTTATGTGTGAAGATAAGACCAGTACCCAATTTCAAATATACATCTTTGACTGCTGGTTAAAATGTCCCAGTTGTTATGGAAAACTTCCTTAACAGCATTAGCATCCCTACAAATTGGTATAGTGAAGGAGGTAAATCTATCTAAAACAGTGTGTGAAGTTGGGGGGGGGGGTACTAGGACAGGGTGCAGAAGAAATATGATAATGTATAGAGTTAGCTGTGGAGTCATATGAAGTAAAATTGCCCTAAAGTTTCGAGGGGTGAAACCCTTTAAAATGATAGGAGGAAATTTAGTAAGCCTCAGTGTACAAATTTCAGAACAAATATACAGTAATAGTTGCAAAGGATAACCTCTATCCAGTAAAAAAACTGTGAAAATATGACATTCTTTCAAAAAGGAGCGGTCATCAGAAATTATTCTGGATAGCCTAATATATTGTCCCCTGGCCATGTTATGCTTAATGAACATAGGATGCATACTATTATAGTGTAAATAATTATTCCTAAAGGCACTCTTCCTATAAATAGAAGAAGTCCATGACAGGGAATCAGAATTAAAAAAGACCTGAGTATCCAAAAATTGACCTGACGACCAAGTACAGACACTTTAAATTTTAAGAAAGGAATACTGGTAGACAATTCATTAATAAAAGAATACAAGTCATTTTTACAACCATTCCATATCAAAAACAAATCATCAATATATCTTCTATATAAAAAAAACTTTGTTGAAACTGGTACGAGAACTCAAGGCACTAACCTCCCACCAAGCAAGAACTAAATTTGTATAAGCTGGTGCCAACTTGGCCCACATAGCTACTCCTTTAATTTGATGAAAATTCTTATCAGTAAAATAAAAGTAGTTGTTAGTGAGAACTAGTGAGGTTAATGTACATATTGTATCAATTTTATGCTGAGACCAACCAGTGTATTTCTGTAGATAATTCTTAAGAAACTCTAAAACTATATCATGAGGAATGTGCGTGTATAAAGACTCAATATCTAATGTAACCAGAATAATGTCCAGGCCAGGAGGAGGGTTTAAAAGTAGAAGATTTAAAAAGTCCCACAAGTCTCTTAAAAATATGGCGACTTTTGCACTATAGGATTCAAAACTATATCTAGGTACTCAGCAGTACCCTCTGTTTTAGTTCTTTTATTAGATACAATATGTCTAAATGGAGGGTTAAGTAAGTCCTTGTGTATTTTGGGGATAACAAAAAATTTTCTTAGATGTGGACTATTAACAGTCATAAAAGACAATTCAGAATCAGAAATCAGCTTATTCTCATACAGATTAATAATACATTCTTCAATGAATTTGAAGGCTTTTATGACATCTGACATAGAGGCTGGAGAATAAAACTCATTATTCATGAGGTCCTTCAATAAGGTACTAGTATATCTATCCTGCTCCATCAAAACAATACCAGAGCCCTTATCAGCTCTCAAAATTCTAAGAGATTTATCTTTAACAAGGGAGTCTAAAGTGGACATTTGGGACTTAGACAGGTTAAACCATTTATTGGAGCTGTTAGCAGTCATCATATTATGTAAATCTTTTTCACAGAGTTTTAAAAAAATGTGTAAAGTATTGCATAAAGGAGGGTTAAATAGACTTTTTCTCATCGATAGTCTGTACTGATTATTGGAGCTTACATCAACTTCCTCCTCATCATCATCAATATCCACTGAACTTTTAAAATGCAGCAATTTTAAATTCAATTTTCTAACAAATAATCTAAGATCCAATAAAAGAGAAGACAAGTCAGCACGATAAGCAGGAATAAAAGAAAAACCCAGCTTTAGAAATCTAACAATACTATCTGAAAGAACTCTGTTAGATAAATTGAAAACTTCCGAGTTAGAGTAGGCTAAAGCCTCAGAACTAAGAGCAGTGTCCATAATAGAGTTAACATTAGCCGTAACATCCACAGTAGCTGTAGAGTTAACCTCCAAAGAAGGGTTAACACTAAACAGAGTCTCAATGTTAGATATATTGTCAACATTAGTGTTCAAATTAGTTGTAGTGTTAACATTAACTAAAGGGTTAACACTATATAGAGTCTCAATGTTGGGTATAATGTCCACATTAGTATTCAAATCTGGTGATAATAGGGGATGGCGACAAAGTCATACTGTGTTTGTCTAAAAAATTAACATTATTTACATTATTATGGTCAGAGGTATTCAAAGGAGAAGCCGAAAGAGTATCAGAATTAGCAAGAGAATCAGAAGTATGTAACAGATTGATTAAGGAAGGTGGAGGGCATGTATTATCAGGACAGGTGGTAATAGGAAGACATGGATTATTGACCATAGGGACAGCTGGAGCAGAAAAAGGAGAATGCTCCTGTATTGTATTAGTAGGAAAGGACTGGTTCAAGGCAGACTGGACTGGTTCAGAAAAACTCAAATAGCCTGTAGAATATGTAGAATTAGTAACATGGGAAAAATCTCTAGAGAGTTCAGGGAGAACTGTCCCAGCTGAAGGAACTGAACCAGTAAAATGAACTGTATAGAAAGGGGCCTGGACATGTGAAGTAGAAGAACCACAGTTATTAGGGTAGTTAAAAAACCGTTGTAAGCCCTATGGGCAGGGGAAAAGGTGTTTCTACCATTAAAAACCTGTGGATGATTATCATTGTGGAAGTTTCTAAAGCTAAATCTAAATTTCCCTTCTGACCTGAGAGGGTAGGCTCTATTCTGCACATATTGAATGAAATCCCTCTGTAAATTGTGTTTTTTCCTATGGATTAAAGTGGCCACATGTCTAGTGACTCTAGGGTGTATCCCATTAAATATATGCAATAGGGTATGCAAGTCAGGGTGTTTAATCACTTCAGCATGTAGGGTTAAAATTTCAGAACTAATATCAGTGAGTCTGTGTTTATTGTGATCAATCAAAGATTGGAGAACTAATAAGCCAGTAGTGTTGTATAAGGCAACCAATTCCTTATACAGAGAGGAATCCCCTGATAGATTGTTAGGGAATTTGGAAATGTGAAGTCCTAAAGGAACAATGTCTTTATTCAGGCAACAAGTTAAATAAAAATTGTCATATTGTAAGTTTTTAAAGGCAATGAAAAGCCTTTCTAGGCTAAATAAATTCTGTTTTAAAACTTTAATAGAGTGTGGAGTACTTGGTTCAGCAACAAACACATTCGACATAGAGGCATTAATAATAAATAATTAATAAAAATAATTTTTATGTGTTCCAACTTCTTTGAACCATAATAGCACAGGAGTGCAACTGCAATATTTATTAAATGGTAATGTTTCCAGTTTTACGAACATCCAGAATACCTGTACTTTTGACGGACAGACATTTGAAGGTTCCACTTCGAGCAATGTGAGTTTTACTAGTGCGGATGGCATGAATGAACATGTTATCTCTACATCTAGCTGTACTATTGGGTCGACCACTATGTTTGTGAGTAATAACCTCATTTCATCTACTATGACTTTGTCACCAGCGTTAATTCATTCTACTTTTACTGCCTCAACAGCATTGGTTAGGTCTCCAGCCTTACTTAACCCAGCTCAGAATGCTTTAACGGCCGCTGCAATTTGTGTGCTGTCAGCTCCATCTGTGTCTCCTGCCTTTTTCAATCCAGCTTTGACTACCACTTCAGCCGCTGTGATCTATGAGCCAACAGCCTCATTGAGACCTACTTTGTCTACAGTTGCTTCAGTTACTGCAGTAATGTCTAATATTGCTTCTAATGTTATTCCTACAGTGACTGCTCCCTCTACTATGAGTTTTCCTACCAGCAATGTGTATTCTACAGCAATTTTCTCAGGGTGTTCAGGGACTGCGACTATTCAGACTTGGTCTGAACGGACTGTAAGGGCTAATTCTGCTATGAGTTTTCCTACCAGCAATATGGCATTTTCTTCAGTTAATACAGGGACTGCGACTATTCAGACTTTGTCTGAACAGACTGTATGGGCAAACTCTTTGCATACAGTCTCCAGGAATTCATCCTGGGTCTATTTTTTACAATTACATTCCTTACACCAAGGACAGTTTATTGAATGTGTTGCCGCCTAATGTACCAACACCGAACGTAATTTCCAATGGCTCTTCTGCTATTTTTAGCTGTCAGGAGAGACCGTTGCAGAGTGTTCAAAATAATCTGTCTTCTGATTGGACAGGACATTCTTTTGGACCTGCTACTACTACCGGACATGCCTTTTCAACGGATCCATCGTGTTCAAGACCACAGACAGCTCCACTTCACTTAACTGAAAATCTTTTAACAGTTATTCAGAGCAATGAGTTAAACAACCCATTCACAGAGGTTATTAATGCCTCTAATATGTCAAATGTGTTTGTTGCTGAAGCAAGTACTCCACACTCTATTAAAGTTTTAAAACAGAATTTATTTAGACTAGAAAGGCTTTTCATTGCCTTTAAAAACTTACAATCTGACAATTTTTATTTAACTTGTTGCCCGAATAAAGACATTGTTCCTTTAGGACTTCAAATTTCAAAATTTCCTAACAATTTATCAAGGGATTCTTCTCTGTATAAGGAATTGGTTGCTTTATACAACACTACTGGCTTATTAGTTCTCCGATCTTTGACTGATCACAATAAACACAGACTCGCTGACATTAGTTCTCACATTTTAACCCTACATGCTGAAGTGATTAAACACCCTAACTTGCATACCCTATTACATATATTTAATGGGATACACCCTAGAGTCACTAGACATGTGGCCACTTTAATCCATAGGAAAAAACACAAGTTACAGAGGGATTTCATTCAATATGCGCAGAATAGAGCCTACCATCTCAGGTCAGAAGGGAAATTTATATTTAGCTTTAGAAACTTCCACAATGATAATCATACACAGGTTTTTAATGGTAGAAACACCTTTTCCCCTCCCCATAGGGCTTACAACGGTTTCTTTAACTACCCTAATAACTGTGGTTCTTTTACTTCACATGTCCAGGCCCCTTTCTATACAGTTCATTTTACTGGTTCAGTTCCTTCAGCTGGGACAGTTCTCTCTGAACTCTCTAGGGATTTTTCCCATGTTACTAATTCTACATATTCTATAGGCTCTTTGAGTTTTTCTGAACCAGTCCAGTCTGCCTTGAACCAGTCCTTTCCTAATAATACAGTACAGGAGCCTTCTCCTTTTTCTGCTCCAGCTGTCCCTATGGTCAATAATCCATGTCCTCCTATTGCCACCTGTCCTGATAATACATGCCCTCCACCTTCCACCATCCTTTTTAGCAACACTTCTTATAACTTAATCAATCTGTTACATACTTCTGATTCTCTTGCTATTTCTGATACTCTTTCGGCTTCTCCTTTGAATACCTCTGACCATAATAATGTAAAGAATGTTAATTTTTTAGTCAAACAGAATCTGACTTTGTCTCCATCCCCTATTATCACCAGAAGAAGAGGGAGATCAATGCAATACAGAGGCAGAGGCTCTAGTCGTTACATGGATCACAGGGAAAATACTCCTTTTCAGGATGTTCCCATCCCTTATTTAACACAAAGTTTTTCTCTAAGATCAGAGTCACAGATGGGGAGAGGATTTCCACGAGGAAGAACAAAGAGGTTTCAAACTCACTGACCCCTTTTAGTAATGTTCTTTTGGACTCAGATTTGAATACTAATGTGGACATTATACCCAACATTGAGACTCTATATAGTGTTAACCCCTCAGTTAATGTTAACACTACAACTAATTTGAACACTAATGTTGACAATATATCTAACATTGACACTCTGTTTAGTGTTAACCCTTCTTCGGAGGTTAACTCTACAGCTACTGTGGATGTTACAGCTAATGTTAACTTGATTATGGACACTGCTCTTAGTTCTGAGGCTCTAGCATATTCTAACTCGGAAGTTTTCAATTTATCTAACAGAGTTCTTTCAGATAGTAGTGTTAGACTTCTAAAGTTGGGTTTTTCTTTTATTCCTGCTTATCGTGCTGACTTGTCTTCTCTTTTAGTGGATCTTAGATTATTTGTTAGAAAACTGAATTTAAAACTGCTGCATTTTAAAAGTTCAGTGGATATTGATGATGTTGAGGAGGAAGTTGATGTAAGCTCTAATAATCAGTACAGACTATTGATGAGAAAAAGTCTATTTAACCCTCCTTTATGCAATACTTTACACATTTTTTAAAACTCTGTGAAAAAGATTTACGTAATATGATGACTGCTAACAGCTCCAATAAATGGTTTAACCTGTCTAAGTCCCAAATGTCCACTTTAGATTCCCTTGTTAAAGATAAATCTCTTAGAATTTTGAGAGCTGATAAGGGCTCTGGTATTGTTTTGATGGAGCAGGATAGATATACTGGTACCTTATTGAAGGACCTCACGAATAATGAGTTTTATTCTCCAGCCTCTATGTCAGATGTCATAAAAGCCTTCAAATTCATTGAAGAGTGTATTATTAATCTGTATGAGAATAAGCTGATTTCTGATTCTGAATTGTTTTTTTATGGCTGTTAATAGTCCACATCTAGGAAAATTTTTTGGTATCCCCAAAATACACTAAGACTTATTTAACCCTCTGTTTATATTGTATCTAATAAAAGAACTAAAACAGAGGGTATTGCTGAGTACCTAAATATAGTTTTGAATCCTATAGTGCAAAAGTCCACATATTTTTTAAGAGACTCGTGGGACTTTTAAAATCTTCTATTTTTAAACCCTTCTCCTGGCCCGGACATTATTCTGGTTACGTTAGATATTGAGTCCTTATACACTAACATTCCTCATGATATAGGTTTAGAGTTTCTTAAGAATTATCTACAGAAATACACTGGCTGGTCTCAGCATAAAATTGATACAATATGTACATTAACCTCACTAGTTCTCCCTAACAACTACTTTTATTTTACTGATAAGATTTTTCATCAAATTAAAGGAGTAGCTATGGGGGCCAAGTTGGCACCAGCTTATGCAAATTTAGTTCTTGCTTGGTGGGAGGTTAGTGCCTTGGGTTCTCTTACCAGTTTCAACAAAGTTTTTTTATATAGAAGATATACTGATGATTTGTTTTTGATATGGAATGGTTGTAAAAATGACTTGTATTCTTTTATTAATGAATTGTCTACCAGTATTCCTTTCTTAAAATTTAAAGTGTCTGCACTTGGTAGTCAGGTCACTTTTTTTGGATACTCAGGTCTTTTTTAATTCTGATTCCCTGTCATGAATTTCTTCTATTTATAGAAAGAGTACCTTTAGGAATAATTATTTACACTATACTAGTATGCATCCGATGTTCATTAAGCATAACATGGCCAGGGGACAATATATTAGGCTATCCAGAATCATTTCTGATGACCGCTCCTTTTTGAAAGAATGTCATATTTTCACTGCTTTTTTACTCGATAAAGTTTATCTTTTGCAACTATTACTTCATATTTGTTCTGACATTTGTACACTGAGGCTTACTAAATTTCCTCCTATCATTTTAAAGGGTTTCACCCCGAAACTTGAGGGCAATTTTACTTCATATGACTCCACAGCTAACTCTATACATGATAATATTTCTTCTGCACCTTGTCCTAGTACCCCCCCCCCCAACTACACACACTGTTTTAGATAGAGTTACCTCCTTCCCTATAGCAGTTTGTGGGGATGCTAATGCTATTAAGGAAGTTTTCCATAACAATTGAGGCATTTTAAACAGCAATCAAGATGTACATTAGAAATCGGTACTGGTCCTATCTTCACACATAAGAAGATTAAATCCCTTCAACTTTTATTTGAAAATAGAGACTTCCCTTTTTTATCTCCACCAACTCAACACATGACCACGGGTATGTTCTCTTGTGGTAAATGCATTGTTTGTATATGGATCCTTGCCATTAGTAGTTACACCTTTAAGCATAATCATTTTACAGTTACAGTTGCACATCATTTTGATTGTAATTCCACCTTTGTGGTCTATGTGGCTATCTGCACAACATGTTCATCTTTTTATGTAGATAAAACTATTCGTTAAGCTTTCTACTAGAATCAAAGAGCACTATGCAGCTATTAGACATGGAGACTTGAGTAATGCATTAGCCAAACACAGTACTGCATGTTCCTCCTTCACAGAATTTAAGTTTTTTTATTTTAGATCATGTTCCTTTCCTTTTTGGGGACAAAAACACTTTACTAGAAGTTAAAGAATTACGCTGGCAGCTCCTTTTAAATGCAGAGGCTCCCCCAGGACTAAATGAATGTTTAAATATCAGATGTGTTCTTAAATGGCATAATTAGTTTCTAGCTTAAGCATGGTATTATACTCCTATCTCTTAATTATTCATGACCTGTTACATATTACTGAAGTTCTTTTATGTATTCATTCATGTTTTCTTATTTAAATCCTGCTATTGGCCTTTTTATTGTGATGTCACTATATCATTTGCACTGTTATATATTGCACTGAGAATGTATGTTTTAAATATTCTGATGAAGTCCAGCACATTAAACTGGATGAAAGCGCTAGTTATTGGCTCTCAGTTTTTTTATTTATTTTAAAAGTATTTTGAGAAGTTTTATTGCATATTATTAATTTCTTCTATTGCCAATATATATATATATATATATATATATATAGATGTATACGCACACACACACACACACACACACACACACACACATATCTATATATATATATATATATATATATATATATATATATATATATATATATATATATATATATATATATATATATATATATATATGGATCTAGGACTATCGAACAAAAGTTCAATAGTCCAAATCCACAGTCAACAGACACACTTTAATGAAAGTGCTTTCATTGAAAAAGCGCTTTCATTAAAGTGCGTTAAGGAAAAAAAAAAAAAAAAAACAATAAATCTACTTTTATGCTGGGGCAAGGCCCCATGCACCCCCTATCCCCCCTACTTTAATATTCTCACTCCGAGATCACACTACAGTGAGGAAAAGGGAATATTCCCTTATCCGCACCTTAGTATGATCTCCACAACAGTCATTCCCCCATGACTCCCTCTAGCTGCAGGCATACTTCCGTGAAAGTGTTTTTTAGGTAAAAGGCACTTTCGCAGAAGTATGCCCGGCTTTTTGTGCTTCGGTGAAAAGCTCCTTCGGTGATCTGTACCAATTCCATATATAGATATATATATATATATATATATATATATATATATATATATATATATATATATATATATATATATATATATATATATATATATATATATATATATAGTTTAGTATCACATGTTCAACATGACATTGTTCGAATGTACAGATGTCCGAACCAAATGTTTTGTACACCAAACAGTGTAAATGTCGAACCGAGCATTTCAGTGCAGTCGAATTTCGAAAATGTAGACTACACTGAAATGCTTCTACCCACCCAACACACTACAACTGGTTTTTGCAGGGGTGCAAGCCCCCCCCCTGCACCCCCATGTGGGGGGCTGTGCCCTCCACACCTCCCCTACTTATATATACAAACTCTGAGATTGCATTACAGTGAGGGTAAGGGTACATTTCCCCATCCCCAGTATAGTGCAATCTGCACCACAATGTTGGAGCTGACAACAGCGGCCATTCGCTCTTGTCAGCTTTGACATCGTGGTGATCGCCCTAACAGTTCCGCTATGTGGTTTTCACACATAGTTCATTTGTCTAAAACATGAATGAGCATGTGATAGTAAACCTATATATATTTATATACACACATATATATATATATATATATATATATATATATATATATATATATACACACATATAAATATGAGTCTACTTCAAATGAGTGACAACTCATTTGAACGAAACCTACATTATAGTGATGAGTTTGCTGAAATTGCATAACAGCGAAAACGTAAAACAATGAATTGCAGAAAAATGAAAACCAGTTACTGACGTGTAGTCAGTCTCAGCAGTAGCAAAATAAATGCACAAATGCCCTTTTCCACAAGGTAGTGCGATCTCGGAATTGGTATATTTAATTTTTTGGGGGGGCTGCAAAAACTATGTAACAAATCAATTATAGTCTCTTACTATAGTGTATTCATTGTAAGGTTTCTTTAAGGTAGTGTGGAATTGTAGGAAGGGTTACTAGTGGGAAACTGTGATAGTGGTATAGGGTGATTTCTTTGAATATGTAGCTTACTAGAAGGTGTTAGTTTATTTTTTATACAGAGATTGGTTGAAAATCAGTGAGAGATATCCGGTGAGCTTTTGTATGATATCCTGTGATTCGTTGTTTTACGTTTTCACTCATGCACTTCTGGCAAACTCGTCTCCATAATGTGGGTTTTGTTCAAGTAGACCCATATATATATATATATATATATATATATATATATATATAGAGAGAGAGAGAGAGAGAGAGAGATACATATTCAAACAAATGCTGAAAAATCATCTCAACTCTTCCTGGCTATGTTCCTGCTCTATAACCTAACCTCTTCACTCTCCTTATATGATTACTAAAGTCCTATGTCTTTTGCTACTAGTGACTGGTGATATTTTCTCCATATTTATTTTTATCTTCACTTGTTGATTCTGGTAAAATAATACTGATCTCTGTTTATACCAATCTGATTGAATTCATTGAATTCTGCTTTAATGTATATTTTCTGTATATATATTGCTGTAATCAAACAAACTAGATTCCTGCTTTTATGTATATATTCTGTATATGTTACTATATTTACTATCTGTAACACTGTTTTTGCTTCTGTATTAATTAATGTTTATATTTTTTCTGTATCTCATTGGAGCTTTTCTCCCCGGGCATCCACTGAAAATGGGCTCTTTTAGGCCCAGTGGACTTATCCTGGTAAACAAATGCAATAAATAAATAAATAAATATAGGATTTGTGATATGCAGCTAGCTAAAATAAAAAGACAATTTTAAATATCCTGACTTAAGTAATTTAGCTTAGTTGTAATTCTAATTTCTCTGTGTTAATTTGCACATCTTTCAATAGTGTTTTTATGAGCAGTCCAATATGTGGCATTATGACACTATGGCTACACTTTTCAGTTGTTTTTGGCAAACAACTAAGGATGGTATGCGAATAGTTCACCCCTCTCCTCCTTACTCATCTTCTTGGTTAATGAGAAATATACACATTTGGGGAGGTGTGTCCTAGATGCCTAAGTGTTAGCACCACTTCTCTGATTCTCTGTCTCTAAAGATTGTTTCTGACAGGATTCTTAGGTTCTAACCAAAATAATTTCGAAAATTTTCTTCACACGTTATACCTCTTGGTACTTTGGACTATCTACAAAGAAGAAATTCAACTTTCAGAGTTTGTATCAAGAAATTTCCTGTCAGAAGTACTGCAGCTCTGTACATTTGAACAAAACTATGAGTCACACAAGAGCCTCTCCTCAGGACAGTTCTGTGAAAAAGGAACTTCACACAATAATTTCCAGCATCCAGGACCTCTCAGTGAATATGGATAATTTAGAAAAAGATTATGGAAAACATGAAAAAGGAAAGTAAGAAACAAGTAGAAGACTTGAAGGAAATTATAACCAAACATTCAGAACAAATAGCAGCTATAGAGGAAACTGTAAATGACATTGACGGGAGACAAATGGAAAATGACTCCCAAATTTATTTCCTTCTAAAACAGAATAATCGTTTACTTGAGAAAGTCAAAGACCTGGAGTCCAGATCAAGAAGGAACAATGTCAGAATATATGGGCTACCCGAGAAGATGGAAGGAAATAACATGGTCCAATTTTTAAATGAATGGCTGCCCAAAATATTAAACCTTCCTGAGTCTCTCTCATTTGGGATCAAGAGAGCCCACATGTCTTTATCCAGTACATCTGCTTCTAAAAACCCTAATGCAGTGAGATCTATTATAGTTAAATTCTTATCCACACAGGACAAAGACTTAGTATTAAGAACAGCTTGGTCGGAAAGTCCAATACAACCTGAGGGGAAAAATATAAGATTTGATAATGACTATACCTTCACTAAAATAAGAAAAAGGAAAGAATGCATCCCTCTCATCAAAAGCTTGAAGAAAGCTGACATAAAAGCTCAGATCTTGTTCCAGAATTAAAATTACTCTCTCAGATGGACAAAAAATATTCAACAACCTCGAAGAAGTAGCAGAGTTTGTCAGCAAAAATAAACTGTTGGATAAATTAGAAGATATGGACATTTCATTATCTAGTCTGAAAAGACAAGCTATCAATGGTAATTCATTCACAAATGATAAAAAATACCAAGAAAAAACTAAAAGGAAAGTAAATGTTTTTTTTTTATTGTCACTTGTTACCATACTCATCTGACAGCATTTATCCAAATACTTTGAATCCAAATGAACAAATACTAACTTAATTTTTAAAATTTTTTTTATATATAAAAAGCCTTATATAAAAACAAGCAGTTCAGTCATGTTCTAGTTGCTGATTGTTGGAGTGGCACCTTGTATAAATACTAACTGTAACTAGTGTATTGTCAACAGCTTGTGTATTTTATATGTGCCCTTATGCACATTAAAATATATATAATACCAAGCTATTAACATCGTAGAGGCACTAGATCCTTTTAGTAAAACTGCTGATAGAAGGTGAAAGTAATAATATGTGCTTTTAACTTGATAGTGTTGTACACTGGGAACTAAATGGGGGGACAGTAAAATCTGATGTGTGTCCTGAAAATGTCCCACTTTGGCCAATTGAAAAGGTGGCAACCCTACCAATGGTCAGAGCATTCACTCAATAACTGCCCATTCATGTTCCAAGTCATCCTTGTCTGGATGGCCCAAAGATGAATGGGTATTACCCAGGTCTACCTACCATGTCATGAAAGATAAGTATTTGCATGTACCTATGTGCGTGAAGTACAGCATGTGGAAGATCAAATATGCTAGAGTTGTCCTCACAACCATATTGGTACCAGAGATATGTAGAGTACGCAATGTGTTCTCTTGTCTGTGCCACGGGCCATCAACCAGAGAAGGGATGGATGGTGTGTGTGGAATATGTGGGGGGGTGGGTAATGTAATAATTCGCCAAGGGGAGACTGGGTCGGATGTACAATAGGTGAACTCGAGGTGTACAAGGGAGCAGTGGGTGAATCAGAAAGGAAACCAAAGAACATACATTCACATCTGCTAAAGCAATGTAGAGGCTAACTGAGTGTAAGAAGCTGTAACCAGAGGTTAGCATAGCTTAACACCATGCAAACCCACGCACACCCACTCACAACTGCTTTAATGTGCCCTACTCCCTCCATATCCAATGGCCTTGTTCTGCCCTGCAACCAAATAAACATCCTCTGCAAGTCTCGAAACCAGGACCCTGCACATGCAGCTAATGTGATTTACCAATACGCCATGGCAAATATACAGACAATGGACAGTACCACAAACATATCATACAACACAGTCATTCAAGTGTATAGGAATGTATCCAATCATGTAGATGTATATGTGAGTGTTTATGTCCAGCATATAGGTATATACATATATAGAGATATATCAGGAACATGCCATGTGGCAACAAAGCATTACAAATGAATGAAACGGGAAACACCAGCGACGCCTGTATTATGTAGTGGTGTTGTTCTATGTAATCTCAAGACTCCCTCAGACAGACATATGTCATTCATACACGCAAACAGTTGTACATTGGCCGTATACATCACTCTGTGCATGTAATGTACATTAACACAACAGTACCTGTACAATCATTATGTGTGAACAGTACTCTTGCAAGCTGCTGTGTGCAACATCATCATCATGATAAAGGTAAAAGGGGTAACCATAGAGGGACCGTAAATGGGGTAACCATAGAGGGGCCGGTAGTGTTGTGTGTACAATGGGGTCATCCTCATCACATGTACCTGGACCATTTAGGAGTGATGTGCATACCAGGATCATGCGCCTGAGGGACAGGGGTGAGGATAACAGGAGTATGTTGTGATGCATATTACAAGGGTTACATGTGTCCAGTGGGCACATGTGTGAAATGGACAGCTATGTATAGGGCAGATGTTGTCCTAGGAGCCAATTGGCCTTATGTTTCCGTAGGCTGAGGATCGGATGTGGGGGAAGGAGAGTAGGTATGGTTGTGGAGGATAGGTAGGTTAGGATCCCAGAGAAGACAGCATACAGGGTCGGTATATGACATGTTGGGGGATACATCTCGGACGGGAATGGGTGTTCGGCATTCACAAGCCCATGGGAACAGTGGGACTGAGGTCCTCAGCAATGGGCAGCCGCCACTGCACCTAAACTGCTGCAAAGGAGGCAGTGCTGGGGGCTGTCAGGGGCAGCATCACCCTGTAAATGTGACATTCCGCCCTTGAGCTTGCGTATCTGACTTTGGAACCCCTTAGTAAGCCCCCAACACAACACGTCCGAGACCGCACAACAGCAGACATGTATCTGTCTGGTCCTGCTCCCAGTGGGGACATGCCCCATCCTCAGTGGTGGTACCACCAGAAGGTGGTGCAGAGCCAACAGAGGTTGATGTCCAAGGCTGGGCCCCAGTTGTGCTGGTGCCCGGTGCCATGGTCAGCTGAAGTGGGACAGAAGGTTCTGCCAGGACCTCCCAACCCATTCAGCCTATGGTGTTGCAGTTTAAACCCACATATGGCTTAGTGATAGACAACAACATACAGGATTACCTACAACAGTATGCATAGATATCACCATCAACCCAACACAACAGATGGTATACATTTGCAGAGGGAGCACAACACATGCATATATATTGCATGCCATCTGTACAATGTGTAGTAGACGTGTGACTGCAGCTATGAACAGTTGCCCATTATTGTGTTGTCACTGGGAACCCCAGACAGTGTCTGTCATACCACTGTTTCATGTGACATATGTCCAGTCAGGGATGCGATGGCAGTAACACATCCCTAGCATCATGTACTGTCTGCAATCCTCACACTATGCTCCTGCTGTGCACAGATGTGTGTTCAGTGTGTAACACATGAAACAAATGGTTCCAGACACTGACCAGTTCAAAAATGGCCCTACAGATGGGGTTCCCTCATGAACAGAGTACTGTCATGTCTGTATTAAAACATGCAAAATAGCCATTACCACACACAACATGTTAAACTAGCAGTAGTCTTATTGCAGCATAGCTACACTTACATGCTATAGTCATGTGTGGTACATCACCCTCCTGTCTTTAGGCTATTTCCCGCTGTGTATGATGTTTGAGGTACATCCAGATATCATCTTTGATGCCATTTCAGTACACCACATCCAGGTACCACTCACAGTGACTGTCATGGCCAAATACCAACATGTTTTTCCTTGATAGTGTATTGTGTTTATCATGCGAATGGCTATGGGCACATCATCAGAGCTGTTATACATGCAATAAGCTAGAGAAGGACTGCAAAAGATGCAGAGGCCATCACCTGATCATGTCCATCACTTACAATACACATGCTGCTGCTGAGCAAGTGTACACCTCCACATCCACTAGAGAGTGTGTGGGTTGGACAGGCAAAGTACACCAAAGAAGGGCTTGGAGACTAAACCCTAAGCATCGTCTGCCACATGCCTAACAGTACAGGGGTCAAACCCGAGAATGACTAGTCATTACTATTACATGTGCATGACGTTAGTACATGTGCCACAAAGCCGACATGTTGCTGTGCTGTAAGAACTTATATGTGTGTAGGTGAGAGACATCTGTAACAGAGATATAGTAGACATATTAGATGTGGCACACATGGCTGTCCATGTGAATGGATGCCATTGTCACCACAACCACACTCTCTAATGGACTCGCATTGACAATCTTTGCCAGGGCCACAAATACACAACGTAACTACTTAGTTTGCCACTTTGCAGTAATGCACAGGACTACATGCACCACAGGAGATATCTGGAGGTTCTATGGGCTAGGGCATGTGAAAGTGTTTGACATCTGTTGGTATGCCAACGAGGGTTATACTGGAAGTGACTGTGGTTGGGAGCATCATAGCGTACACTCAGACAGAAGGTGCCAGTACTGACATGCATGTATACATTGCTTCATAGGTGTGTAGTGGTTGGCTGTGCAAGATGGCTGTACAAGGCTGGGTGAGGAGTAATCCTTGGCATTGTGTCACCCGACAATGGTGTGCAGTGCAGTACTGGGGTGTAGTGTCTGCAATGTCCCACACAGATGGGTACTGCATGATCTGCCCTGACATCCTGGTTACCAATGTGTATGGCCATAGCTTTGCAATGCATGCCATGTCTGTTTTTGTTAGTCCTTCACATGGACATTGCCTGGGATGTGCATGTTTCCACAATACTGTACAGTGACATGGACAGGTGTACGTGGTTTGGCAGGCACATGTTGTGTACACAGACTGTTATCCCCCAATATGCCAATACTGGCCTGGTGTGGTGAAACCTGCTTAAAGTGAGCAGGTCGACCCTGCACCTGCATTGATAGTATGATACAGGTATTCCCTGGTGTCAGTGGCATTGTTCCATACAGGGTAGATGTGTATGGCATTGTATGGCCTCTGTGGATCACATTTGATGGCACCACATATGTTGCAGGCATCCAGTGGGGAACATAGTGAAGGCACATTGTCTGCAAATATGTGCCTATTGTACTACTGTACAGGGTGCCATGTCCTCTGCAGCCTACTGCATTCACACCATGCCTACTATCTGTCATCAATGTGCATGGTACTAGCAACATAGCGGGATATCCTAGGCAATTGAGTTTGTGTATGGCACATGGGTGCAGGACATATACTGGGTACTAGTAGGGTTGCACACTTTGTTCACCAGGCTTTTTGCCAGATGTAGGGGTATGGATTGCTAACACAGTCCCGTGGTTGAATGACAGCTGTACTCCTCATGAGATGGCCAATGTGTCATAAGACGGACACCATATAGGAAAACTACAAAATCCGCTCCCCAACATGTCCAGTGGTTAGACACTCACAGCCACCTCTACAGAGGCTTTGACAGCCAAACACACACACTTGCCATGTCCTGTATACAAACCCCTACCTACCGCATCACACTGCAGCAATACGCTTTTAAGGCACATGCTATGGTGAATACTGGGTTACAACACACCTACCGGTTTATACCTAGGTGGGTGACAACAACAGGATTGACAAAAGTGGTCATGTGATTTGTACAGAGAGTGCATACTCTACAAAGCACTGTACTTGTCTCATGCAGGCGGACACACAAACACACACACACACACACACACACACACACAAACACACACAGTTGGCAAGTCTGGGATTAGAACATTGACCTAACTACTTTATAACACTACAGCATTAAGCAGATACAGAACGCGCTTCCGAGATTACTGGGTCACAGCACTCCCAGAGGTGTATTTATAGGTGGGTGACATCATCAGCCTTGCCAAAGGTGGGTATAGGAATTGTATGGAGTGTGAGCAGTCTAAAAGCATTACTCAGCCCTCAGGCAGATGGAGACAAACACACACAAACACACACACACACACTTGGCATGTCTGATATTAGAACACTGACCTAACTACTTTATCACATTACAGCATTATGCAGTTACAGAGCACACTACTGAGATTACTGGGTTGCAGCACTCCCAGAGGTGTATTTCTAGGTGGGTGACATCATCAGCCTTGTCAAAGGTGGGTATAGGAATTGTATGTAGTGTGAGCAGTCTAAAAGCATTATTCAGTCCTCAGGCAGACAGAGACAAACACACACACACACACACACACACACACACACACACACACACACACACACACACACACACACAAACAGAAAACCTGCCTATCTACAGATCACTATTACAATACTACAACGTTACATGTCATGACACATAGACTACACATTTCAAGGCTGTCATTATGACCTTCTAGGAATGCGGGCATCAACAGGGATGTTGGCAGTTAAGACATGCATACCTGTGAACCTATGTGTTTAAAGTAGGGATCCATCCTGACCTGGGGTATGCCCATCTGTGGAATGGATGACTATTATCACTATACAGGGTTACAATGGTCATGCCCATGCACATAGAGGCACATAACCAACACAAGGTGTCACTGGGCATGCTCACACACTTAGTAGCACAGGGCTGTTCGGAATGCACTATGTGTCCATCTACACAAGGTTATACTGGGCATGCTCATACACTTAGTAGCACAGGGCTGTCTGGGATGCACTCTGATTCTAAACACAGAAGGCCACAGTGGCCATGCTATTACAGTTAGATGTAAAGAACACATTGTAATTGACTACAGTGTTAGTAGTTGTCATTGTTAGCAGGAACGCTGCACTACATATTTCTTATACACAACATCTGCTGCTGCCCATCACCTTAGATGTACTATTCTATACCAAGCACAATACTGCCACTCGCAGTGATGTCTTGCTAGGAGTGGCAACTGCTTGACCAACACAATGAGCCAATGTCCTGCTGTAATTACAAGGTTGACCAGAGTTTGTCATTCTAGGATTACATGACTGAAAGTAGACAGGACTTTGTCATATATCACATGCATCCATGATTCAAGGGAGTGGGGATAATACCTAAGTTGCATTCACCCATATAGTGCCATTCCAAAGCAAATGTCCTAAAGACAGGATAACACCCTGACACCTAGAGGACAACTGCATTGTATGCTTATGCTAACCAGTGTTAGATGTGTAGCGTCCATAATCATAGCTGCTCACTGTAGATCCAACAATGGGGAGTACTGACATCTGTGCAGTGAGGAACACCTGGCTGAAGGCTCTGTAGTGCACAATAGCACTTCCACCATATACTGCAGAACCAGACATGTGGGCCATAACACAGGTACTCCAGGTGGTGGTGTCCCCACATACATAAAGGCCACTCACATGTACTGACCAGTACTCCCACAAAAAGGCATCACAGATGAGTCAGGTGCAGGACACCGTGTCAAAAGCTGCATTCTAGGATGTAACTCTCAGACACCACCATGCCATCGGACCACCAACACACATCCATACATGTGGTAGGACATATAATAGTACACCACCATGTGGCCCTTGACCAGTGGACTGTATCAAGCTCTACATCAACTGTGCAGAGTACCCATGTACTGACACAGTTGCATCATGTGTTATGCAATGTAAGGATACCACTGTCTGTAACCAGGTCAGCTGTACACATACCACGGGCCCTCAGTTATTTACAGCATTAACAGATGACTATTGCTTTACAACAGTAAACACCCTCATGTTTGGATATGACATATATGTACCTGCCTTGGATATGTACATGCCACACACATACAACATATATGTAAATAGCATAGCTGTTGTTGTCCTTTGTGCAGACAGGTGGCTACAGCCATTACACACATACACATGGAATGTAGGTCCATGGCTGCTGAATGCTAACAGTACATAAGGTGTGATATCAATGTTGACAGGAGTAACATTCCCTCTGTACTTGTCACCCATTACACCTATCATATCATACAACAGTCCATGTGTCATGTATGTCATGACACATGTCTACCAATTGCAATGCCTACAAACATGCTCAAATGACAGGATTGTAAGACCTACACACATGTACATGTAGTGGTGTGTGTTCAGATACCATGCATGTACAGTTGCTGTTGTATGCAGGTGACATGTGTCTTAGTACATTATGCAGTTGCAATGCAGCCTCAACATTGCCAACAGTATATGGTGATATGTTGAAAGTATGGAAAAATGTACCAGGTATGGAAAGATGTGTGGACATAACTATGTGGCGGGGCATCTTTGCAGATGGATGTTTGCTGAGGACAGCTCACAGGTGTGTCACAAGCGGTCCTACAATAACCTGTGTGACCGCTAAGCTATGGTTTTGTTAATTGAAGGGCAACACACACAACATAGACAGCAGTCAGGGTGACACCGAAAGTAAATCACTTGACACCTGTAACAGTTAAAACCTCCCATGTGCATATATCAGCACAGTTGCCAAAGGAAACATCACTACACTTTGTAATGTGTGCAATACTGCTGTAAGTCTGCATACATATCATGAGACAGTCAGGTGTTTGATTCGCAGTACTGGCATGTGTGGTTGCGTGTGTGTCCATATATGTCACGTATGGTGGGGAATACATCTCAGTTGTTACTCACTCTCTTGTACACTGTTGTAGACATCTGTACAGACTGCAGTGTAGAAAGCAAGACATAGGCAGAGGTGTGTATCTCACACATGTGAGGTATCTGTATGTGAGTGACATAGATGTATTCAATAGTGAATGCCACAGTGTGTGTGTGTGTGTGTGTGTGTGTGTGTGTGTGTGTGTGTGTGTGTGTGTGTGTGTGTGTGTGTGTGTGTGTGTATGGTTGTCTGGTCCTTGGAGTGAGGATGTATGTTACCATAGTGAACTGATAAGACCCCTCCCCCCATCCAGGCGATGCAATCTACTATCCATGTTGATGTCCCTGATCTTAGGCCATACTGACTACCTGTACATGTGTATTCTCTGTGGTGCATCATGTAGGTGCACAGTACTGTAATGATGATTTGCACATAGGCAGGGGTCCTCACTTCAACACTAGCAACTGTGTGTGAGTGTGTGTTACTGTGTCGGTGAATCCTTGAGTGTGTGGGTGTGTTACTGTGTCACTGAATACATGTGTGTCAATACCTGAGTGTGTGGGTGCAGTTGTGTGTTCGCATCCTGTCATTGGAACATGTATTACTGCTTCCCAATGAGGCATCACACTTCCCACTGGCCTCTACCCTTGTCATCAGCTAGACCGCTTTCTTACCTCACCACGCCATGTAACTGCACCTGTGATGTCACCCAGTATGGATGTCATGTCTGTAGCCACAGTAGCTTAATATACAGCTATCATGCTCTTGGATCAGTAGACGTCTTTGGAACTTGGGACATTCTAACTGTGATGTGGAAGCTGCAAAGTGCATGCTGGTATTTTCATACATACCTGTGAGTACTCCACATTTACATATGGGACACTAACTGCAAACACTGACATCCACCGGCACATGCAATTAGACCTGAAGGAGGAAAGTAGAACATCATGACCAACATGCAGTTACTGTTGTTACACAAGACACATACTGTTAACAGTATAAAATCATTGTAAACCTGTACTACATGGTATGTCTGATGCCTGTCATCAGTACACAACAACTGTAATCTACACTTATCTTCCTAGTCTGTTCACCCTGTGCATTAGACCATATGAGCATGTCCCTGCACCGATGGTGTGGATGACAGGGATGCGGCACAGGCATCATCATATCCACAGGGTGATAATGCTTGCCAGAGGCCTAGGCTGCACCACTGGATGACATCATGTGTGTGGGTTAGGGCCTTTGATCTAATTGGGTGTGTGGATGTTATGCATATGTGTGTTGCGGTGTCCTACATATGTTTCCGGTGTGTGCGTGTATGTATGCACACAGTTCTGACATGTGTCTGGCCTACACAGAGGTATTATTGACAGCTGCAGACTGTACAGGCCAGGTTTTACAGTTCACAGTGTCCAGCCATGGCCACGTGACCTGTGCCTGCCAGGGGTTGCACGGGCACTACCAGGCAAAGGTGCAGATTGGGTACTGTCTGATGACACATGTCCACTGGAACTGTGTCCCTGTTGGGACCATCCAGGGCTACATGCATGTGGCCTGCTGTGTCCTGGTGTGGACAGCACAGCACCAGCTGCACTGCTGCTGCTACCGCCACTATGGGAGCGGGCATGTGAGGTAGCTCGTTCACGTAGACCTGAAACAGGTGATGTAGCAGGCCTATGTCCATGTGCCCAATGCCTCATCCTACCAGGTGTTCCAACACAGACAGCACATGCTTGCGGATTGTCATGCCACGTTCAAGGAATCCAACCATGTCACCCAATCGTCTATCCAAAGCTTCAGCAATCTGCTGTTGAGCATTTATCATTGCCTGGATGTTGTTGTTTAAAGAACGGACAGCAGCCCTCTGAAGCCTCTGATCTTCTCTGTTGTGCCATTCAGCACGTGCCTGTGCCTCCATTATAGCCTAAAACATGTATCTGGTGACACCAGCTGCTGCGCTCTGTCTTGCAGGGGCATGTTGGGCCAGAGGTCCTCCTATGAGCAGCACTGGCCAAGTGCCTGTGTGGGGCATCACCAGTCAGTTGGCTGACACCTATGTGTGCAGGCACACCTTCCATAGCCCCCACACTTTTCTATTCCAAGCTACCACATGCCAACTGTCCTTCCTCTATGGCCACTGGTGATGGGGTATGTGTAGGCATGAGAACGGTGTGCGGGGATAAGGGGGATATAGGTGGAATGGCAACCAATGGCACAGATTCAGCCCCTGACAACCCTGCCTGTGTCTCAATCATACATTCATCATCACTGCTAGAGTCTGTGGGGACACTAACATCAGATGGACCGCAGGAGGGGAATGCACCTACATCACCTGTGAGGAGCAGACAAGAACTGTACATTACAATCTATACAATAGATACAGACACACAAACAGACATACACACAGACACACACACACACACACACACAGACACACACAAAGCCACACTCTATGGCACCCAGCATGCATGTGATATGACAGAAGGCATGCAGCATGCATGTGATACGGCAGACAGCATGCAGCTTAGACAATAATAGTGGTAGTTATCATACATCCCTGGGTTGCACACAACAGCATGCATGTGTCATAGCAGTAGGCATGCAAATTACACAATCATAGTAGTAGTTAGCATATATCCCTGTGTTACACCATGTAGGCCAGCACAGGTTAACAGTACACCTGCCTGATGTGTGGCATATGACCTTGACAATCACATGTAGTATGACATGTGATCTGCTGATGTGTGCAATGACATGCATACATGTTTAACACAATGGTATCCTGTCAAATATACAGTGGGGTAATGGTGTCCCAATGCAGTGTTGTCTGTCCGCCCTACAGATGTACTGCACATTTAACTGATGTGCATGGCCATTGCAGGGAATCATGAGGCATCTCTATTGCTATGCATTGTGAGTTACAGACACAGTTCATAGCCATGACTGTGTTCAGATACAATACATATATACTGTGGAATGTGATCAACATCACTGAGCATGTGGTGAACCTAGTACTAGGAAGGTGGCTGTCCATGAAGTATGTGTTTGAGATCAGGATGTGTACGTGTAGCATGTCCAACATCACTGGGTTGGACATGGCTTTATTCAGGGTAAGCATCATGCTACATAGTGGAGATGGGTATTGAGAAGGCTGGTGTAGGCCATCTGAACATGGCCAATACCCCTTAAAGGAGATATGTGATCTGATATGAGTCACTTGAGTGTTGAGTATGGCTGGACAATGATTTCTATATTCATGGATTGCACCCTGTCATGATTAGGGTTGCCACATAAGACTATCTGACAGGTGTGGTGATGTAGCTATCACAGGAAAAACAACTGCCCAGCTGCATCCCTTACACATAGTGTCCATTATGTTGGCTGCTGCCTAGGTGGTAGTTCATGGGTACAGGGTTATTAACATAGGGGTGACAATGCAATATGTAGCTGTCAGATTGTGGCCATATGTCACACACCTCACCCACAAAGCCCCTTCTGTATGTTGTCCAAAACACTCTGAGTCAGCTATTGCTCCTAGGTCATAGTCATTCACATGCTTCAATAGGCAGATGTCTTCTGTTAGTCTATGTGATATAGACTACAATGAGGGGGAGTACAATGAATTAACCCTGTCTTACTGTAGCTGGCACTGGTGTGATGTGCATGTATTATTCAGACACCTTCTGTAGTGTTGGTTCTGCCAGCAGTCCCATTGCAAAACACTCCTGTGACATAGGAATGTACATCTAGCATACTGAGTGTAGGTGGAACACAGTATTGGTGATGATGTCCTATGACCTGGCAAGGTTATGATATGCAGTGTGAAATCAACCTTACTGTCATCTACATCTGTACTGCTGACATCAAATAAGTTGATCAAGGTTCATGGCCTTTCAGACCAGACTCAGCAGGGTAGTAGTGCAGTACTTCCCATTATCAGTGGTGTCTCCCCCTTTGTGGGTTGTGATACCTGTTGGTGTGCATCATTCAGTGTGTACACAGCCTGACATGAAGCTATGTTTTACATGATGTGTGAGTGGAGAGCAACTTGTTTTGCCATATGTGTATGATACAACCTGGGATGTGGACAGGTCCCATGCAGCCTGAGTGCAGCTTGTACCTGCATAGTTGTGGTTACAGAGGCTCTGTAGTGTACATGGATATATGATTGTGTACCTGTTGGGGGGGCAGTGTGTTTATCTTATCCAAAACCCTATCTGGATTGCTTTTATTCATGCTCAGCACTTGTTCAGAACTTGTAAGCACTATGTAAGCTACTAATTACAATAGCACTCAATCTTACTCATTACCTAGAGGTAAACAGTTTTTGTACGCACTTTTCTCACTTGCTTAGCATAAAACAGCTCTTGTACTCACTTTCCTCACTTATCTAGGGGAAATAGTTTTATATTCAGGCATGTCCAAGGGTCAGCTCCCAGTGTTCTCTCCTGTCTATTTGATGAATCTGGACATTTTGATGAAATGTAGAAATTACCTCATGTACACAGACAACCCTCTTCGCCTACCACCCAACACTACAACCTGTGAGAGGTGCACTTATCTAGCCAAACTGGAGGTAAAACTCTCTCCAACCAAGACTGAACTTGACAGTCGTGTGGAGAAGGTAAACATTTGCACCACATCACACTCATCACATAGTCTCACTAAATCTACACCACCATAAACCACACATAGTAACACAAAAACATTTGCGGAGGCTCTCAATAATAGTCTTTCTAAGCAACAGAGACCTCCAAAGTGGAAACGCAAGCAGCCTCTATCCCCCAACACAACTCGAATGGCACATAGCCCACAGACTCAGTGTGCCACTCAACCACAGCCAATAAGGCAAATCAACATACCCAACACACTAGTCATAGGTGACTCTATAGTCAGGCACACTCATGTCCTGCTCACCAGTCTAAACAAGGAGAAGGTTACTGTCAGCTGCCTGTCGGGTACCAGGATCTGCCACATAACCCATGCACTCAGGTCACTCCACAACAAGTACAAATATGACTCTGTCATTATCCATGGTGGTGTGAATGACCTGAGATGTACCTCCCTGGACTACATGAAAAGAGACATGAAAGATCTCTCCGATCTTCTAACCCAGGCAGGTATGACCCTAGCCCTGAGTAGCATTCTGCTATTGCCCAGAATGATACCACAGTATGAGGACAAAATTATTGACTTCAACAATTGGCTAAGCTTCTGGTGTCATTCTAAGGGGATCCAGTATCTGTCTGCTTGGGATGACATGGTCGACAGACCATGATGCTTTGCCACAGATGGCCTAAACCTGTCACCCCTGGGATTCCGGATATTGGCTAAGGCTCTTGCTGCCCCTATAGTGCCTTCTTTAGGCAAAGTTCAAATAACATATTCACCACCATAACAGGAACAGGCAAGCACAAATTGAGGGTAATGCTACTCAATGCTAGAAGTCTAAATCTCAAAATGCACTCACTCGAGGCACTCCTTGTAATGGAGAATATTGATATCTGTGCAATGACTGAGACCTAGTTCAAGGCTCCAGAGAGCATCCCTGCACTACCAGGCTATAACTCATACCACACTTTTCAGCCATGTAACCTGGACCATAACAGCCAAGGTAAAGGTGTGTCCATATTAATTAAGGATATCCACCCCTCCAGGCTAGTTGATTAGCACAATGCATCCAAGGTTATCCAAGTGCAACTACTTAAGGGGTAAACTGCAATCCAAATCGTAGCTTGCTACAGATCCCCCACCATGCCCCAAGATTCCCACTCCTCTTTTCTTGATGTAATGGAAATTATTAGGGTTCAACCAAACACCCTACTAATGGGTGACTTCACCTACCCCACAGTTAACAGGGAAAACTACTCATGTACCAACACATTAGCTCAACACTTTCTGGAATTCATAAACTCCAATGCCCTGGATCAACTTATCCACACACCCACCAGGGGCAAAAATATCCTAGACCTAGGCATTAACAACATGAGTTCCACAACTGAAGTCAACTCCTTGTCGGTTCGATCCAACCATAAGCTAAACAGCCTTGATATCCACATCCTGCCCCACCCCCCATTAAGGAAACCACAGTATAATATCTCTACAAAGCCAACTTCATGCTTCTTAAGACAGAAGTGCTGAACTTCATGACACCCATGCAGATGGACAATACAGTTACAACTGCTGAATCCTACACAAATGCACTCTATAAGCACTTACACAAGTGCATGGATCGTGCTATCCCAAACAGAACTAAGACGCTATCCTCCAAAATAAGGATGCCAATCTGATGGTCCCCTGCCATAAACAAACTGTACAACAGAAGGAAGAAACTGTTGCAAAAGAGAGTACAATTCCATGAGTGGAGGAGCTCCCTGGTCAGCCTCAGTAAGAAGTTGAGATCCCTTATAAGATCCTGCAAAGCTAGCTACGGAAACAAAATCACCATGAATTCCAAGGACAACCACAAAGCATTCTATAGCTATGTCAAATATCTCTATGCCAACACCCAGATCTGCTCTGAGTTACAGCACAAAGGCACAAACATTACAGAACCAACTGATATTGCCAACATCCTGGCAGATAGGTTCAGTGCTACCTTTACCCCCTCTCACCCCCTAAAGGGACCATATATATACAGGAAGAATGCAGAGTCCCTGTAATCACTACTATGCAGGTAAAAGCTGCACTCTCTAAAGCCAATAGCACAGCATCCATGGGACCGGACAACATCTCAGGCTGCATTTTACATGAACATCAGAATGAACTGGCTCCCCACTTACACACCATGTTCAATAAAAGCCTTGTATCAGGCTTTGTGCCTCCTGAATGGCGCACAGCAACAGTTATCCTATTCCACAAAGGTGGCACCACAACGAACCACAGGACCTATTGCCCTATAAACCTGACTAGCCTGGTCTGCAAGGCTATGGAGCACATCATCATGGATCTCAGTCACAGAGACATTGGCTACCTCCAAAACTTTGATCCCTCCCAGTTTGGCTTTGTTAAGGGCAGACCATGCCTCCTAAACCTGGTGGACTTCTTTGAGACAGTTACCAAGGCATTAGATCGTGGGTAAGGAGGTCCACACAGCCTACCTTGATCTCTCAAAGGCTTTCAACACCATTCCCTATTCTGGTATTACCGACATATCCATACACCTGAACATTAACCCCTACGTCATGAGATGGTTTGCAAAGTGGCTCACAGACAGAACCCACACAGTAAGAGTTGCATACCCTAGGTCCGACTGTAAACCAGTTAAAAGTGGCATCCCCCAGGGCTCAGTCCTAGGACCCCTCATGTTCGGTATATACTTCTCTGAGGTACAGATAAGCACAGGAGAGCTTTGGCTGAAAAGGTTTGCAGATGACTGCAAACTAGGGGTCATAATTGTTTCCCCAGCTGATACAGACACCCTCCAGAAGGGTTGCACTGAGATGGATACCTGGTGTCAATATCATGGCCTTAAGCTGAATGCCAAAAAGTGCATAGTCATCCCCTTTGGATAAAACTAATTACCAGCGGACTACCACATAGGTGCTAGTCCCCTACGTACAGAAAAGGTAATAAGGGATCTGGGAACCCAAGTAGATAGCAATCTTTCCTTGGATAACCATAATGCCAAGGTGGTTAAAATATCCTTCTATGTGGCCCCCCCTAATCTCAAATGGGTTCACATCCAGAACAAAGGAGGCCATTGTGCCTCTCTACTCATAACTTATTAGATCCATTAAAGGATACAACACCCCATTTGAGATGTACCTTACAAGACAACTGCAACAGCTTGAAAGACCACAACAGTACCACACCAAGAGGATTACTGACCTCAAACAGATGACCTATGCAGCCCAACTAAAGAAACTCCAGCTGTACTCGGTTGCATACCACATACTCACAGGTGATGTCTGCTTGACACACAAGGCCCATGTCCAACCCATTATTGCTGGATATGCTCCACCTAAACAAAAGCCCCTGAGAGCCACATGCTCTAGGGATATACACCTAACCACAATGATAACTAGGACGTGCTGGAGGGATAGATTTCTGACCCAGAAACTCCCCATGCTTTGGAACATGATTCCAATGTACATCAGGAAGGGCCCCTCACTAGCACTCCTCAAGAGAAAACTTGACGGGTGGATGGGAGACAGACATGTACCCTGGGGATCACTTCAGTGGCTCTGCTGGACAGAGGCACAGGGAATTAATGGCTCTGCTGTTCAGAGGAACAGGGCACTAACCTAAGGGGGTGGCAGAAGCCAACACACTCTAGCTAGGCTTATAAATACCCTTGGGCAGACAGCCTAGTACCCACCTTTGAACTTATTACATGTTTTATGTGCATGGATAGCTAACTAGCTCTTTCATTTTACTTTGCTATCATGCTGATAAACTGTCGGGTGACTACAAGTCATATGTATCCTGTTATTGTGTATTGTAAATGCCAATAGGCATAACTAATGTCTGCCTAACATAACAGTAATGCAATGTAAAATGTAATACTTATCTGCCTACAATACTGTACATTACACAGTTTTTGGCACAATATCCCACAATGCAAATCATAATTGCAGAGTAGGCCTACCTTCGACATGTTATTCTCAGTAATATACCCATACATATGCCTACTGTTACAACATATCAGCATATATTATCCCCTGTTATAGCACGTACTTGTTGGACCAACCCTGCCACTGAGAGAGGCTGGAGAGGAATTGTTGGGTTCAAAGCCCTTATATGGCATCCCTTGTGGTGTATGCGGTGTTCGCCTTGTGACCTACAGCAGTACACACATAAATACTACAAGCATTACTATGCTCAACAATACATCATTACAAGATAACTGTTTCCACTATATGCATTGTGTACACTTTAATTATTACAGAACAGGTACTACATACACAGACATACTGAGTGTTCTACATACCTTATTAGTAATCCAACGTGTCATTGACTGTTATTTCAATCCTTTTCAGTTTGTGTTTCAATCTTATTTGTAAGGTTCTGCTGGTATATACAGATGGTTTGAATGTGGGACAAGTCATCCTTTTATAGTTAAATATCGGTAACATATGTTATCCTGACCACCATTTGGTGTTCCAAAGTAGTTAATTGGATGCACATCAGCTGTGCAGCTACTCCATTAGCCAATACCATGGAAACAGTGGAGTATAACTGAGTACTCCACTTGGGCATTGTTCCCTTGCCTTACTTTTGAGGAAGATGGCCGGGATGTGTTGTTTGTGATGAATTTCAACAGCTATATGGAGACAGACAGAGATATATTAGCTTCATGACTTCTGTGGATTGTGTGTAATGGCTAGAAGATGTTCTACATGTGAGTACAGCTGTTATATTTCAGAACATTGCTACTTATGCAGGGTTTGTTTGTAACTGATACTTCTGCAGATGTTTCAGTCTGGCAAGAATGTTTGGGCAGCTCAAGGCTGTATGCTATGCATGAAATGTTAGGTTGTTTACAGTGTGCTCACCAGACATCTTTGGTTTGTTGTACATGTGTATCATACTGTGCTGTTAATCAGTAATTGGTAACACTTCCTGGTGTACACACAACCCTCTGAAATGGGATTAGTGCATCAAACCCTGTAACATCAGCAGCTGTTCCACTGTATAACAGCAACTATTTCACACAGGGCCCTGTTAGTGTGTCTCTAACAAGGTATGTTAAGGCTTCTGCAGATGTCGTATAGTGAGTGAATGATTTGTGATGTTATTACAGTTTGTACTGTAATTAGTTTGGGTGTGGGGGAGATGTTGGTGAGTGTACATAGCAGATGCAGGTGTGTAGGAACTGCTTTTATACATAATCAATATGTGTGTGAGGGTTTCTTCCCTATTTGAACACCTATCCTTTAGTGGACTAATACTATTGTAATTGCAGGCAGATTCATTATGGCACTGTTAATTGGTTCCTGTATAGCATGCAGGTGATGTTAGTCCTTGAATCCTTTCAGCAATATATCAGAATGTAATAAAGTGTTGCTACATGAAAGCTGTCTGTGTATTTCTGTCATAGGTATTTGCAGTCATTGGAGTTGTGTTGGTGACTGACCCTCTTTGGCTAAGGTTGCCATCTTTTCAAATGGCCATAGTGGGACATTTGTGGGACACATATCAGATTTTACAGGCCGACACAAACCCATGGTCAGTACAAAGGATAGAACTTTCCTTTTTTGCCTAAATATAAGCTTATTCTTGTAGCAGTTTAGTTGCTTATCCTGTTTCTTGTAACATGTAGGTATTTTAGATACAGAAATAACTATTTTATGCAACTATTACATTACATATGGTACATAATTATGTTCTACAATCTCAGGACATTTGCCATTTATAATATTTTTGGTCAGGACACAACTGCCCAAAGAGGGACTGTCTCCCGCAAAGTGGGACAAGTGGTAACCCTATCTTTGGCTCATGTCCATAGTACATATTTGTAATAGTGTATCGGCATATACTCTCCATATCCTTTGTTCATTAAGTTTAGTCGTGTCAGAATGTGTGATTGCTATGGTCCATGGCATACTCATATATGAACACTTCATCCACTGTATACGGGATACCTATGGAATCCCGAATGCACACAGTTCCGATGCCCACAGTACTGGGCCCAGACTCCCATACCCCACAATACCGACAGCGACAGTCAAACTCGCAAAAGTAACACAAACACGGAAAACACACATGCACACGTAGACACACTGCTACCCAGCACATCCAAACAAACCATCCTACACTACGTATGAGCAGGTGGGCAAGCCCTCCTATACCCCCATGTGGGTGGCTGTGCCCCCCACTTTAATATTTTACCTCCGAGATCACACAAGTAGATGCACAAAGCAAACCCACACCCACATATTACAGTCCACCAGGAACACACACCACACTCAGAACACACACTTACACACACACTACAGCACTAAGAAACACACTTACATACAGTAACTTACCTGAACCGCAACACCAGAAGCACTAACTAAATGTCCCTTAACATCAGGATTTTAAACCTCGCGCTTCTGGTGTTTCGGTACTGTGGTCTTTCGGTCTTTATGCCTCGTGATTATGCGTGTCGGTATGTCAAGCATTCAGTATTTGGTAGGTATCCCATTTATATGTACCTCTATGGTTGTGTAGATGTTGTTAACCTATCTATATATCTACATATATATGTATATCCCCATATATTGACATATCTCTCTCTCTCTCTCTCTATATATATATATATATATATATATATATATATATATATATATATATATATAGAGAGAGAGTATACACCTTTCATTGGGTACATGGCGGTTTGACCTTTGTGTTTTAACCTGTCAGAATACACAACAGCCGTTGATACATCTCATGTAGCTTAGTGGAAGGTTATTGTGAAGACTGAGTACATGGTTGCGTGTTCTAATCTTGGCAGTGGTAATTTTACCTCTCAGAGCAGGCACTGGTAGTGCATGGGTGATTAACGCACATTTCAGCAGTTGTGTGCTCCAAATGTTTATTATTCTGTGGAATACTACCTATATATGCAAGCTGTGGTTATGATATACTATGGGACATGTAAATCATATCTGACTTTATTGGGATTTGAACCAGGACTGTACAGATATTATGCAAATGCTGTAGCCATTACACTATTGACATTAACATTCCTTCTGCCTATTTCCTATGTCCATGAATCCTATGTGTAAGCTTGGCTACACAACAGGCGGAGCCACCCACACCCAGTGAGCTTCTCGAAATACAGACATAACACATGAACTGAGAGACTATACATTAACATCCTAACTATATTTGGCATAGCCCCTTACTGACACACTTCAGGGGAAACCTTGATATGTGACTGGCCAACAGTATATACATCCCTGGGATCATGTGTCCCAGAAACATACAGCCAGGGTGTGGGGGAGCCACTCCAGTTTTATAGCTGCAAGACCTGTTGGGGAAATTGAATGCTGTTGGGTTGTCATGTTAACATGCCCTTTTGAGATCACTATGTGCCCCTATAACCCTACAGCACCCCAGTCTTCAACAGCTTCCAGCAACTCTGCCTGGAATCACTTCATTGGCTATGCTTGACAGAGGCTCAGTTACTTCATCAATGGTGCAGGTAAAGCCACCACACTGTAGCTATTCTTCTAAATGCCCTTGGGCAGATAGCCTACTACCTATCTGTGAACCTCTACAGTGCAGGCCATCTCCAACATCATATGTGATTATACAGAGTTTTCTGATCACAATATACAGTGTAAAATCACCATGTAGTCAGACAACAGTTAAGTACAGCAATAGCATACAGACTACTGATACATAATCACTCCTTAAGCCTATCTTGGAAGCTAATGGACATGTATAGGTTTCAGGCTTTGTATTGCTTAACAGTAGGTTACCTACAGGAAGGATGGGACACAAGCACAGATGGGATACATGCCTGCAACAATGCCATACCAACCTGCATGTGTCAGCCTGAAGCTTTGGAATGCTGGGCAAGGCTATTGGCACCCCCATGGTGCTGTTTTTAGGCAGGTCTCAGAGGTGAATCTCACCTCCATGAACTGCACAATAGTGGAACCAATGAGGGTTAGGCTACTAAACACCAGGGTAGTACTCACAACATGCACGCACTCACAGCACCCATCAGTATGGACAACATCTACATCTGTTCTGTGACTGGGACCTGTATAAGGCTCCTGTGAGCACACCGGCACTACCAAACTACAACCCATAACACACATTTCAGCCACTGAACATGGACTGGCACAGACATGGAGGGGGTGTATCCATATTCATAGGGGATACCTACACCTCCAAGTTAGTGGGGCAGCATGATTCCTCTGTGATCATCCATGTGCAGCTAACATCAGCCACGACTGCAATGCAAACTGTGAGCTGCTGCAGATAACCTCCATGACCCAGGAGCAATACTACAACTATCTGGAGACAGTGGTAAACGTGACAGTCCTACTAGACACCCTGTTATTGGTCAAAGTCGGCTACCCTACACTTAACTAGATAACTTACTCAAGTATTCACTTCCAGGCCCAGCACTTCCTGGGATTTATCACCTCATATGGCCTGCATCAGTTGGTAGATGGACTAATGAGAGGTGAAAACATACTAGAAGTGGTAATCACTGACATGTGCAATGGGTGCACTACAGAAGAGGTAAACCGGTCACTGTTTACATCTGACCATGAACTATTCACTGATGATTTCCATTCCCAACCATCCCCCCACCCAAGAAACACACAGTTAATACCTTTCCTACAGCTAAATTCATAGTACTGATGACAGAGGTGGGAGGGTTCACAGCCCCCATGCTCAGGGATGACACTGCTCAAGATACAGACAGAATTACGAATGCACTCTATAAGCACCTACAAAGATGTATGGGTCGTGCCATCAATGGTAAACCAGCATTCGTACTCCTACACAAGGACACCAGTCTGCTGAACCCCTGCATTATACAGGCTATACAACAGAAGTAGGACAGTAGTCCAGAACAACAGCAAATCCCAAGACATGCAGACGTCCGTGACCAATATTAGCAAGATACTTATGTTACTCATGTAATCATCCAAGGCTGACATCCACAGGTAAATAGGCATAGATTTAGAATATTACCACAAAGGCTTCTTTGGCTATGTCAAGGATGTAAGCAGTAACACACAGATTTGCACTGTGCTGGTGCAATATTGCACTGGATATACTGAACCTACTGATATCACCAACACACTTCATGATACATTTGGAGCAAGCTTCACCCCCTACTGAGCCCACAACAATACCCAAAATGTACAGTATCCCAGACATCTGAGATATATAGGTGGTAATGGCCCTTTCAAATGGCATGACAGAGCGTCGATGGAGGCAGATGGTGTCCCAGACTGCATCCTGTAGACACTACAAGACAAAGTGACCCCCCTCCGCCTAATATAGCAATTCAACATTATCCTCTACATAGTCTACATGGCCATTCACTGGTGCATGGCAACAGCTATTCCACTCCACCAAGGTGGTGACACAACTGACCATGGTAACTACCACCCCATAAGCCTGAGTAGCCTGATCTGCACGGCTATGGAGCGCATCCTCATGGCACTCATTAACATAGACAATGGTAACATCCAGACACTTGACCCATCCCAGGTCAGCTTGATTGAGTGTAGATCATGCCTACTGAATAAGTTTGACATCTTACAGTCACCTAGACATTAGGTGTGGGGTGTGGTAGTTCACACATACTACCTGGACCTCGCCAAGGGTTTTGACACCATTCCCCACTCAGGTATTATTTCTACACTCACCAGCCAAGTACATGCACCCATACATCACAGGTTGGTTTGCCAACAGGCTTACACACAGAACCCACATGGCAAGCCTAGCAGCCTCCAGGTCCAACTTTTGTCCAGTCACAACTGGTGTCCTACAGGACTCAGTCCTAGAACCCCTACTGTTTGCCATATACTTCTCAGAGGTACGGGCTAACACAGGTGGATTACAGCAGGCCGTGTTTGGTGATTACTGCAGACTGGGAGCCATTACTGACAGTCCAACTGTCACAAACATCCTTCAAGGGGCCTCACATAGACTAACACAGGGTGTCAGAGTGATGGCCTCCAGCTAAAGGCCACATACTGCATGGTCATTCCATTTTGGGAAACTACACACACACATATTAATACATGAGTGGCAGACAGTATAATTCAGATGACGTAATGGGTATGTGGGGACTACATTACATAGTGATCTCTCCTTTGACAGTCATATCTGCGAAGTAGTAAGGACATCCGTCTATGTAGGCCATCTGATTACTTAAGGGTTCACATCGAAACAGACTTAGGTTATTGTGCCCCTTTACTCATCAGTCATCAAGCCCATCATCGAGTATGATAACCCATTTTGGATGTACCTCAGAAGACACATCAGACAGCTGGAAGGGCCATGAACATACCTTGCAGAGAGGGATAATGCCCTCAGACATGTGTCCTATGCTGCCAGACTGCATAAACTCTTGCATTACTTAGTGGCATCTCATTTACTCAGAGATGATATTTGCTGGCCAACAAAGCCGTGTTCAAGTCAGGCTTAATGGATATGATCCACTTATGGGAATCCATGTCACAGTGAGCCATACACTGTAATGAGCTACACCTTGCCACAACCATAACTGGAAGATGCTGGAGTGACAGATTCCTGTCACGGGTACTCCCCATGATTTGGAACTACATCCCTGATTACATTATACGGAGCCCCTCACTAACACTATAGGGAATCCTTGCAGAGTGGGTGGGAAACAGTGGATACACCCCAGGGATCCTGCAATTGGCTCTGCTCCACAGAAGGACAGTTAGTTAATCAATGGGGTAGCGACAGCAGACACATTTTGGCTATGCTTATGAATGGCCTCAGGAAATTAGGCATGTACCTACCTATGTACATATGAACCTATACATACAGTATCGACACATGCTGATAGCTTAATTTACTGTTCAGATATTGACTTACCTTGTGCCAATGGCAGTTGTGTGTACAATAGTTGAGGGCTGACTATGTAGGATGCACACAGTAGACCACATATACATGACAATTTCCAGGTGGTCGTGTGTGTGCCATCCATGTTTGCTGTGTGTGCAGGCGGAGAAGGGTGTCAGTCCATAGGTGATTACACTGTCAGTCTGTGTGCTATACGTTCCCTCTTTGCCAAGACATGGGCATACTGGGCACACCTCCATCTGCCTACTGGGGCTGGCACAGGGTGTTCATGGTCTGAGTCTCTCTGTGCCTGTGGGGCCCTTGGCAATGGTGGTGGCTGTGAGGGTCTTCACCTTTCTGTCCCTGCTGCAGCTGTTTCCGCAGGATCATATTGTGTAGCATGGCACATACTATGAAGATGTGGGCACACATGCCTGGAGAGTACTGCAAGGCAGCACCAGATATGTCCAAGCAATGAAACCATGATTTTAGCATCCAAAACACATGCTGTATGATGATTCTGGTTTCTGCGTGTGCCTCATTATGGCGTTCTTGCATGGGTGTGTGTGCATTTCTGATGGGAGTGATCATCCATGGTTCCAGTGCATAGCCAGCATCCCCCACCAGGTAGCCATATGGGATGTCCCCCCTGGCAAATACCTGATACAGCTGTGAGGTATGCCAGATGTGGGAGTCGTGATAGCTTCTAGGGCTGCCAGCACAGGCATCCATGATAATGCCCTGGACATTGCACATGACCTGGCAGTTGATGGAGGGGTATCCCTTGCAGTTTATGTAGCACCTACCCTGCTCACCGGGTGGTGTCTTGATGTGTATGTGAGTGCAGTCTATTGCACCCATTACCTCCGGGTAGTTTGCCAAACGGTGGAAGAGATGCATATTACTGGCCAACTACTCCTGCATTCAGGGGGGGGAGTATATGTGCTCATTGGCATGTGGTAACATGGCATCCAGGAACTGGTGGAGTATCATGAATGCTGATGCCAGTGAAATCCCCATGATATCCCCAGTTGGCCTATGAAAGGTACCTGTGGCTAGTATTCTCAAGCTTACACATACCTTCATGTCCACTGGGATGGGTTCCCCTCTGTTATTTCTGGCTCTGAGGCGTGGCCGGCTCAGCTCAACAAGTTGCTGTATGGTGTCCTTGTCCTCCCTGTAATGATCTACCATCACCAGATCATGTAGCCCCTGGCAGGTTACACTGGGTCTGAACACTCTTCTTCTCCTCCGGTGACTGAGATGGATGTCAGCATCATCCTCCACACCACCATCAGTCTCCAACACATGCTGGTGAATCAAAGCTATGGCAGCCCCTAACATGTACATATTAAAAGTTCCCCGTCTGTATACACCAATGGTGCAGAGTGTCTGGGAATACACAAGTGTGTGTGAAGTGCTTTTACACTTTATATTATTCTGCAATGGGTGCTGCTGGTGTAATTGGCTGTGTATGTGCAATTCCAGCTGCAGGGTATCTTAATTATGGGTTTTACAGCAGGTACTGCTATTGTGGGGCCTTTGGTGTTGACTTATGCTTGGCTGCCGTGATTCATCTATTGCCCTTTACTTCACTTTTCAACCCAATTCCCCTTCCATTGTCAGGCATGCATCCAGCTGCCTGCTTTCTTGTTTTGCACTTTCCCAACCCAGGATTGTGCAAAGAAATGTGTTATGTAGCTGATCTACTGCACGTTTGCTTTGTTCTGCTGTGACAATTCTCTTTTCTTTGCAGTATGACACCTCCCCTTTCCTGTTCTGCAGGCAGCTGCTAGCAGCCTTGTTAGCTGTTGTCAATGGCCCACTGTGTGTTCCTAGGTGTTAATTACTCATTTTTACTCCATTTACCATGCTGCAGCCTTTCCTTATTGTCTTCCCGTATCCTTCCTGTTTCAGCTGTGGTGTGCACTGTGCACAGCCGTTTACCGGGTTTCGAGCACGTTTTCATCCACGTTCACATGCACTTTCGATTACATTGTGTGCTGTCAGCTAAGCAAAGCTATGGCTACTTCCACACCCCTATCCTGCAGCTTTGCTTAGCAACAGGCAACCCAGATTAGCAATGCTTCAATGTGCTTACAGCTAAGGTGGCGCACCCCTCTCTTGATGTCATTTTTATCTCCAGACCACACTTTGGTGTTGTACCACTACACTGTGATGTACATCCTTATGCAGGCGGGGATTTTGTGATTCAGTATTACTTGTCTCATTTGCATGGCATTGACTACTAATTCCTAGTTACTGTGCAGAACACTGTCACAGACCCTTAGCAACCCTTGCACCATCGTTGCGGTGTAGCATGTGTGCCATTGACTCTTATGGGGAATTCATGAAATGTGTTACATTGCAGTTTTATTACATATAAATATATTTTCATTGTGATCCCGTTTGTGCACCGATGCACTGCGATTTAACTTTGTGTTAGTGTGGCCATGACACTAAATGTTCTTTTTATGTGTTGTGCATGTTTTTTTATGCCAGTGGCTATATATTTAGCCATTGGCATATATTAGCATTATAATACGTGAGTTTGGTCTGCTGTCATGGCTCCAATTTTATGTTTGAAAAAATGTAAACCAGTTTTTTTTTTTTTTGGTTTACATTTCTGCATGCTTACGCTATGTCTGTACCACTTCATGAATCGCTATATACCTTCATTTGCATGCTACACTGCTGCGCATGGTGTAATTAGCATACATGCGCCGGGAGCTGTGCAGCTGTGGTGTATGCTGGTAGTGCAAGTGAAAACAGCTCATACCTCAATTGCTCGGCGGCCATATTTGGCGTTAGATCACTGATGCTACGTCTGCGCCTGGTTTAAGCTTCCTGAATCCCAGGGTATATCATTAAAGGAGCTTAAGGGAATAATACAAAACATCAATAATAATAAGGCCCCTGGCCTTGATGGAGTAATAGGGGAAATATATAAGATATTTCCAGATGAGACCTTAGAAATTCTAATAGATGCTTTTGAAGAATTCAGAAAGAATGATGGCAATTTCCCTTCCTGGAAATGTGCTATGATTTCACCCATTTTGAAACATGACAAGGACCATAATTTTATAACATCTTATCACCCTATTTCCCTTCTGAATGTGGACTACAAGATTTTTACATCTATTGTAGCATATAAATTAAATCAATTTTTGCCAAAAATAAAATGATGATCAAACAGGGTTTATCTCACACAGGAAGGTCCAAGACAATTTAATCAGACTATTAACATTAATGGACTATGCAAAAAAAAAAAAGAGAGAATTTACAATTATTAGCCTAGACTTGGACAGAGCATTTTATTCTTTAAAAAAGAAAACCTGACACGGCAGACAGTCGAAAAAGTCCACAAATTTAATGAGACCAAAACTGTTTGAAGCGCTTTTCATTTGCCTAATCGGCAAACTTCATCAGAAACAAATACAAGTAGGCAAAACTTCATTATATAGAAACAGCTGGTATGCATTAACCAATTATAACTCATTTGTTTTGATTCCTTAAAGGCACCGTGATGAAACATGACAACTACATAACAGATATATGTGAAATATATTTTATATTACCAGTAACTCACAAACTAAGATTGTAACCTTAAAATACTACCACCCTACACTTAATAAACATATAATTTTAAAAAATATAAAAATTGACAGATACAGGTCTGAAATCTAATCTATATTTCACCTCTTTAAGCTATTTAATTTAAGATACTACTGATAGAGCAGGTATCGTTAAGCCCAGGAGGGTTATAGGCATTCAGCCTCACTTGCCAAGCTAATTCAAGTTCTTCTAATTTTAGGGGTCTAGGATCACCCCTGATATCATACTTGACCTGATCAATGATTATAAACTTAAAGGCATGTTTGTTGTTAGTAAAAACATGCTTGGCTAGGGCATTCTCCACCTTATGTTTGTTGATAGCATATCGGTGCTCATAAATTCTGTCTCAAAGCCTCTGCTCCGTTTTTCCTATGTAGAAAAACGGACAGAATTTGCACCTAGCCAGATACACAACGAAACTAGAATTACAATTAAATTTGTCTTTAAGTTTGTACTCTATACCATTAATAGTGAAGTTATTAGTAACCTCCACCAGTTTACAATAATTACAGCTTTCACACTTATTCATGCCATTAGAACAAACTATTGAAGCACGTGGTTGTCTAAAAGGGACTTTAAATTCATACCTCTTCTAAATGTCACTCTGGGAAAGTCCCCTACTTTTGTATGGATATTTAAATTAGTTTTAAATAATTCCCAGTTTTTCTGTAGAATTCCCATACATAAATGACTATGCATAGAATAAGTAGTGATAAAACTTAACATAACCTCTTTTTTTCTATACTATCTATAATGGGGCTTATAACAGTATTCTCCATGCCTGTGTTACAAACACCAGGGGTAGCTGGTAAAATTTTTACACTTAAGAGTGGTACATACACTTTATCTAATCTCTTATTCTTGACTTCTTTTATAAGGCCATCTAGAAGTGACTCGGGGTAGCCATGGTGGATAAACATACTTTTCAGAAGAGAACATTCTTCAAAAAAGTCTTCATCCTGACTCACCATTCTTGAAGCCCTCACCAATTGGCCTTTGATGACTGACCTCTTTTGATAGAACGGATGGCTACTGGAGAAATGAAGAAACATATTAGAATACGTGTTTTTCCTGTGTATCTTAGCTACAAAACAACCTAAGTCATGGTTTTTTGCTAGCCAGATGTCTAAGTATGCTATGGCCTCTGTGCTAAATGTAGAAGTAAATTGCAGGAAAAGAGTTGAACCATAGAAATAGTCTAACACATTCCTACTGTCTTGTTCTTCTCCATTAATGAGGATAAAGATATTGTCAATATAACGTGTATAGAAAACAAAGGAATCATGGATCGTGTCATTCTTAAACACATGTTCCGATTCCCAATAGGCCATAACGAGGTTCGCAATACTGGCTCCACACGGTGACCCCATCACTTCCCCCCACTTTTTGTAGATAGAATTGGTCTTGGAACATGAAGAAATTGTTAGATAATACTAAGTCGATAAGTTCAGTGACCAAACCAATTTCTGCAACTGTGGCCTTGTTTTTCTTCAGCATCAAGTCAACCCATTCGATAGCAATATTGTGGGGAATACAAGTGTATAAATCTCTCACATCAATAGTGAGGAAATTAAAGTTCTCATTAAATTCCAAAGCCTCAGTTTTCTTCAAAAATGTCCATGAGTCCTTACAAATTTGGTTCTCTTGGACAAGGTATTTCTGCAAAATAGCATCAACCACTTTAGCACAAGAGTAGGTAGGTGAACCTCGACCGTCAACCAATGGTCTCGGTGGAGGGTTTACCATTCTCTTGTGTATCTTAGGGTACCAAAAATGAAAGGGTATCTTGGATAAGTTGTTGACAAATAGTTATACATCCTCTGATCTACTCTTCCTTCAATATACATGTCCTCTATGCAGTTTTTGATTAAACTGTAAGCTTTATTAACCTCTAAACACGAGCTCACATCATACACACTGGTATTCAAAAGTACATTCATACGTTGTTGATAATCAATGTTATCAAAAACAACTAAACCCCCACCCTTATCCGGTTTACAAAAGCATACATATTGTGACTTAATATACTGCAAGTATTCCCGTTCTTCTCTACTTATATTATAGAAAACTGTATGCTTAAACTCGTCTTTAACAGCATGTCTAATATCCAGTTCACACATTTGTTCATACATTTGTAATACTGGATGCAATGGGTGGTTGTAAGTACTAGGGATATAAAATTTGCCAATGTTAGCAGTGTTTGTAACATCACCCATCATTAAATTAAGATTTAACTTCCTAGTATAGGTTTTAATATCAACAATAGTATTAACTACATTCAGTGGCTGAGAAGGAACAAAAGTAAGTCCTTTAGACAAAAATTCAACTATATCTGGACATATCTCAATAAAAAAGGTTATACAGTTTAAAGTCCCCTGTTTTGTTCATAACTATGACTGGGCATTCTTGGCCACTTTGATTATCTGAGGTTACAGGACTATCACTATTAAGTTGGTGTTTATCCTGCAAACCATTGGCTAAGGTAGAGCCAGCTAGTTCATTGTTATACTGTGATACTACATTAAACAATTCAACCTGATACTGGTGGAAAGACTTATTTAAGTCTTGGTCTTGCTGAAATTCTGCTTGGTTCTGTTTTGTTTCGGTTGAAAGTTTTTCTGTTTTGTCCTGGCCCCTGTTTGAGTACCTTGCCGAAAATTCTGCTGCTGATGAGAGTATGCATTGTTACTTTGGCCTTGTTGGCCACTCCGCAATCTCTCACTCCATCGGGCCTCAACTTGGTCTGCGGAGTTACTATTATCACCAATAGAACCGTGATTATTATTGGTCATCAAACCGTCTGAATCTTCATTGTGGTTATATACCACATTCGAGTCCAAGCCATTACTATTATTAATGAAAGTACCACCAGAGGACTTCTGCATTTGACCAGGAGCGACATTACTTTTTCTCCAGACCTGGGCAGGCAAAGGGTCTGGGTATGCTGTACCAAAATGGTACGCCTTACAGTCTCTTTCGAGTTTCTTAAGCTTATTTGTCTTCAATTTCAACATATGCTGATCAATACTTGTAAAAATTCGGCTGTACTCGAATTTGTATCTAGAAAACTCGAAATCAAGTTGAATACTTTTATTCTTTAAGTCGGCCCTTTTTATTTAAAGTTCTAGAAATGTATAACTTTTCCTCAGATTTTTTAAAAATTGCTGAGGAAATTATACACGACTTATATATCATAGATTAAAATTGGAGCTTTTTTGTCAGGACCACTTAAAATAATGAAAGGCACCAAGCAAGGGTGCCCTCTTTCACCCTTATTATTTGCTCTGTCAGTGGAGCCGTTAGCTAATTACATAAGAACTAATGATAAAATAAGCAGCTTCTATGTCAATGCAAAGTACAAATCCAAAATCCAGCATTTTGCTGATGATATCTTATTAACAATTGAGAACATAGATACCTCAATTCAACATCTTATAGAATCTCTTCAAAACTTTGAAATTATATCTGGCCTAAGTTTTAATCAAAATAAAACTGAAACTATTTTGTTAAATAAAAAAATAAACCCCATTCTGGACAGATATAGACACTTTAATTGGGCTAACAATATGATTAAATATCTAGGTATAACCATTAAAGCAAACTGGAAAAACACTAGGCAAACACATTTTATAGTGTTAATAGACACCATTAAAGATTACTTAAACAAGTGGAATAAAATGTTATTCACCATGGAGGAAAGGCTATCATTACTTAAAATTATCATACTACCCAAAATGCTGTATGTTTTCAAGCCATCCTATCACTCCCTTCCAAAAAACTAATGAAACAACTTAACTCTTTATTAATAACGTTTTTATGGTTTTCAAAAAAAACAAGGATTAGTCATTCATGGCATTACAGAAGTTGGGAAGAGGGTGGAATCTCATTTCCACATCTAGAACTATATACTGAATCAATTACTTTTAACATTATAAGTCATTGGCTAAACAGTCAATATACTTCCAACTGGAAAAATATACATAAAGCAATATTACTAGACAATTGTGAGGAAACAATAAACAATGATATGTTTTTTGAAGTGGAATAAGTTTACCTTATCATAAAAAAACATTTGTTTTAATACAGTAACAAAAGAAAATTTTCCCCATTTGTTAATTACATAGTAAACAACTTCAAACAGCTAATGTTCAAAGATTATAAGATGAGAAATCGTTTATTTATTATGTTTGCCATAGCTTTAACAAATACATGCTTGGACTCTTATAACATGAAAAAATAGAAGAAATGAAAGGAAATGGGCTTGTTTTCTGGTATCAGATTCTTGATCACAATTATATACAAGACGCAACCTCTCTCATAGCAAGATATAACATAAAGCAAAACAACTGGCTAAACCTGCACACTTTTAGACAACATATAGTTAATGAGTTTAAAATAAATCAGATAGTGAAATGCACACCTAGACCACAAATTCTAACACTTTTTTGTGAAATCAATACACTATGCATAAATTATGGACTATCAGTGTCAAGGTTATATAGGACATTGAGAATGGATTTACCAGCTCCAGATGACTTCCTATGGAGCTATGCAGAAAAAAATTAATAAATCTAGCTTTTCAGAAAAAGAGAAATCAATAATACTTAAATCAGTCAGTAAAACTACATCATCTCCCTTTTGGAAAATTTACACATGGAAAATTATTCACAGAAGTTTTTTCACACCCCAAGAAATAGCATTAATATCAAGTAATGAGACATCATTATGTTGGAGATGTGAAGAAGCAGAATATGCAGACTGGGTACATATGTTTATAAATTGTAATACTGCAATTCCTTTTTAGTTGGAATTCAAATCCTTTATCAAAGCATTGTGGTCGGATAAATGTGAAGTCACTGACACGTTGTTGTTATTTAATGCTCCGATCCCAGTGTATGTTCCAAGTACACAAGTGTACCTCCTCTGGTCCCTCCTTGCAATAGCAAGAAAAAACATTACCTCAAACTGGAAAAGTAAGAAAGTTATACCTTTTGTGGAATTTATATCACTGGCCAAAATAGTTTGTAATAGAGAATTAATGACTATGACTTTAAGAACTACAAGAAAGACACATAACAAACTAGTTTGGTTAAAACTTAAAAAAAAATGTTAGTTAAAATGTGAATGCATTGACAAAGTTTCTTCTGTAATGGACATTGTATATAGTTAAGATTTGTTTATATTGTTTAACATTTTTGATGCATTTGTATTTATAAAAACTCAATAAAAATTATGTGGAAAAAAATAAATATACACATTTGACAGCAAAGATGACTTGCTTTCCCTAAAAGGACATGTTGTTCATAGTTGTTTACCTTCCCATCCTTCAGGAATCCTACAGTATTTTTGTTAATTAGACTTTAAAATCACCACACTATTAAAGAAGTCAAATTCACTGGCTATGACATCCTTTGATTCTTTCTTGATCATCTCTTATACAACAACAAAGACTTAACCAATCCCCTGACACAAATGCTTTGCTTATGTCTACAGGCATATTGATCAGCCTAATCTATCCAGCAGTCATACTGACAATCCATCAGTCACCTGTCCATTATTCTGCATCCAATAATCAGAGGTATATCATTGCATTCTCATTTTACTACACTCTTGTCCACAGACCCATTACTACTTTACCTTATCAGAATCACATAGGACAAGATTAGTCTTTTATCAAAACTGAAACAAACCATACCATACTAGAGAAAGTACTTGGAGATGGTAGGATCGTAAGACAGTCCATAAAACATTTTTTTTCTTTTTAGAACATGCCTTGTAACAACTGAAAATTGAAATGTAAAGCAGAATCCCCAAAGAACTGGGGAGCAAAGCCAAGACAGAGGTCACAGAGCTTATCAACTAATAAACAGCTGCTAAGTCATGAAAAAAAATGTAATCGCTTACTCTCTTAGTTAGAATATCTTATATTCAACTCATTTTCCTCTATGCCGTCTGTTATCAACCTGTTGGAAAACTGTATTAGATTTGTCTCTGTTCATGTTTGCATACACATATACTTCATTTTTCTAGAAATGCCTTACGGAAATGTGTCTGAACTTTCCCTTTCAGGTTTAGAAGTTCCCTTCTTAAAGTTTGTAAAACCATGTTCCTCTATTACTCATCCTTATTTTGAAAAACATAATTCTCCGTCTTTATATCATCATACAAATACCACAGTGATTGGTTATTTATCCTTATTAGTCTTTCTTAAATAGTGTATGCCTGTGTCTCTGTGTGGGTGTAAGTGTGTGTGTGTGTGTGTGTGTGTGTGTGTGTGTGTGTGTGTGTGTGTGTGTGTGTGTGTGTGTGTGTGTGTGTGTGTGTGTGTGTGTGTGTGTGTGTGTGTGTGTGTGTGTGTGTGTGTGTGTGTGTGTGTGTGTGTGTGTGTGTGTGTGTGTGTGTGTGTGTGTGTGTGTGTGTGTGGTAACACTACTTCAGATAGCAGGTTAACTTCAAAGCAGTTTTGCACTCTTCCTAAGTTTGCATTTGATTTTTTTTTAATTTGCTTAAATGAAGAGTTTTGAGTCAGAATGATGCAAGACCACACAGGGCAGATAATGGGGTCCAGTGTCAACTTTTGTGGATACCAATGCACAAAAGCATTTGCTGCTTTCAAAACTGTCTGCAGAGGTGTAAGACACAAGTCCTAAATGTTACACTGGAGACCAAAAGAATCAAGAAAATCTATTTTAAATACTAAAGGAATAATCCATGGGCTACAAAATGAAACACACTGCTGAGTTCTGAACTATGAGAAAATGAATACAAATAGGTATATTAGAATAACTGCAAAATGACAACTAGGCAAAATAAATAATCTGGAATATAGCTGTGCTAATAAAACTTACCTTGACATGCCTTCCTGAATCTATCACTAAACATAATGAAGGAGATTGTTAAAGAACATATCTCACATCTTGCCATTTGTTTTTTCAACTATTATCATGGTCTTTGACAAATGCCTTGTATTATGGCTGCATAAGATGTAGTAACAGACCACATACCTGATTAACAAGATAAACAAATTAAATAAATCCATTTCTCTATGAGAATTAAAAGAATATCCAGAGTAGGAAGGAGGGGGGTACACAGTGGAACCCCTTGGCACAGACTCTGTGTATTCCATTCATATCAGACTAAACAATATGGTTTCAAATAGCTAAAGAAAAGAATTTTCCTTTATTTACTAGATATAATTTTATTTCTGCTTATTTCAAAATGTGGATGTGGTAAAATATCAAGCAGTGGAGATTATATTAGTGGGATACTTCTCTTGGCATTTAATACAACAATTGCAAAGTTACCAACATCTCACTGAGGAGTAATGGTTCCTCGGAGTACCTACATAGGTAATATTGCTGAGGTAATAATAACAGTTTGGAATAATGACAGGATCAGTTTACAATCTGCGGAAAAAGCATCAAATTATACAAGGAGACTGCATGAGGAGAAAGGAAAGCCAACGTTTATGACCAAGGAGATGGCAGAACAAATGAAAAATATGTGAATTATACTAAGAATGCCTATGAAAGTCCTAGGTGCATATCCAGTTGCCAGTAACAATGTGCAATGTTCATAGATAAGAAAGGGAGATACGAATTATTCAGTGGGGAGAATAGAGAATAGCAGATATCCAACTTGTAAGGGAGGGGGGTTATGCAATCACTAGTCCTTCAAAAAGGAAATTGCCCAGGAAAGCTAGAAGTCTAGTATGAGACAATAATTCTGGTCTTGAAGCTAAAGAAAAAGATCTGGAGTCCACATCTGGAAGGGCATCTTCTCAGTTGAATCAGTACCAATATGAATTCTTCTGGCTATGTAAGCCTTAGAATTACTGAGTATCTCTTCAGGTAAAAATCATGTAGGTAAAGGAAGAAATATAAAGTAAAACCAAAAAATTAAAAGCAGTTAACCAATGATCAGATAGATCAGGTGTGACTAGTATGGTTTAGTGGGGATGGTTTATCCTTTTTTGTAGTTCCTAGAGTCTCAACACATTGACGTCAGTAGCTAAACAGGTACTTAATTTTAATTAAGGCTTTGAGTCTTGAATGGGGAGGGTGGCATCAGTTACAGATCCAGATGAAATGAAATATAGCTGCATGAATAAGCTGTATTATTGCTTGGGACTGAGCAGAGAAAGAGGGAAATCTTTAGCTTCCGGATAACTTTGAGAATGCAAGTAATAAAAAGAAAGAGTCAAAGTGTCAATCAGATTATCACTAAAGCATGTTGACACATTTCTTAAGGTGATTTAGTCAAAGTCAGCTTGATAAATGATAAGGGTTAAATACAGCTTTTAAGAGTTAAGTCATTGAACTGCACTCAGAATAACGGGTGGTCTAAAGATGCACGTAGGAAGACTAAATCAAGTTATCAAGTGTAGTACAAAATATGTTCTTTATGTAAAGAGGCCAGTCAAATTAAAGCAAGAGTGGAAAAGAGGAAATTGAAACAAACTGCAAAGAGATTACAAATATCTCAAGATGTCTTAGATAATTAATAAAGTATCTGCTGTTTATAGTTCTAGACGAGGGTTAAGATGGAAGATTTTTAACACATTTGAAAGGAAAGGTTCAGTATTGACAGAAAACTGCAAACACTGGATAGCTTAGTGCTCTAATTATGATGGAAAAAATGAGTTGTCAAAGAAGACAAAATGGAGGGGTATGCTGAGGAGAGAGTATGGTTAGATGTAGCCTTATATGTCATCTCTGACAAATTGGGATAACATTATATTTATATAAAATGTCCTCTCCAGTTGCCAGTGGAAAAGCAAAGGCAACTGTCATGAGAATGTCTGTTCAGATATAAAACTAACCATGGGGTAGAATGAGAAGATGGGTGGGATAGGATTCCCATCTCTCCAAACAGTGTGATTGTTTGTGTTGCCAATGTTCAACCTGTAGAATTATTAATGTAGGAACACTGTTATTTCACTGCAGTTCACAGTGCAACAGGATAGAGACAATAAAGCATTGTTTATGGTGTGGAAGGGAAAGAAATGATCTCCAAAAGGAGTGAGAATGTGGTACGAATTAAAGCTTGAACAACTGCCTGAGCGGTTGACAGACATGATTATCGTTCCAAGATAACTCTGTAGAGTGATTCCATAGGTAAGGCTGTTTTGGAACCAGAGAAGTGTACATTTACTGTGTTTTTAGGTAATAATTGAGAGAGAAGCAAATGGAGAATGCTAGAAGTGGGACTATAATAGAGAAATAAGGAGAGGATCTTACATCTTAGCAGCGCACAAGGGGGTACATCATCTTGCGATTGCCATTAAACTGAGTTTTGACTTAAGAAAAATAATTCATATGATGTAATGGATATTGTATTGAGGGGGCTAGAATTAGGGTCAATCTTTTATTAAACATGTTGGACAGTTTGATGAAACTGATAACAAGAGAAGGGAGCATTTTTTATGCCCACAGGAGGTTTTTCATGGAGTGCAGTCCCCCTCAAATAAGAAAATGTGCTTTTGTCTTAATCTTATTTGAAATGAAGTAAGATGATGAGGGTCCATTTACATGAATAAAGGTTAAGACGCAAGCCATAAAGCTACCTGGTAATAACTAGTGCTTAGGTTGCGTGCAATCTACTGAGGAAAGGAAGATGGAAAATATGAGAGTGGTAGGACTTTCCTTCAGAGTCTCAGTATAGCAATTGACCTAATTAATGGTGGAAATGCACTTCCAGCAGTGGTGGGTTATTTAAAAGTGTGGTCTTGGGAAGTCTGTGTTCTTGTACTAATTATAAGTGGTCATCTGCCTCCTACTGCTTTTATTCACTTTCAGGTATTGACTAAACTGGGCAGTATTACACTCAGACATAGTCCTCTATATGCACCAGAAAAAAATGCAGTGAAATCAAGATCTGCTGCTACACTTGTTGGTAGAAATCTGATGATAAAGGCAAATATTTAAAAGCTAAAAGGAAAGGGGCTAAGGAAGGCATGGATTCACTACATTTTGCAGAGGCAAAACTTGTCAAAGCTTCAACATGATAAAATAAACCAGCAGAAGGACAACTGTTGAATAGCATGGAAAGTCCCATATACTTTGACTCACTGCTAGTGGACACATTTAAACACTACCAGCTCTCATTCCCTATGGAAATTAGGCAATGGAGAGTTGCCAGTTAACAGTGTGTACTCGGTGAGCTGAATCCTCATCATCTTTTTACTTGACCAAGGTTAGGGTACCCAAGAGGTACTTTCACATCCTATTCTGAAATAATGTCTTTTTCAAAGAGGAAACAATAACTTGAGACAACTCAGTTCATCAGTCAATTGAAACAAGACAAACAACAACCAGAAACAAGGCAAACAACAACCAGAAACAAGACAAACAACAATCCCCCTAGCAATTATGACTGAGTCTGCACTTCACTGGGAAAGCAACCTATTCCCTGATCCCCAGTGTACCACAATCGTGTTTAAAACAGGTTGATAAACTAAGTTGTTGATCATGTGGTGGTGACAGTATGGGCTCTGACAATTTTGTTCATTCATGAAATGAAACAGGTCCCTTAAGCAGTATAGACCCTATTAACTATTGTGTCATTGAACTAATTTCAGACTAAATAAAGGTGTGCCTGGTATATAAACCTGGGTGGAAATGATTGAGATGTACTATGCAGATATAGGAATTACCACTAGCTGGATATGCATTTCAAAGCCTTTTGTGACTGGCATCATTTCTAACAGTTACAGCTGGCCTGTGATTGGCAGATTGCACAGGCAAAGTTTTACACATCAAGAAGGCTAGAATACATTTGCTTTTTCATTAATATATGTGGATGTGTTTTTTTCACATACGGACATAATTTGTTTTGTGATATATAAGCAGATACTAGTTTGCAGGACAAGGTCATTTGGCTCTCCAAGGTTGGTTTGGAATGGTACCCTATAGATGGTTCACAGAAGCAGACATTCCAGTAGTCAATAGTGATTTAGTATAACTACAGCTAATAGGTAACCTGAAGTATAGGACAGTAATTACTGTGGGTATAACAGGTGGACTGCCTTTGGAAGATTCTGGGTCTATTAGTGTATTGTACACTGTGTTGCTAATTTGTTATGAGCATATTGCCAGGGTCAAGCAAATGTGTACATTTATTGAACTGAGTGACCCTTGTAACTTTCCTGTTGTGTCATCTTTTGCATCTAATGTCTACTTGGTGATGGTGTCTTGGTTTAATTTCTCCAAGTCTTTTGAGTTTCTAACACCACGATGGGAATGGGCCCCATTCCTAAGTCAAAGTATGATTAAGGTTTTTGAAATTAGTACTGTTTCAATCTTTGATGTTAGCCAAAAGTGCTCTTTGCAGCACCAGCAATGTACCCAGAATGTGCCCTTCTGAAATTCTTGCAGAGTTACATGTATCAGTAGCATATATAAATACAACTGTAATTTATTTATTTTTTTATGTGACCCATTGATCTTACTACTATTGTAACTCTCTGGTTATCCTTCTTCCACATTGCCCTCATTTCTGCTTGCAAATCCTGTTATTTTATGACATTGTGTCTGTCTGTCTGTCTGTCTGTACATAAGATACTGTAATCACTGAGTGTAGCAATTTCAATGATCCCACTGATCAGTGCTACTTTTGACTTCTTTTCATGGACTACTATATCTGGTTTTCTCGTATCTATTTTTTTGAACTGTTGGTAATGGCTGATCCCATGTGATATAAACATCAGCATTCTGTATAATGCTTTGTGGCTCATGCTTCCAATGATTCTCAGCTACTTCAATATTGCAGTGTTTGCACAATCCCCAATGCAACCGTTTTGCACCATTATTTTGCCTTTCAGTATACAGACCCTCTGCTATTAGTGTATCATACCCAGCATTAAGATGCGTGACTGTTTTACAGAAACTGCATTTGTCTGTTTCTCCCACATGCACTTTGTAAACCAATACATCCATACTCCACTGTCCTGGGCCACCAATATTAATTTCTCATTGCTTTATTAAATTCAGCATTCCTGGATCAGATCCTCATTAACATGAGGTTGTTCCAAGACTTTTTCTGTACTTGCAACTATATTTATGCCTTTCCACATTAATTGCCTTCTCATCTCATCCTTCTCCTTATATTCTTTCCTTTGTTTTTGGCACATTCAGTTGTTACCTGATTTTCTGTCTACTTCTGGTTTGATTTCCATTCCCACTTGATGTCAATATGTTTCTACCAGTCTAAGCAGGGAAGTCATCTTAGACTTGTTCTCCTCATGTTTTAAAACTTTCACTATGTTTGGATATGGTGAAGTCAGCAGATATGTATGCAGTCCTATGATTGCAGATCGACACATTTAATCAATTTCATAGAGGCCCATACCTCTTTCAAAATGAGAAATATATAATCTTGGTATACACAAATTATTATATATCATTTGATAAATGTGAAGCATTTTTCTTGTTTTCCTATCCAACTGATCCAATACCTTGTACTATGTAATGTGGCCAGTGTAGTTGTTGAGATAAAGTGAACTCGCGTATTAAAGTATTAGCAACATAGCTAAGAAACACTGTCAGAGGTTAGTAGCTGTATTAGAGCATTATATGTATGCTTCCTGATTATTACTATAGAACACTGTATATAATTCTTGGGTTATGCATTCTCGACTATGGGATTAGTATTTTGTATTCTTTACAGAAGATCATGGTGGCACATATTATTCATTGTAATATTCCTCTGTTTTGATGACAGACACACCTCCTGAATTCATGTTGCATACTCAGCACAGCAATATTGGGGTTCCAGACTGGACCATATACTTTATCTATATAGTATGGGTGGATTACATTTATGGATTATATTGTTTCATTCATTCCTGGAGTGATGGTGGCTGGTGAGTACTACCCCCAACATTCTTTTCTTCTGGTTAATGATGCTCCCACTGATTTTAATATTTATTTTATTAACTCATTTTGTGTGTGTGTGTGTGTGTGTGTGTGTGTGTGTGTGTGTGTGTGTGTGTGTGTGTGTGTGTGTGTGTGTGTGTGTGTGTGTGTGTGTGTGTGTGTGTGTGTGTGTGTGTGTGTGTGTGTGTGTGTGTGTGTGTGTGTGTGTGTGTGTGTGTATATACACGCGCACATGTATGTGTGCATATAGAAATTACTGTTCCAATTGATACCCCCAAGGATAGAATGTATATATAGCATAATATATGTTTTCATTTTAATATTTACCTTTGTTTGACATGATTTAACAGATGTACACTGTGAATGTTTGACACTCTTTATGAGAAAATGCAAATTTACTCATAGTACATTTCTGGGAAAGGTGCGACAGCCAATGATTTGGTAACAAAGGCCATTTTGTCATGTTGATATAGATTTATCCTGTATTAAGCGAAATGATAAAAGCATTCATAACATTAAAACAGCAATGAAAAATGAAATGCATATCAATGTTTTATCCTCACAGTTACATCTATGGAAAAAAAATATGCCAGAACATTCAGCTACCAAACTGAAGTTTATGGGCTTGAATATCATGTAGAAAATCTGACCTTACTTGAATGCATGTCCAGAGTAGAAAGGGACATTGCTATGCAAGATACAGTGTTCTCTGTTAAGGCTGGTTCCTGTACTGTACTGTACTGTACTGCAGTTGGGGGTTGTAGTCCCAGCACTGTGATGAAAGAGGCAATCAGTATAGTGTATTATTTTAAAAGAAAAAGAGAACACTTTTCCATTTCTAAAGGGAACTGCCTCTCCCTTAACCACTTCACTCTCCTTCTTAAAACAAATAGATATGGGTGGTAGACAATAGCTCCCATTACAAAGAGAATAAACATATCAATGGAAAAAAGCTTTCAGAATGTTATGGTGGCAATTGCTTTCAAAGACATTAGCAGTATAGTATTCTGAAAGCAACACTAATGTCCTGACGAGGACCAGCATTCTACTATCAAGAGTTTTAATGCAGTCAGTAATCTCCTGCTAGTGATCATAGTGTGGTGATAGTTGCCATTTTAGTCTGTGCAAAATGTCAGTGGGTAAAGGAGGACCATGATATAGGTAATAAGTAAGTTTTGGTGCTGTTCAGATTTAATGGAATTATGAGTACATACAGCCAAATAAATCTGAAGATCCCTTTATTGCTTCCTTGAAATGGGTTCATTTCAGTTAGCCCTAACTTATTATGTTGGTTGTTTCTCATGCAAATATTTTGTGGGCTAATTGCTGTGCCCTGTCTGGTCTGTAAGCCATACACATCAGGAGAAGATTAGAGATCCCTGCATGATTAATCTGGTAGGCCACTGGCACACAATGCATCCTAATGAAAATCTGTTCTTTTGTTGATCTGCCTTTTGCAGGTTGCATTCTAACTTGACTTCCTTGTATAAGACCATATCTTTTTTTTTCAGAGTGTAAGGAAGTCAGTGTTCTTCCTATGTGTGAGTTCACAATTTTAAAGTGGCTCTTAAGCTCCTACAGGTACAGTTTCTGGACTTTAATCAGATATAGTGGTAGTAGAGTTTATTCTGTGTGAAGAAACACTGTGAAAATCATTATAGAAGACATAGCTCTCCAGGATCATTGAGCAGAGATGAATCCATATCAAAGAGACGTATATTGGCTTTCAGTTAAAGGGAATATAATAGGGAGCTCTCTTGCTGAAGGCTGCAAACCCTACTTTCAAGCGTCTGTAGCTTGTGAATATTGCAATCTGAGTGACAGCTCTTACGTCAAGAATGAATGACAAATCCAAAAACTAATGGGGGCAAAGACCAAAAATCAGAGAAAGTTTTTAAATACTACTTTCATATACTTAGAAACTTAGAAAGTCATGAGAATAACATATTTTGCATTACCTTGTATTTTCCAAAGGATATGAACTGCGAACTTACATTTCTGTTATTACTGATTGACTGCAACCTGCAATAATTTGCCAGAAAACTACAGATTTTATGAGAAGTAGACCAACAATATGAGGCAGAATCAATGACCTTCTGCAAAATTAGGGACAGTTGAGCAGTATGTCACAAAATGACTGACAGCAGTCAAGGAATACACTTAGATTATGTAATTTAGCAGCAAAGTGAAGATTATTTCCACCACATTTGATAAAGTAGGGAAGGGAAGAGAAAAAGAATCTCTGAAACCGGGATGGATTGCCATGGCTTCAGGTTTTCGGGAGATGAGTTTCACATGATTCGAGTATAGTGAATGGCTTCATTGTAATTACTTAGGGAATGTAAACTCAGTGTTTCCTCATGTAGAAATGAGAGATAAAGCAAGCTGCTTTTAGTTAGTAGTGATGTGCTAGGTCCTTCTTCCTAACTACATCTCCTACAGGTTCCATATATGCATTAAGCAGAAAAATGTGCTAAGATCATATCCCCTGGTACTTCACATTCAGGGAAGAAGGATAGAGAGATAGCTGGCGTATTTGGCATCCAGTACTACTCCCTAGATAACAGGACAGCAAGCTTCTCAGAGAGAACTGAGCAGCAGACTCACATTGTGGAGTAGATAAGGCATTTCTAACATTAAGACCATATGGACTTTGCACCTGTGCACTACATGAAAGTGTATAGCTGGTTGTTTAGCCACTGCATACTTCTCTCCAGACAGACAATCTGATTTTTTAACAGTGATAGTGGCCTGGAATGTACTGTAATGCTCATCCAGGTCAAATCTGTTGCTCCACAGACCCTGACAGCACCATTGACTGTCTTGAGAATAGAAAATTAAACATTGAGGATGCCCATTTATATAAATCAACCTTGGCATCAAGTGGGCTGATGTTATATTCTGTAAATAACTTAAGGAGAAAAGAAGGAAAGGTGTTGAGAGTGATGCAATTAGTAGGGGGAATTATCTTAATTTCAGAATCATTGGACTATAGTGCATGAAATCCAGGAGAAAACATACTAGGAAGTCATTATACCAAGAGACTAGTTCCATCACCAGGTCCAAGCATTCACATCAAATAGGAGGATACATCTACAGTATAACAACCTGTACAAACTGAAAAACATTCATAATACATTTAATTTTTCAGTAAGAGTCAATCTGTGCCTCAGCAGTCATATTAATGAAGTCACCAAACACAACTATGTGGTAATGATAGGTGACAAAGTTGACAAGGAAGTCAATGAGCTCTAGTGAGAATGTTCTTAATTGGTGTATGATAGTGGACAAGGAAACACATATAGTTTTATCCTGTAATAAAGTTAAAATCAAAAGCTCTGGCTCTTCCTAGAGGTAGCATTTGTAATCTAAAACCCAGATCCACCATTGACAGCATCCCCACACCTAATCTTATCCTTTGTAGTGCACTTTATCATGGATACCCCAGATGAGTTATTTACAGTGGATGAAGATCAACGTCATCGGATCACATCTCAGTGATGACTGCAAGCTCAACATCCTGCATCAATCAGAGATAATCCCAAGCTTTTTTGTGAGTAGACCTTGCATTAGTATAAAGTGCTTTAAGAGACATGGCTTGAATATGTGTGTCTGCTACATACCATTGATAGAGAATCAAAACTCTGTTTACCATATGCAGTCAAGAACTTAGATGTTTCAACCAGGGGAAGTACCACTGAAGGCAATGCTCCACCAGCAGAATGAACCAGTTGGTTCATCTACATCAGCTACCATGATGTTGGTTAATATGCAGATGCCTGCATAACTGTATGGTATGTAAAGACAGATTGGGGGCAGAGAAGCACCCTTGTAGTTCTAAAAAACAAGATTTACTTTATTTTATGCACTGGGGATGAGCAACGGCAGCCAAAACAAAAATTAATTTCCTACTGAATAAAAGTTGAGATAATGATATAAGATTATGACAAACAGAAAAGACAGTCATTTGTTGGAAATAGGCAAGCATCAAGAATTAAACAGCAGAAACCAGCAACAGAATAACTTCTGAGCCTTAGAAAACATGTATAGTAGAGAGGTAAGCAATATAATCAGAAGCTGTATGTGCAGAAGTAAAAAATAGGGATGGTAGTTATCCACTGAGCTGCACTGACCTATAATAAGATAGGAGCCCTGAAGAATCCAACAGAGGAGATGACACCAATCATCACAGCAGTGGTGAGTGCAGATAACCAGAACGGCACCTGGCAGTAGCTGGTAGATTCTCACTAGTAAATGTATAGTATCCAGTTGGAGAAAAAGTCTATCAATTTATTATCAGGAGTTGGGAGAAGGAGAGGACTGGCATAGAACAGTCAAAGCAGGTAATAGAGGTATCCAAATAAAACACTCAAGATTGTTAATGGCAGAACATCAGTCAGAAACCAGAGGCAGGCAAAACCAAATGCATGAAAACCTGTTAGCTAAGGTGCTGCACCAAGTTGTTGATAGTGCTGACAAACTTAAGGGCAGCTGGCATGAGACAGTGCACAGTAGCTTGCAAACTGATGGGGTCTTGCACCAGTACCTCTTGTGTGGACTCGCACTATTCTCGGGCACCTTACTGTAAAATAGAACCTTGCTTCTAGCTTGTGCTACAGAGTAGAGAACCTTACTACTAGTTTGTGTTACAGAGTAGAGAACTTTACTTCTAGTTTGTGTTACAGAGTAGAGAACCTTACTTCTAGCTTGTGTTACAGAGTAGAGTATCAGAAGAGGTGTCGCCAAATCAGCTAGCCAGTCAAGACAGTGCAGGCAGCAACAGAGTTACTATAAGGATAAAAAAGAACCGCAGTTTTAACAGTTTCTGCCACTTCTACTATTAATGCCGCAGGATTCTATTGTTAAGACTATGGATCACAAAGAGTAACAGATGGTTGGTGCTACAGCAGTTGCAGCTACACCAGAATACCACAGAACATTGCAGTCAAAATCAGAATTAAACTACTGACATTGTTAATCCTACTTAGGAAGTATGGAGTGTTTTTGTTTCCATATTACACTGTTAATTTTCCCTACATTTCATGTCAATAAACAAATCCTTCACCCATCCTCGGACATGATTTTGCCTCTCTGCTGCTATCACAAAGATGGAACCTCACATTTTTAATACAACCCTCTGACCTACCTATGGTCCCCTGAAGCAGTGAATAACCTCAGCCCCCTCCATCTACCATAAAAAACATAGTAACTTACATCAAACTCCCTTGGGTGCCGTAAACTTTAAACTATCTTCAGTTCTTCCCTCACCAGTCCTGATAGTTATTAACCTGTGTAACTCTGCTCATGAAGTTTAACCACCAGAAATGTTTCCTGTCATATTCCTAACATATCAAAGCACCCACTGCAATCCCTAATCTTTCAGAATAGACTCTTTCCCTTCAACATAGAGTTCAGAATTCTATTTTCCCCATCTTGCTCACCTCAACTATCCTTCCACTTACCAGAGTTCTTATGTCCATATGTAACAAGTCCCAGAACTTAATGCCAAATGAGGGATGCAACTCTTATTGACAATTCTCTTATCTCTCTAGAGATCACAGACTGTCACAAAACGAACACCTCTTCTTTTCTCCCCTCAAAACCAGCAAAAAAAAAAATGGAAGCTCTCCTTCTCTCTTTCACAAGCTACTAAAAATTGTTCTTCATCTGGAGCACATATTTTCATCTGCTATGGCTGTTCAGACTTAATAGCATCTCCCAGGGGATAACGGAAGGACTGTGTATTGGCGGGAGGGGGTAATTTTATGCTTCTTCTGAAGCCTCAGAAAGAACGGTCTGTTCAATAAATTGTGAAACGAAGAAACTGGTAAAAACATTACTGACTAGGCTAGAAGTGATGCAGCTATGTTTGGTCAGTAGAGAAAAGGTAGTCTTTAGGAAATGAAGGTAATCTCTGTATCATCTACATATAGTAGCATATATACCACAAGCTGGTGAGAGAAAAGTTCATTGATGGGGTTTCCCGTCTCTTGCTGCTGAAAACGTCTTTGACTGCATAAACTGGGGTTTCTTTCCAGCTTCACTGGAAAACTTTTGTTTCTTCTTTAACAGTTTTATGTGAAGGTCTTATCCATAATCTCTTTTAGATCCCTCTTTTCCATTTATATTTCTTAGTAGTGTTAGGAAGAGATGCCTATTTGTCCTCCTATGCAATATAAAAGAGAACAGTATCCAAGTTACTGAACTGGAAGGTGAAGGAGATGAAATGCTGTAAGAGCTTGCATACTTAGAAGACATGCCTGTTTTGGTTAGCCATCTCAGCATGTAGACATAAAAAAACTGAACAAAATACTCTTAAAATGCAGGTACTTTAGGCCAAAAAAATCTAGAAATGTAATTAGCATAAACGTTGTATCCCAAAATACCTTAATTTTTTTCTAGTTCCAAAAGGATTCTCGGGCAGCTTAGCATTAAGAAAAAACAGATTAAAAAAAGCTGTGAGTGACAAATGATGTAAAATGTTGACACATTTTATTGTGTGATGACATGTCAAAGCAGAAAAGAAAAGCTTTCAGCTAAGCAGTCTGTCAGAGCATTTAAAATATGAGGTATGCTGAGTAGCTCATGGATCGTAAACTGGTGACACAAGAGTGCATAGATGGGGTTATTCCTAACTTGATGCTAAAGAAGTCTTTGACTGGATAATGTGCTGTTACCTCTAGTCCAGGATTTTATTCCCTCAGCCAATAACATAACAAGGGTGGGCTGAAGAAGCAGCTCCCCCAGGCACAAGGCGTTAGAGGGCATGATCTATAAGGGCAGTTCCTGGAGTCTTCTTGCTAAATCGGTCTTTCTGTGGCATTAACTGTCACAATATAATTGCTACAAATGTAGTAATCAGCTTGCTGCAGTTTAAAGTTTTACTTTACTCTTCTGATGAAGACCCAGGACAAGGAGAGGTTATGTATCTGGCTTGGAAAGCCAGAGTAACAGACTGGATCTTTATTTTTTACTGCTTTTCCAGTGAAGAACTGTGGCATGGAGGGGACAAGACTTCCAATGAAGAGTTGGGGCAGGAGGTAGGGGGCATGTATCTGACATCTGGCTACCTGCAGGCTTTTTTTGTGTTCTCCAAGTGAAGAGCTAGTGCAGGAGGCAGGGTGCACCAATACAGATATTATATTCAAGCACTACAAAAGCCAGCCTCAACCTTCATTTGCCAACTATATGATTCCAAACAAGTCTCGTAACCAAACGGTGCTTATGGGCTGAGTATGGCAAAAGTCCTTCTACCCCAGTTAACAAATCCAAATAAATAAATGACTAAATATAACATACATATGCTCTAATAAATCAGCCGAGCAGTTTCAAATGATTTTTATCAAACATGTCTAACAAGTGATCACCATGAAACTTCCATAATAAGACATCCTTGCAAGACAATTTCAAACCATCTGCTCAAACTCACCGAAAAGGTTCCAATGCTGTATCCTAGTAATTCTACTGAAGAAAGATTCTCAGAATCACATACAATATCAGCATGTATGGAAGCAAACCAAGCACCTTATTACACAGGTAGATGAAAAGTATAAACGTATTTTAGCATCAAACTCAGCATATTTAATTATGAGAAAGAATGGTAAGATAACAAATTGCAAAAGTAACTATAGATTAATATCATTATTTTGTTAAATAGGTGCTATCAAAATGAGTTAAACAATTTTGGATGCTTGCCAGTGCCATAGCATAGAGGGATAAAACTCTAGATACTTTTCAGGCAAAGCAGCTTTGATTAGAAGCTTAGACAGTTCAAACATCTCTGTTGTTCACAGTGAAGGAGGGGTATATACCCATCCTTTGGGGGAGGCTGTTTATCTAGGCATTCACTGTGGGGAAGCATGGTCCACAGAGAAGAGTAAGTCTTGATATAACAGGCAAATACAAGGGAAGGGGGATACCAACAGGTGGGTCAGAAATATATAAAATCCCAGATGAAACAGCAAGCAACACAATCCCCTAGGATACACTTGCAGTCTATACTGGCCCCAGTCTTAGAAGACAGATAGTCCAGGCGCAATAAGAAAGGTTGGTAGAACTGGTGATGGACTGAGACAATGAGATAGCCAGAAAGAATGAAGCAGAAGGAGAACAAAAACAAATTCTGACTCTTAGTGCAAAACAACAAGCCCCTTATAACTAGCAAAAATCATTCAACTAACAGAGAACAAAATGTAAATATCTCCCCCTTCAACCCCTTAGAATTTTTTGTATACTCCCATACATTGCAAAAAATGAAGACGTGTAACTAGATATTACACAGTGACTAGGTAGCAGTTAACTTATGTAACAATACAATCTAGGCTCAAGAATAATATAACTTTAGAAGCATTCATCTTCATTTGAGGTTTATCTGGATGCACTTAACTTTTACATTCCACTCAGCAAATGATAGCCTGTATTTGACATTTGTCTGGTAATCTAACTACCCCCTAATTTCCAGCACTGACTCCAGTTTCATCTGTTTTAATCTGTAAATAATCTCTTAGATCTGGCTCATATGGGGGGGGGGTACTTATTATTCTTAACCTTTTTATAATGCAATTCTTAACCACCAACAGAATCAGACTTGCCAGCTGCTATTTCATCCCCAACCCCACCTCCTATCACTGGATGGATTCCTGTTTAACAGAAACATCATTTTAGTCAAATTAAAGTGCCTGTTAAAGAACTGAACCAAACCCTCCTGTACTTTTGCTTTAAATGATGCCAGACTCAGCCAGTCCGAAAATATACTTACCCAAGTTACCTCCTACTTCTATCACACCGCCAACATACACTAGCAGCAGTTGTGAAGACCTTGTTCAGTCTCAAGGGGTATAAAAATATCTTTGCAGGCACTTCCAACCAAATAGCCTGAAGCATTTCAACTTTGTTGCACATCTGTGTGTTGTACAAACTTCCTCCCACTCACCGTCTGAGATACTAACCTCAAACCTTCACTCCCGCTCCTCACTGTACATGGTCACTAGGCCCTGAAAATTACATACCTGACATTTATATATTCAATTCACCGCTGCTCACCAACTTACACTGTCAGTTCTTGGTTCTATAAGAAACTTTATGAGTGTCAGCATTTGTCCTAGCTCTTCCCTATGTCTTATTAATTCCTTGTGCACTGAAATGAAACCCAGACATATTTAATGGTGATTTTCTTTGAGCTTAAATTGTATCCTGACCTCATTCCATTCTATCATCTGACTATTCCTGTCCAACTGCTCCCAGTAGCTAAAGTTCTTATGCTCATAGCCATTTCTGACTTAACTTTACACCAATTTTCATTTAAGTTGAACCATTGCCCATCCAATTGGTAAAATATCCCACTTCCACCTACTACACTGCTCTATATCTTTTTACACTGCCCTCAAGGCTTATTTTCCCACACATGTGAAGCTTCACTCTAGACCCTTCCCTTCTATTACTCTCTAACTGTTTCCATTTGGGCATATAAGTAGAGGCTTACAGGAAGCACACTAATCTCAACTGCATGGCTTCAGAATGGGCAGGATTCACGAAGGTTTGCACGGAGTGTAAGAGATGTGCAACACTCCATGCAAGCCTCGCGATCCAGGAACAGCCCTAAGCTCCGTGTAAGAGACCAGCTAAAACGTCTCTTACACGGACTGGACGTGGACATGCTAAATACCTTACTTGCATCCGAAAGGTATGCAAATGAGGTATATTAGCGATCCACGAAGCAGAAACCAGTCCGTGTAGGAGACGTTTTAGCTGCAGAAATGTACTCAGCTGACAACTGAGTACATTTCTGCAAATTCCACAACGGAGCGATGTCAGCTCCAAAAAATGGTTGCATATGACCCAGGCAGCATGCCAATGGCCAAATATGTGGCCATTGGCAAGATAACCCAATGCAAAAATATTAAAAATATAAACCCAGCGCAGCCCACAAACGGGCTGCGCTGTATAAAACCATAAAAGAAAGTTATAAACCCACAAATGTGGGTTTCATGCAATACATGGAATGACAATGCAGGGACCAGCAGACCAAAACCAACATGGTCACCGTGTAGTGGTTGCTAAGGGGGGAAGCTGAGTCTAAGACATGTAACTAAGCATTAGTAGGCAATCTCATGTAAATGAGGGTTCGGATACTGAATCTCACAGTCACATACCAAATGAGCACAGTCTGAGTAGTGTAAGAGATACAAAGGGAGGAATAGAGTAGGAGATAGGTGACATCACAGGGGAATGGTAGAAAGAAATGCAGTTCATTGGAGGCCAGTGTAACATGACAGATGACAGGCACAGATCATGGAAAGAGGTGTGCCACTAGATAAGTCATGGAAAGTCAAGAAATGGAAGGTGTACACTGTTACCTACACCAAAGTTTCTTGCTGGCCGTGCATGCGCGTGTGCGCCATGAAGCGAGTAGGACAGTGTGCATGCGTGAAAAGGCAGTGTGAGCATGTGGGAGCGTGTTGGGAGATGTTTAACACTGTTTGGCGTGGTGTGCGCGTGTAAGGCAGGCTGAGTATGTTGGAGGCTGTTGGCAGACGTGTAACAGTGTTTGCGCGGGTGTACGCACATTTAAACCCGAATAAGTAGATTCTGAACCGTGTAAGCACGTGTGCACGCGTGTAAGCCACTGTGAGTGTGTTTCAAATAGTATGCACGTTGCCCCCCCTGAGGAAACAGAGAGGAAAAAGGAAGCAACAGAATTAATAGGAAAACAAAAAAGGCGAACCAGGAACAACTGCAGACCACCGATTTATTTATTTATTTAACCAAAATTGTACTAAGCGCTTTCACCCACACACATCAGGGCATCTTCAGAGTACTGACAATCCTTGTGTTGAACCTCTTTTTAAATCCTTATGTAAATTAGATAATTGAACAATTAAACAAATTATTACCTACGCAGCTAAAAATTCTTAAAGGTACAATCAGCAAAAATGAACATAAACAGCCAGGACTTGTGCAAACTTGTTAATTTGTAAATGTAATAAAATCTTCTTGTCAAAAACTATGTATATGTAATACCAATAAATAAAAGTAAAAATACATATATAAATATCCAGATAATAGTATAAATCTAAATAATTATTAAATATAAATAATTGTTATACAATCCAGCATAAAATCATTCATTAAAAAATTTCCTAACATTAAAATTCATATTGTTATACAAAATATTTAAAACATTAAATTATCAGATGTTAACCTAATACATACAAGATCAAATAAATTGAGACTTGTACTTTAGTATACTTGATATAGAAATATGTTTGTTAATACCAGGGCTAGAACTTACATTTAGCCGTAATTGCCATAAATATTCTTTAGCCTCAAGTAAGGTGTTGTCATCACCACCTTTGTTATTATTGTAGTATACAATTCTGTCAATAACAAAGAATAAAAAATCTCTTAAAAGTCTGGCATCTTAGACTATGCATATAAAGAGAACTAGTATTTTTCTGTTTTTTAATGTCTCTAACATGTTCCACTATCCTTTCTCGAAGTTTCCTTATCGTTTTGCCAACATAGAAGGCTGGGCATGATGAACATATAGCTAGGTACACCACCATTTTTGTGTTGCAATTACAATGACCTGGGCATCTAATTGTTTTGCCAAAATTTTGTACCGCAACATATGGTCCATCATTAATAAATTTACAAGTATGGCATGCCCCACATTTGCTCATCGAAGATGTGTTGAACATATTCTTATTATTAACTGCCTCAAAATGTTCTTTAAGATTCATCCCGCTACTATAAGTGACCTTGGGCCCAGTCCCTAAATTATCAATAAGGTCACCGTTGTTCTGGAGAATACTTATCCAGGTCTCATGTACTATATTAACTATCCTGGGTGATATATCATTAAATGGTATAATAAAGGTGTCATTTCTAGTAGTATTATTAGTCCTAGATATACTGTTGTCAAAACCGTACTTTAATATAGGTTTGTATATTTGAAGTCTTTTAATATAAATCTCTTCACTAACTTTAACAATTAATTCTAATGGATAACCTCTATCCAGAAACATATCTGATAATATTTTAATCTCATTGTAAAAATTAATGGGCCAGATTCAGGAAGGCTTACACGGAGTTCAAGAGTAGTGTAAGCCTCCGTGTAAGCCTCCCGATTCAGGTACAGCCCAAACCTCCGTGTAAGAGACAGCTAACATGTCTCTTACACGGACTGGCGTGAATATAATACCTCATTTGCAGCTCCAAGATATGCAAATGAGGTATTTGAGTGATCCACGAAGCAGAAACCAGTCCGTGTAACGGATGTGTTAGCTGCAGAAATGTACTCAGCTGACAACTGAGTACATTTCTGCAAAATCAAAAATGGAGCTATGTCAGCTCCAAATAAAGGGTGCATATGTGTCATTAAGCATGCCAATGGCCAAATATGTGGCCACTGTCATGAAAAAGTGTTGCAAAAATAAGTTATTTAACTTTTTTTTTCACGGATTTTTGTGTTTAACTGCAAGCGCACCCGCAAACGGGTGCGCCACTTAAAACTGAAAACCGGCTTATAAGCCCACAATTGTGGGATTTATGTATTACAAGGAATGTCATTGGAGGGACTTGCAGACTAAAAACAATATGGCCTCCGTTTAGTGGTTGTCAAGGGGGAAGCCCGGTAAGATATGTAACTAAGCATTACTAGACAATCCTATGTAAATGAGGGTTACAATACTGAATCACACTGCCACATAGGTAATGAGCACTTTCTGAGTAGTGTAAGAGTTAGAGAAGGAGGAACAGAGTAAGAGGTAGGTGACATCACGGGGGGGAAGGACAGAAAGAAATGTACCAGATTGGAGGGCAATGTAAGGTAACAGATGACAGACAGACATCAGGGAGGGAGGTGTGTCCCAACAGAACACTAGGAAAGTCAAGAAATTGAGGGTATACGCTATCCCTACACATTTTATTGTGTGATGACATGTCAAAGCAGAAAAGAAAAGCTTTCAGCTAAGCAGTCTGTCAGAGGATTTAAAATATGAGGTATGAGTAGCTCATGGATCGTAAACTGGTGACACAAGAGTGCATAGATGGGGTTATTCCTAACTTGATGCTAAAGAAGTCTTTGACTGGATAATGTGCTGTTACCTCTAGTCCAGGATTTTATTCCCTCAGCCAATAACATAACAAGGGTGGGGTGAAGAAGCAGCTCCCCCAGGCACAAGGCATTAGAGGGCATGATCTATAAGGGCAGTTCCTGGAGTCTTCTTGCTATATCGGTCTTTCTGTGGCATTAACTGTCACAATATAATTGCTACAAATGTAGTAATCAGCTTGCTGCAGTTTAAAGTTTTACTTTACTCTTCTGATGACCCAGGACAAGGAGAGGTTATGTATCTGGCTTGGAAAGCTAGAGTAACAGACTGGATCTTTATTTTTTACTGCTTTTCCAGTGAAGAACTGTGGCATGGAGGGGACAAGTCTTCCAATGAAGAGTTGGGGCAGGAGGTAGGGGGCATGTATCTGACATCTGGCTACCTGCAGGCCTTTTTTGTGTTCTCCAAGTGAAGAGCTAGTGCAGGAGGCAGGGTGCACCAATACAGAGATTATATTCAAGCACTACAAAAGCCAGCCTCAACCTTCATTTGCCAACTATATGATTCCAAACAAGTCTCGTAACCAAACGGTGCTTATGGGCTGAGTATGGCAAAAGTCCCTCTACCCCAGTTAACAAATCCAAATAAATAAATGACTAAATATAACATACATATGCTCTAATAAATCAGCCGAGCAGTTTCAAATGATTTTTATCAAACATGTCTAACAAGTGATCACCATGAAACTTCCATAATAAGACAACCTTGCAAAACAATTTCAAACCATCTGCTCAAACTCACGAAGGTTCCAATGCTGTATCCTAGTAATTCTACTGAAGAAAGATTCTCAGAATCACATACAATATCAGCATGTATGGAAGCAAACCAAGCACCTTATTACACAGGTAGATGAAAAGTATAAACGTATTTTAGCATCAAACTCAGCATATTTAATTATGAGAAAGAATGGTAAGATAACAAATTGCAAAAGTAACTATAGATTAATATCATTATTTTGTTAAATAGGTGCTATCAAAATGAGTTAAACAATTTTGGATGCTTGCCAGTGCCATAGCATAGAGGAATAAAACTCTAGATACTTTTCAGGCAAAGCAGCTTTGATTAGAAGCTTAGACAGTTCAAACATCTGTGTTGTTCACAGTGAAGGAGGGGTATATACCCATCCTTTGGGGGAGGCTGTTTATCTAGGCATTCACTGTGGGGAAGCATGGTCCACAGAGAAGAGTAAGTCTTGATATAACAGGCAAATACAAGGGAAGGGGGATACCAACAGGTAGGTCAGAAATATATAAAATCCCAGATGAAACAGCAAGCAACACAATCCCTTAGGATACACTTGCAGTCTATACTGGCCCCAGTTTTAGAAGACAGATAGTCCAGGTGCAATAAGAAAGGTTGGTAGAACTGGTGATGGACTGAGACAATGAGATAGCCAGAAAGAATGAAGCAGAAGGGGAACAAAAACAAATTCTGACTCTTAGTGCAAAACAGCAAGCCCCTTATAACTAGCAAAATCATTCAACTAACAGAAAACAAAATGTAAATATCTCCCCCTTCAACCCCTTAGAATTTTTTGTATACTCCCATACATTGCAAAAAATGAAGACGTGTAACTAGATATTACACAGTGACTAGGTAGCAGTTAACTTATGTAACAATACAATCTAGGCTCAAGAATAATATAACTTTAGAAGCATTCATTTTCATTTGAGGTTTATCTAGATGCACTTAACTTTTACATTCCACTCAGCAAATGATAGCCTGTATTTGCCATTTGTCTGGTAATCTAACTACCCCCTAATTTCCAGCACTGACTCCAGTTTCATCTGTTTTAATCTGTAAATAATCTCTTAGATCTGGCTCATATGGGGGGGGGGGGGTACTTATTATTCTTAACCTTTTTATATTGCAATTCTTAACCACCAACAGAATCAAACTTGCCAGCTGCTATTTCATCCCCAACCCCACCTCCTACCACTGGATTCCTGTTTAACAGAAACATCATTTTAGTCAAATTAAAGTGCCTGTTAAAGAACTGAACCAAACCCTCCTGTACTTTTGCTTTAAATGATGCCAGACTCAGCCAGTCCGAAAATATACTTACCCAGGTTACCTCCTACTTCTATCACACCGCCAACATACACTAGCAGCAGTTGTGAAGACCTTGTTCAGTCTCAAGGGGTATAAAAATATCTTTGCAGGCACTTCCAACCAAATAGCCTGAAGCATTTCAACTTTGTTGCACATCTGTGTGTTTTACAAACTTCCTCCCACTCACTGTCTGAGATACTAACCTCAAACCTTCACTCCCGCTCCTCTCTGTACATGGTCACTAGGCCCTGAAAATTACATACCTGACATTTATATATTCAATTTACCGCTGCTCACCAACTTACACTGTCAGTTCTTGGTTCTATAAGAAACTTTATGAGTGTCAGCATTTGTCCTAGCTCTTCCCTATGTCTTATTAATTCCTTGTGCACTGAAATGAAACCCAGACATATTTAATGGTGATTTTCTTTGAGCCTAAATTGTATCCTGACCTCATTCCATTCTATCATCTGACTATTCCTGTCCAACTGCTCCCAGTAGCTAAAGTTCTTATGCTCATAGCCATTTCTGACTTAACTTTACACCAATTTTCATTTAAGTTGAACCATTGCCCATCCAATTGGTAAAATATCCCGCTTCCACCTACTACACTGCTCTATATCTTTTTACACTGCCCTCAAGGCTTATTTTCCCACACATGTGAAGCTTCACTCTAGACCCTTCCCTTCTATTACTCTCTAACTGTTTCCATTTGGGCATATAAGTAGAGGCTTACAGGAAGCATACTAATCTCAACTGCATGACTTCAGAATGGGCAGGATTCACGAAGGTTTGCACGGAGTGCAAGAGACGTGCAACACTCCATGCAAGCCTCGCGATCCAGGAACAGCCCTAAGCTCCGTGTAAGAGACCAGCTAAAACGTTTCTTACACGGACTGGGCGTGGACATGCTAAATACCTCACTTGCATCCGAAATGTATGCAAATGAGGTATATTAGCGATCCACGAAGCAGAAACCAGTCCGTGTAGGAGACGTTTTAGCTGCAGAAATGTACTCAGCTGACAACTGAGTACATTTCTGCAAATTCCACAACGGAGCGATGTCAGCTCCAAAAAAAGGTTGCATATGACACAGGCAGCATGCCAATGGCCAAATATGTGGCCATTGGCAAGATAACCTGATGCAAAAATATTAAAAAATATAATTTTTTTTTTCGGCGCTCGCCGATGTTTAAACCCAGCGCAGCCCCACACAAACGGGCTGCGCTGTATAAAACCATAAAAAAGAAAGTTATAAACCCACAAATGTGGGTTTCATGCAATACATGGAATGACAATGCAGGGACCAGCAGACCAAAACCAACATGGCCACCGTGTAGTGGTTGCTAAGGGGGGAAGCTGAGTCTAAGACATGTAACTAAGCATTAGTAGGCAATCTCATGTAAATGAGGGCTCGGATACTGAATCTCACAGTCACATACCAAATGAGCACAGTCTGAGTAGTGTAAGAGATACAAAAGGGGGAGGAATAGAGTAGGAGATAGGTGACATCACTGAGGGGAATGGTAGAAAGAAATGCAGTTCATTGGAGGCCAGTGTAACATGACAGATGACAGGCACAGATCATGGAAAGAGGTGTGCCACTAGATAAGTCATGGAAAGTCAAGAAATGGAAGGTGTACACTGTTACCTACACCAAAGTTTCTTGCTGGCCGTGCATGCGCATGTATGCACGCCATGAAGCGCGAGTAGGACAGTGTGCATGCGTGAAAAGCAGTGTGAGCATGTGGGAGCGTGTTGGGAGATGTTTAACACTGTTTGCGCGGGTGTGAGCGCGTGTAAAGCAGGCTGAGTATGTTGGAGGCTGTTGGCAGACGTGTAACAGTGTTTGCGCGGGTGTACGCATGTTTAAACCTGAATAAGTAGATTCTGAACCGTGTAAGCACGTGTGCGCGCGTGTAAGCCACTGTGAAGGTGTTTCAGATAGTATGCACGTTGCTCCCCCCTGAGGAAACAGAGAGGAAAAAGGAAGCAACAGAATTAATAGGAAGCTAGCAGGGATAACTGCTGAAGCTAGCAGGTGAAAATAATTAGAAGCAGGCAATTACACAGGCAGAATAGTAGCCCAGCCCAGCACTTAAAACTCTGCAAACAGTAGTGCAGGATGTTTCCATTAAGAGACACTGCAAGACAGGAGCAAGCTAATAGAAGTGAAAACTGAAAAAGCTTCACTCAGAGCAGAAATGTTAGGGGCTGCCATAGCTGTCATAATGAGACATAGGTGACTTGCTGAGGGTGGTGAAAATGCAGATGGTGCCAGACAACCCACAGTGAGGAGACGGAGAAGAGTGTACAGGCCCAGGGTCACCTACCATGGGTTACATGAGCTGGAGATAGTAGAGCGCTATAGAGTGGACAGAGAGCTCCTGCAGCAAATTGTTGAGCTGTGCAGGCCATGCCTCACACACAGAACCAACAGAGGGGAACCTATCCCAGTGGAAACCAAGGTATGTGTTGGCCTAAGAATACTAGCAACAGGTAGCTTCCAGAGACCAACTGGCGATATGATGGGGATATCACAGGCATCAGCCTCCAGGGTACTACACCAGTTCCTGGATGCCATGTCAGCACATGTCGGTGATCATGTATATTTCCCCAATGCCCGTGAGGTATTGACCAGCAATATGCGTCTCTTTCAGCAAATAGCAGAATAACCTGAGGTACTGGGTGCAATAGACTGCACGCACATACGCATCAAAGCACCAGCCGGTGAGTGGGGTAGGGCCTACATTAACCACAAGGGCTTCCCCTCCATCAACTGCCAGGTCGTGTGTGATGCCCAGGGCATAATAATGAATGTGTGTGCTGGCTGCCCCGGGAGTTATCATGATTCCCACATTTGGCATTTGACGCAGCTGTACCAGACATTTGCCAATGGGGACATCCCACACGGGCACCTAGTGGGGGATGCAGGTTATGCACTGGAGCCGTGGCTGATGACACCCATCAGAAACGCACACACACCTGAACAGGAACGCCATAATGAGGCACACGCACAAACACATAATGTAATAGAGCGTGTGTTTGGGCTGCTCAAGTCATGGTTCCGGTGTCTGAACACATCTGGTGGAGCCTTGCAGTACACACCAACTACATGTACCCAAATGTATGTGCTATGCTACATAATATGACCTTGCGAAAACAGCTGCAGCAGGACCAGCATAGGGCCGGGCCAAACAGCCCCCCACCATTGCCAAGGCCATCACAGGCAGAGCGTGACTCGGAGGAGGAACAACCTGAGCCTGCCCCAGTAGGCAGAAGGAGGCGTGCCCAGTATGCCCTGGCCTTGGCAAAGAGGCAACGCATAGCACATACACTGGCTCAGTAGGAACACTGGGAATTTTACCCCTCTCTGACTCACTCATATAGTAACAGGGATGCCTAACATGACACAACCTGCTCTCAAACATGTACAGGGAGTGTAGTATGTGCATCCGACAGAGGCAGCCCTGCAGCACCACCTGAGGCATGATTGCTATGTGTTAAGCAATGTAACACCATCTAGTATATGCAAACATGAAGACCCTGCCTAACATCTCACCCTCACCAAGCATGATGCCACACTATGAAGACAAGAAGATCAAGTACAATAATTGGCTGAAGTAATGCAGTCAGTCAAAGGGGAGCCAATGTGTTACAGGCTGGGAAGATATGTGGAGTTTGACATGATGCACCACCTGCTAGGGGTGGCGTGCACCTATCATGCCATGCCCCATGGATACTGGCAAAGGCTGTCAGTACCCACAGCATGCCCTGATTAGGTAAGTCTCAAAACACAAACCCAACCTCATAGGTTCTAGAAGGGATAGGAACCTAGATGTAATACTACCCCATGACAAATGTATAAGCAGCAAGATGTGTGCAGTGTAAACTCACACAGTAAGGAGAATGTAGATACCAGTCCTGTAATAGAGAACTGGGCAAGGCTCACATCAGCACCCTAACACTACCAGGTCACACCTCATACTGTGCTGTACAGCTGCAAAACATGGAACAAGCTACAAAAGGAGGGTGACTAGCAAGAAATGGCAAGGATAACCACACCCCCATGTTGGTACCACAACAAGAAGCAGCATGGAATATCCGTGGTCAAATACCAATGGCTAAAACTGCCTCACAGTATATAGCCTGCTGCAGACCACTGTCCTAATACCAGGAACAGCACCTGGCCTATGTCGGAATACATGAATATATCAAGCCCCCCAAACCACATTATATTGCTCAAATGAAAATACCCAGACATACGCCGGTAGCATTGTACTAGCACCAACACAGTAGGAGAAAATTACCCAGATTCCATAAACCAAAATGCCTAGGAACAATGTACTACTCCCACAAGAGGGGTAAGCATACTGGATGTGATGATCAGCAACGTGTGTACTGGATGGCAAGATGAGAAGTGTACCCCTCACTGGTAAGACCAGACCATAGAGTAATCACACTGGATATACACACCCTGACCCCAGTCCTTGGCCAGAATACCACAGTGAAAAACATGTGTAAAGTATAGGTTGCAGCCCTCAAAACTGATGTTGAATCCACAAAAGGCCCTGTGCAAGTGCAAAACATGGGACACACCACAGAACATGTTATACAGGCATTCCATGAACATAGCCAGGAATGCTTGGAGTATGCAATCACAAATAACAACAACACACAATGCCATAAACGCAGGCATCTGGCATGCTGGCCTCCAGCCATTACCAAACCATGCAAGAGAATGAGGAAGTTACCACATGATAGAGCAAACATAAAAAGGGAAGTAATCACTGACCAGTAGTATGGCAACAACATATGTCCACACATACAATCCACTAAGTCCAGCCACAACAAGTATAATCTATGAATCCAGAGGCAATGTGATGCCAGTACCAAGTACACAGACAACGACAACACCCCCCAATAAATACAAACATATGTGATAGATGCATCCATGTATCCAAACCAGAGGTTGAGCTCCAACAACTCAGTACTGTCAACACTAGTCAGGAGGAGAAGGTAACCACATACACCACAAACCCAGTCCCACATAGACCTACCACAACTGTAAACCAAACACACAAACACAGACAAATATTCCCGGAGGCCTTAATTACAAACACAGCACACCAACAGAAGCCTCCAAAGTAGATCACAAGCAACCACAACCTTCAAACATAGCACATGCAACGAATAGTACGCAAAGCTGGTGTGCCAAACAGTCACAGGCCCGAAGGAGAAACAACATGCCTGATACAGTCGTAATAGGTGTCTGTATAGGCAGACACACAGCTGTCCCACTCACCAGACTGAACAAGGGAAAGGGCAGAGTAAGCTGCTTGTAGGTTGCCACAAAATGCCACTTAACACAAGTACGCAGGTCACCCCAAAGCAAGCAGAAATATGATGCACTCAGTGTCCATGCTGGTGTAAATTACCTGAGATGTACCTCCCTGGTCAACATCAAATGAGACATGGATGGTCCCTCCGAGTATGTACCCCAGGGCGGGATGACACTGGCTGTGTGCAGCATCCAACCCTCACCAAGAATGATGCCACAGTACAAACACAGAATGCTCATGTTTAACAGCTGGCACAGTTACAGCTGTCAGTCCAAGAGGGTGTAATGTGTGTCTGCCTGAGATGTCAAGCATGACAAGCCATGCTGCTGTTACAGGGATGGCTATCAGCTGTTACCCGTGTGCGTCTGGATACTGGATAAGGCCTTTGCCGCCTCCATAGAGCCTTATGTAGGCAAGGCCAAAAAGACTACCCAACACCCTAGAAAACATAAGTGGTAGGAAACATAAGGGTAATGCTGACCAACGCCAGATGTGTAAACTGCAATATGCATGCCCCTGAGGCACTTCCCATTATGGAGAACATTGATGCCTGTCCAGTGACAGAAGCCTGCTGCAGGCCTAGTGATAGCACACCAGCACTACTAGGTTATACCACATACCATGTGTTATGGCCCCAACACCTGCACCAAGACATCAAAGGAGGGGGAGTATCCATATGCAGCACAGACACCCATATAGCCAGGTAACTGACAATGCACAAAGCTGTGGACACCACCCATGTGCACATAACTGTAGTCAAAACTGCTGTACAGTCTGTAGCATGCGACAGACCACACTCTCACACACAAGAACCCCACCCAGACATCCGAAGACACTGGACAGTATGAATGTCCCACCAAATACCAGACAAGGTACACAAAGTACCACATAGGTGTCAAACCATTATGTATGCAAGGAGTCATCAGGGAGCTAGGGACACAGGTCGACATTAATCTGTCATGTGACAGCCACAATGCCAATGTGGCTATGAAGACTGTTGATACTGGACACCGTATCATGAAAGGATTCACATCAACATCAAAAGAGGTCACTGTGCCGCGGTACTGTTCCCTTATCAGACCCATAATCTAGTACAATGACTCATATGGGATGTACCGTACGTGACACCTGCAGCGGTTCGGAAGACCTCAGAGTTACCCCACCAACAGGATAAAGGGTGTGAAATATATGTCATATGCTGCCTGGCTGTAGACACCCCAGCTGACTGCAGTCACACACTGCCTACACAGAAGCATTGTATGTCTGTTGTACCAGGCCATGTCCAACACAGGAGTAATGGACATGCTACACCACAGGAAATCAAAGCCATTGGAGCTGTGAGAGTCACAGATGTCAACCTCAACACATAATGAAATAAGATGTGCTGGAGGGACAGATACATAACCCATAGGCTCCCCACACCCAGAAACAGGATCCCAATCCATGGTAGGCAGAGCCCCTCACTGACACCCCTCAACAGGAATATTGCCAAGTGGATGGATGACCGTACATGTATACTGGGGGTCCGCACTGTGTCACGACCAGACAGAGGCACAGGTGAAGAACCTCATAAATGGCCATAATTGAACATAGCAAGGGGTGGTGAAAGACACACACACTCTAGCTAGGCTTACTAATGGCCTAGGGTGTCTAGCCTACTATGAACCCATGAACCTATGAAGATACAAAACGTACAGGACACTAAGGATAATCACAAGGCTTACCCAACCGATGGTAGGAACCATGTTGGCCATCCACAGATATGCTCCGAATCACACAGATATTACAAACAACATACCAAACACACACACACACACATATTGCTAACATACAACCTGTCAGGTGCAGTGCAAACACCCCCCCCCCGAGTGCAAAATACCTATCCCAGCAGATGGTCCCCTGACATTGTAGATGCTGAGGTAACAGCCATCATCTGCAAAGCAGAACACACAGCAGCAAAGGTATGTGATGGTGTCCAGTGCTGAGGCCAACATGGACCCCAAGAGTAATGGAATGCAAAATCACACTACTGGCCAATGTCAGCCTTACCACAGGATATGTACCCAAAGAGCAGTGTACAACAACAGTGGTCCATCACAACAAAGGTGTTGCCTGAATAGATACTCCAAACTACCACCCCAGGATCCTGACAAGCTTGTTCTGCACAGCTATGGAAAGGATCAGTATGTACCGCAGACAGAAGGCTAATGTGGACCTACTGATACTGGACCCTACACACTGTGGCTGTTGTAACTGCAGAACCGGCCCCTAAACATGTCTGACCCATTTGAAGCAGTCATTAAGGTCATTGATGAGGCTATGTGGTCCACACAGCGTAGCTGGACCGTGCACATGCTTCTAGACAATACCGTACGTGTTCAGTATGGATATGTTCACCAGCTTAAATATACACCCCTATGTCAGTAGAGGGGTTGCAAAGCAGACCAAGGACAGAACCGACATGGTCAGACATGCCGCATCCATGTCAGACTACAAAGCGGATATGAGTGGCATCCCACAAGGCCTGGTCTTGGCCCCCCCCCATTCTGTATACATGTCCCATAGCTATAGGCCAACATGGAAGGACTGTGACTGAGCATGTATGCAGAGGAGTACAAACAGCCCACCCTATCCGACCCCCAGCTGACACAAGCAACCCACAAAAGGGCCACCTACAAACAGACAACTGTAGCCATAGCCATGTCAGCAAGCTAATCGCAGAACTGTGTATAGACAACCACCGTGGATATACAGTAAGTGCCCACAAATTACCACACAGGTGTTAACCCATGAGGTACCTAACATGTAATGTGAGACCTGGGTACAAAAGGTGATAAATATCCTGCACTGGACAAACATGTGTCTGTAGTGTTCACAGAAACATGTATAATATACCCACCCAAACATGAAGGCTGGCAGATGTAGATAAGGGGAACTCACTCTGGCTCTGCAGCCATCCTCCATCAGCATCACAACTGACTACAATAGCCCCTGTGGGATATACCACAGCAGACACCTCCATCAACTGTAAAGTCCACAACAGTACCCCACCAGGGGTAGCAAAGAGCATGAACAGATGCCATGTGTTGCCTGAGTAAACAAACTGCAGCCCCACACACCGCCATACTTCCCAGCTACAGGAAAGCTGTGCCTGATGTATGAAGCCATGTCCAACCTGGAATGAATTAACATGTTGCACCTTGTACAATCTGAATGGCAGTGAGCTATGCACATGAGAGACCTGAACCCCAGCACTGACATACATAGGACAAGCTGTACAGAATGATCCATAACACAGAAGGCACCCCACACTTCAGTAAACTCCTGGTACAGGTCAGCCAGAGTGCCACATATCGACACCCCTCAAGAGGCATCCTGATGAGTGTATGGGAGATGGTAGGCTACCCTGGGTATCACTGTTATGTCAGAGGTAGACAGAGGCACAGTATACCAACCATGACATATGAAATGGCAAACTCCAGTTACAATGTGTGTCGAAGGACAAACACACCCTGTGACTACCATCAGAAATGGCCTACGGAACATCGCTAGTGTTTGCCAATGTCCACCCATGTTGTGGAATACACTAGCAATGTTGGACGAGCCTGGTGTAGGTAGTCCATATCTGAACATATTGCAACATGGTCATATGTGCACAACTGGCCCCTACACAGTCTGTTGTGCTCACTATGAAGATATCAAGCAGTGATAAGACTAAAGCCCAGGATACTGTCCACCACAGTGAAAGTACGAACCAGTACACTATACGGTACTACAGTGTTAGGTCATTATGAAAGTATGTTGAGAACTGTCTGCAAAGTATCCCATGCAATTCCTGCAGGCACAGTATAATCCCTGTTGTGGCAGACACGAAGCAGTTGGCCAGTTAGTACACAACATGACACCCAACACACAATCATAAACGTGCGATAATGTCGAAGGTCACACACACCCAAATATGTGGTGGACTTCAGAGTGCAACATATGGAAAGCTCACACTGGGCATGCTCGCACACTTTGATAAATGAGGCATATGTCAGACAACATGCCATGGAAAGGCTGAACTGGGCATGCTCACACACTTAGGCCATATTTCCGTGTAGCAGTTGACCACACATATCTGGTATTTGTACGTGTCAGTCCAGGAACCAACCACAACACAGCAATCAGCCCAGTGCACACAGTAAATGACCACAGAGACATAAGTGATATAGTGGATCGCCGTCATATGCAAACATCTGCCACAGATACACAAGTTGGTCATAGGAACAGGGAATGCTATGGCAATAAAGACCTGCAAACAGTAGAACAGCACAACAAATATTGTGCATCTGACAATTGAACATATGGGTGTAGAGGTCAATACTAGGCTTCTTGCCCCAGGGAATGACAGCTCAGCCAGAGTGTGCTTGGCATCTGCATCCCCAGGATAGTAGGCTACCATGCCACTGTAAAGTAGGTCACAGAAGGCAACATGTGAGGCTAGTGAGCTGTGCCTCTGTCAAGCAGGGGCACCGTGGAGGTCTCAGGGATTGAATGTGCTAAGCCACAGCCATGTTGACGATGTGTGCTGTGAGAGGGTTGCAGAGGATCTCTGACAATAGGTGTCCGTCAATAACAGACTGAGGGGAGCCCTATCTGCATTCTCTGGACGATTCCACTGTCAACACTGTGTTGTAATGAGTATGTGTGAATGAAGTGCCATGCTGGAACTGTCCACAGATGTCCTCCCTCTGTGGGCTACAGCTCTGCAATGTATTAGGTCACTCTGTCTGTTGAACGGCGCATATATGGCCGGTGTACAGCTGACAGGTGTCTTATTGTGGAGCAGTCATGGGTATATGTGGGATAGCATGACCAATGCAAACTGTACACATGCTCATAGGATGCAATTGTCAAGGATTATGCTGAGTGGCCAGTATAGTCCTAAAGCATGGGTCCTCTGAAGTCATCCACCCCAGTCTACACAAGTGTAGAGTCTGCTTGTGCTAAACACAGTTTGTGTGCAGTGACAACCTTGCCTGGGGATGGAGATGAGATATGGATGTCCAGGGAAAGGTGGGTATGGTCAGATATCAACAATGGTGGTCTACCTCTGGTGTGGAACAGTGAGTACCCACGTTGCAGATGGACAGGTGCAATATGTATTCACCCATGTGGCTGTGGTGTGTGGTTCTGCCATAGCACATGGACCCACAAATTGTAGTGGCTGTAGGGTAAAGTGGTAGAGGCCTGAGTAGTTCTCACACACAATATGCCTGTACCTGATGTTAACAACTGGAATGGTGTATGTGAATACCTGCATATCCTGGCACTGTTCCCAGGAAGCTAAGTGTGTGTCCTGGATGTGGGTGTGGTGTTCTGGACTGGTTGTGTTGTGTGTTACAGGTCCTGTGGTCCCAAAGCATGGTATAGAACATAACCTGCCAGTGCGATGTGCATATCTGACCCTGACGTAGGTGGCTGCGAATGCATATATATGCTATCCCCACCTGACAGGTAGTACTACATCTACATACCTCTGTAGAAATAAAGATGTCAGCACCCTAGAAATACTACAGGTGCAGAACAGATGCCCAGTAATTCGGATAGTGTGCTCTGCTAATGCGTCTCCCTCAAGTGTCATAATATAGTTAGGTAGGGGTTCGAATCCTGCAAATGCTCAGTGTGGGTGAGTGGGGTTTGTGTGTGTGAAAGGCTGTGAGAGGGAAATGTCCCTTTTGGCAACTGGGAAAACACACTACAGGATGCCCACTCCCCTTTCTAAACACAGATGATGTCAGCACCCTATAAGTACAGCAGGAGAAGGGAAGCCACCCACTAATGCGAATAGCACGCTCTGCTAATGCGTTTCTCTCGAATGTCATAACATAGTTATGTAGTGGTTTGAATCCTGCAAATGGCAAGTGTGTGTGTTTAGATGAGGGGGGTTAGTGTGTGTGTGTGTGCAAATATGTGAGAGGGAAATGTCCCTTTTGGCAACTGGGAGAACACACTACAGGATGCCCACTCCTCTTTCTAAACACAGATGATGTCAGCACCCTATAAGTACAGCAGGAGAAGGAAAGCCTCCTAGTATTGCGAATAGCACGCTCTCCTAATGCGTCCGTCTCAAGTGTCATAACATAGTTAAGTAGTGGTTTGAATTCTGCAAATGGCAAGTGTGTGTGTTTAGATGAGGGGGGTTAGTGTGTGTGTGCAAATATGTGAGAGGGAAATGTCCCTTTTGGCAACTGGGAGAACACACTACAGGATGCACACTCCCCTTTCTAAACACAGATGATGTCAGCACCCTATAAGTACAGTAGGTGAAGGGAAGCCTGCCAGTAATGCGAATAGCACGCTCTGCTAATGTGCCCATCTTGAGTGTCATAACATAGTTAGGTAGTGGTTTGAATCCTGTAAATGGCAAGTGTGTGTGTTTGGATGAGGGGGGTTCGTCTGTGAGTGAAATGTCCCTTTTGGCAACTGGGAGAACACACTACAGGATGCACACTCCCCTTCCTAAACACAGATGATGTCAGCACCCTATAAGTACAGCAGGAGAAGGGAAGCCTCCCAGTAATGTGAATAGCGTACTCTGCTGATGCATTTCTCCTGAGTATCGTAATGTAGTTAGGTAGGAGTTTGAAACCTGTAAATGACATGTGTGTGTGTTTGGATGTGGGGAGTTTGTGTGTGTGCATTTCCGTATGAAAAACATGCTAGTTTTGGCAATCAGGAGATCACACTACCTGATGCACATTACCCTTTCAAAATACTGATGTTGTCAGCACCCTATAAGTATAGCCAGAGAAGAGGAACTCTCTAGTAAACCGAATAGTGTGCTTTGCTAATGCGTCTCTCTCACGTGTCATGACTTAGGTAGGTAGGGGAATGAATCCTGCAAATAGCAAGTGTGCATGTGTGTGGGGGTAGTAGGGTGTGTGTAAATGCAAGTGTAAGCGAACAGATCATTTTGGCAAATACTACAATACACCAGATGCTGCATACTCCCTCAGTAAACACAGGGGATGTCACCACACTATCAGCACAGCCAAACAGGGCTAGTGGGCTAGTAATGCCAATAGTGTGCTCTGCTACTGTGTCTATTACCATTGTCAGAGTACAGATAGGTATGTTTTGGTAACCCACAACTGTCACGTGTGGTTGTGTCACACAGTAAGACCTTGTGTGGGTGTTTGTACATAACAATGCATGCCATTGCCTAAACCAGCAATGGCATTGCACACATGATGTATGTGTGTGACACATACACATAAATACCTGTGACCTGCAGTAGTTACCATGTCTGACACATGCTTTGAGTGGATAAATGGTATTTGCAATGTATACCAATATGACTGTGTCTTACTGTGCAGGGTCCGCATGTGGTATGTCTCTATACAGTGTGGGTGTCTATGGTGAAAGACCTACAGCAGGGGATACACATCTGGTCTGGGCCATATAGTGTACATGTAGTCGATGTACAGGTGCTGCATGTTCCCACCTGTTGTGGTAGTGGTAACATGTCATTCCACTGCAATTCGGTGACCACATGCTGTGAACCCTTCAACTAGTGTGTTGTAGCTACAGTAATGCTCACACACAATGTTTGGCTGGATGCAGTCCAGCCATATAAACACAGTTCTTGAGACTGTCATATTGCCAGTGTTGTTATGGAGGATAGGTGGTCTTCCTGTGTATGGGAGGGTTGTGTGTGCCAGGCTATGAACCAGATGGCAGTCCAACACACTGTTAGCTGCACATGAGTAGGCCCTGATGGTTTGTGCTGTGCCAACAACCTGGAGGTGTGTGTATCTGTGTTACCTTGGGATACCACCCCCCTATCCATGTGTGTTACATGTGTAGGGGACGACAGGCATGGTATGGGGCATAACCTGTCAGTGATGGGTAACACCTGTGAGCCATGAATCATGAATCTGGTACTGCACAGACATTGCAGTTCACCGTGCTGAGGGCAGTGTCTGGTGCATGCATCTTCCGGTGTACACTGCTGCTGTTGTGTAGCAGCACTGTTAGTGTCCTAACCTGTGTGATACCCATGGAGGTCGCTATGTAAACCATGTCCTGCAGCATAAGGCAGTATGTGTGTACCAAGGAGCTTTGCCATTATACATCGGGCCATGGGTGTCACGTGCAAAATGACCGTTGCACATCATTGTGGCTTTCCTAGCATGTAAGCACACGTTGACAGCCAGTGGATACCCTATGAATGACAGTGGAGACTGAGCATAATGTAGACATACAACACCCTTCCCACATATAGTGGTAGAATACCTGGTGAGGGTATGTTGTCAACCAACATCAGGCTCATACTGGCCTATGCCACATGCTGAGAGATCCATTCTATGTTCCCTATCATGTAGTCCAGGGAGGTATGTCTCAGGCAGCCATACTGGCATGGTCAATGAGTGAGTCATATCTGTCCATGCCTCTGACTGACCTGTATGCATGTGTGCTGTGGTGGACCATAGTGCCCCTGAGGCATATCACTGTGACCTTCACCAGATACAGCCTGTTGAGCGGGACCCCAGTGCAGCACACAAGACAGGTACCTGACACGTCTGTAGCAGGTGTGTTGTGTAGCCCTACAGGCTGTGAGTGTGTGGCACAGGGGATGTGCGTGCCATGTGTGGCATGTGCTCTGTTCCAATGGAACATATGCCTGTGTGCCAGCTGCGGAGGTGTGTGATGCCCAGGCAGGCTGCTATTCTGAGTCCCCACGTATGCCCCAGTGTGTTCAGCATGCTGTCAGTGCGTGTCAATGTCTGACTTGTATTGTAGTCACTGTAATATATTTTATTGATTTATTTATTTATCCTACATTTGTTGTCTGGGATAGTCCGACTGGATGCATGTCCATTTCCAGGGGAGGCCCGTGGAGGCAAGCTATGAGGGTAGCAGATACAGCATTACATAATACTAGCATTACATATTACAAACAGATTATTTACAGAGATTGCATAAGTAAGCAAGTCAAACATGTTCCACAGGTTAATGTTAGTCCTGAGCACAAGTCAGGATTAAATTAAAATTACACAGTAAAGTGGTTCACAGATTTTACACATTCGAGTTAACCAGGCTTGATACATTGACATAGCCAGTTAAGTGACAAATGTTGTTTGAATCTACTGTTAAATTGACCTAAGGTGGACAGTAGGGTAATATCAGCTGGAAGTGAGTTCCAGGATCTACTTACAGGGTTTGCAAAGAGAGAATCACTGGCTGTGTTATTAAACCTGCTAGTCTGAAGTAGTAATTTGTTAGAGGATCGAAGCGGTCTAGGATTGTTATAGGGGTGATAATATTTGAAGTGCAGGAGTATTGTCTGGATTATAGAGGATTTTATAGGCCATAATCAGTTGGTTATACTGTATTAGGCTGGGTATTGCAAGCCAACCAAGCTAATTTAGATTGATGCAATGATGTGTCCTAAAAGGCAGCCCAGTGGCAAACCTGGCAATGTGGTTGTAGCAAATCGAGTGTTTGTTAAGGACAGTCTTGTTCATATTCGAGAGTAGAGGGGATGCATACAGAAGGGTTGAAACAAGGTGTGAGCGAGCTATGGCACCTTTAGCTGGAGGGGCTAGGAAGGCTTTAATTCTGTAAAGTGACCCTAGTTTTCTATTGATGGCTTTGATAATCTGGTTAACATGTAGGTCACATTTGAGATTATTGTCTATGATGACACCTAATAGTTTCGGAGATGGGTCACGGGAGATTATTGTGCCATCAGTTGATGTTATGGTAATGGTGAAAGTGGTAGACCTACGTGTTGGTGAAATAACAGCAGTTTAGTTTATTTAGGATTTAGAATCAGACGATGTTCAGAAAGCCAGTTTTCTATTGCATTAAAGGTGGTCTGGGTAGCTGACCATAACTCTACTGGAGATGTGGCTGAGCAGATCAGAGTAGAGTCTTCAGCATATTGGATACAGCTGACTTTTTGGATGACAGTATAAAGGTCGTTAATGAAGATGGAGAACAGCAAGGGCCCTAGTATAGAGCCTTGTGGTACTCTGAGGGTGTTAGGTAGAAGGTTAGAGAGTTTGTTCTGCCAGAGGCCAGCCTGCTGTTGACCATGCAGGTAGGATTGAAACCATTGGAAGGCTCCAGTATCTAGACAGTGTTTGCAGGGTGTGGAGTACAAGTTGGTGATCAACCATATCATATGCCTTGGAAAGATCCAAAAAGAGGGCTGAGGATATATAATTAGTGTTGCAGGTATGGTTTATGGTGTTAGTAAAGGCTAGGAGGCCTGAAGTAGTGCTGTGATGAGGACATAAGCCATGCTGAGTGTCTGTCATAATGCGATTTTGGATTAGGTGGTGCATGAATTGTCTATGACGAAAGTTTCCATAATCTTTGCAAGTGGAGAGAGTATAGCTATTGGCCTATAATTGGAGAATTCAGTAGAGCTGCCTCCTTTGTGAAGTGGGATTACATATGACATTTTCCAGATGGTGGGAAAGTTAGATTCTACCATGGTTCATTTGATTACCTTTGAGACGAGGTAAGCAATAGCATCATCTGGTTTTGATAGGTACTCGGCAGGGAGTTGATTGGCAGAAAGTGTAGTGGGTTTCACTGTTTCAATCAAGGTATGGAGAAGTGAAGTGGCAACTGGTTGGCAGCTGAACGCAAGTAGTTTTCTAGGGGTGCTACTTTCAGGACCAGGGAAGCTAGGAGGTAGATGGCTAGCTAGGGCCTGGAATGTCTCAGTAAAGAACTGGTCAAAACTATCAGGAACATCTTCAGGGGTATTATCAATAGTAGCAGCAGGGATTGGGGTTGACGTTTTCCCAGGATGTAGTATATATGACATGCCACCTGACAGGGTATGGCATTACTGGGTTCAGAGACCAGTCCCAGATTGGCTGTGTGGTGGCATCCCACACATGTGTTGTACGTTCCTGGCCAAGGGTGATGGCTGACTGCATACATGTGGCAGCTGTGACATTGGCACATGACTCACATAAACCACAACTGGACCATAGAGGCGATTCACAGTTTACCTTTGCATATGCTACCCTAGTAGTGTGATTGCCATGGTGAGTACCAACACATAGGGCCAATGGGGAACAACATACTGAAGGTGTGTATGTGTGGGTGTACCGCTACTGTTTCATAGCACTGACATATATGACTGCACACGTGGGTAAATACCAGGCAAGACATGTGCAATGTGTCACAGGCAACGTACATGTGTACAGGACAGACAGTGACGTTCTGTCATGTGTAAAGTTGACATATGCATCGTACGCTATGCAGATGTCACTAGAAGTCTACAGAAGCACTGTAACTCTGCATTGCAGGTGTAAGCAGTGTTCCAGGGAACCCCAAGCGAACATGCATGCAAACAAAGCTACAGTAAACAGGGCTGGAAGTAGTGCATTATACAACAAAGAAGGAGTAACAATAACAGTAAGTAACAATGCAAATATGTAGGCACTATCAACATGTACCCAGGAATACACAGCGCAGATGCCCATGGTAGAACTGATATTATGTCATACTTATTTGTGATTTGGATTACATTGGTACTGCACATATATCTACATGCGCCAACATCCACATGGCATAGTCATTGTGGGCAACTTGACACCATTACTGTACATGTCCACCATTGCATATCACTACTTGTGTTAGCTTTCCCCCTGTGCTACCCATGTATGCGGCTATCTGTTGACAACCTTACCACCGGCATGCAATTATGTGCAGCTGTTATACTTTGGTATGTACTATGGGTGCAGATAACAATTCAGGACATTCATACAGTTACTGCAGCAGGCATGCTGGGATAAACACACAGTCATAGCAGCACACTGTACTGTTACCAACATGATACTACTAATACACTTCTATGTAGTCACACTGTGCATCAGCAATGTGTTTACCTGTTCCCGCAATGATGTTGGAGATTGCAGGATGTGGCACAGTGTCATCATATGCATAGGGTGTGGATTAGGTATGCCTGAGTCAGCCACTGATACCACCAATTGACATGTGTGTGTATGTGTGTTGGTGAGGGGCAGCAGTACAGGGTGGGGCAGTGTTGGTGCAGTGTGTGCATGTATGTGGTTGCCCTAGGTGTTAACATTTTGCATGTGTGTATGCACGCACACAGTTCCACCTCATGGCTGCCATATACAGGGGTTTGTGGACAGCCACAGACTGCACCTGGCAGGCCATACAGATCAGTGTCTGTGTGCACGGACATGGTACCTGTGCCTGGCAGGGGTGCTACGGACCGTATCCAGTACAAAGCCAGACTGGGTACTGTCATCAGAAGCGGGAGTGTGTTGACTGGACACAAGTCCCTGTTGGGACTGTCCAGAGCCACATGCGTGGTCTCCTGGGGCGTTCCGATGACAGCACAGACACAGCATTGCTGGGGCTGCTGCTGGCACTATGGGGGCATGCGCGAGCCTGTTGTCGTACGCGCCGACTGCCAGCTGCTGCTGCTGCTAGCATACGGCCACGTTGACACCGCAAACGCCCACCATTGCCCTTGCTCATGGACATCTGGTTGTGGAACTGCTGTAATATGTCCCCACAACGTCTGTCTATGACATCGGTGAAGTTACGGATAGCATCCGCAATGTCACGCATACTGTCTGTCATGGCTGTGCGACATGCTCTCAGCTCCCTCAGACCCTGTCTGGTGTACCTTTCCATACGTGACTGTGCCTGCATGACAGTCCGAAACATAGCTGAAGTTGACAGACCTCTTTGGGCACGTCGGCCAGAGGCAGTATGCCCACGGATGCTCCCACGAGAACCCATGGGCAACTGTCTGTGTGGTACCATCGGAGGACCCTGCCCATAGCTGCTGTGTGGGGACGCATGTGCCACAGGTACCACATTACCCTGGTCTATGCCCGCTGTATCCTGTCCATCACCTAGGGACAATGGTGACAAAGGATGTACAGGCAGGATGACTGTGCGCAATGATGGGGTTGACAGTTGTGTACTGTCAATTGGCTGACCAATGGCAGACCCTGACACACCGTCCTGTACCATTACACAAATATCATCATTACCAGTAGCTGTGGCACAGGATTCAGGTTCCCTGCTGCAGGTCACCAGAGCAGCCCCAGAACCTGTGGGAGGAAGACAGGAAACACAGTTTACAGTCTCCAGACATTGTTACCAGTGATGCACTTATACACACATGCACACATGCACACATGGACACAGGCACGCATGCACACATGGACATAGGCGCACATGCACACATGCACACGTGGACACGTGGACACATGCACATAGGCACATGCACACATGCACACAGGCACACATGCAGACATGCACACATGCAGGCATGCACACGTGGACACATGCACACGTGGACACATGCACACATGCACACATGCACACGTGGACACATGAACACATGGACACATGCACACATGCACACGTGGTCACATGCACACATGGGCACATGCACACATGCACACATGCACACGTGGTCATGTGTACACATGCACACATGCACACATGCACACGTGGACACAGGCACACATGCACACATGCACACATGCACACATGCACACGTGGACACAGGCACACATGCACACATGGGCACAGGCACACCTGCACACATGCACACATGCACACCCCGCAGTATACACACAGAGCACTACTGAGTTACACTACTGTTACTAGCATTATCAGGACTATTATAGGTTATGTTAAGCACACTCACCAGCATGGATGGCCTGCCTTGCTGTAACCCTGGAGGGACCTGCAAAAATGATGAGATTAATGTCAGTGGGCACAACTGTGCCATTGATATTGATATGATACAGTGTACAGAACAGTCATGTGTACATATGGCATATTACCTGAATGCTCCATGTCGTGCTGCTGTGTGGAACCAGCCTCCATCATAATGCAGGTGTACTGCTGTTGGTGTTCCGGGGCTGGAGCCACAACACTTAGGAGTAGCCCCTCCAGTCTAGTGAGGGGGGGATGTGTGGCCACCCCACCTCCTGTGGCGACCTGTTGCCTGTGGATATCGGATGCACGCTGCCGGACACTTCGGATTAAATCACTGCAGTGATGTCGTACCTGCTCATATGTCCTGTTATGCGTGCCAATATCATTTACCCTACGGACAAGGTCTTGCCACAGTGCAGCCCTCTCCTGCTTATTCTGACTGGTGCGGGAAAACAGGATGTCATACTCCCGCACCAGGCTCTGGTGGATCTCCTCATCTTCTGCCACAGAGTAGGCAGGGATACGCTGTCGCGCCATCTCCCTGAAAGAGAACACAAACAGGATATCAGCAGCAGACCAGGTCAGCAATATATGGCACACATACTATACATGATACTCATGTGTAGTGATATACTACTACTCCCATATGTTGCATGTGTGTGTGTCGTGGTGGATACACAGGTACATGGCAACAATACCTGCCACATTCCACACAACATAGTAGCATGCCCCATCAGTCAGCACATACTGACAGGTGCAATGCACAACCTCACTCTGGGGATTCATCCCAAGGTACTGTATGTGGGACACCATCCACTACTGTGATGTGGACAGAAGTTACTCAGCCTGGATATACATATCCCACCACCACCACCAGCACAGTAGACTACTTTGATATGTATGTGATTAGACAGTTATTCATTTGCTGGGACTGAGATGGTATCCATGCAGCACACTGGGCCAGTGGAAGCCACAAGCCACACTGCTGACCCCTTTGCAAATGCTTACCATGGACATGCCACAGATTGCATGGAACTTGCACACATTTCTAACCCAGACCCTATGCACAAGGTTAGGCATCCTGTCCGGTGGACCCAGACAGAGGCAGATTGTATAACAATAGCAGGAGGCTACTGCAGGACAGAGCACATTCACATTAAGGGAAGGCATCTGTGGTCAGCACTGGTACTACACTACGGTCCATCACAACAACGGCCACGGCCTACTCTGAGAGGGAAATGGACACAAACACTATGGATGACCACAAGGCCTTCTTCAGTTATGTTGCACATATGGACCACATGCCTCAGATATGCTCTGTGTTAATACACACCTACTTAACATTCACCAAACACACGGATATTGGCAACAATCTTGCAGACATGTTCGGTGCACATATCCCCCCTCCTTCTCCCCCACCAGTTGAAATATTTATCACAGCTGGATGTAACCTCCCTATCATCTCACATGTCCAGGTGAGGGCCGCTCTCAGCAGAGAAGAACACACAGCATCACTGTGACCTCGTGGTATCCCTGGATGTGTGCTACCGGCACTCCGAGAGGACATACAACCGCATATAACACTGATAATTTATCTTGGCCATACTACAGGATATGTACCTGGACAGTGGCATACAGCAACAGTGGTCCCACACCACTAAGGGGGCACCTCGACTGACCCTGGGAATTACCACATCATATGCATAATGGGCCTGGTCTGCTAAGCTATGGAATTATGCAGTATGGAATGCATATGCAGTGACATTGGGTACCTGCAGACACTTGTTCCCAGCCAGTGTGCCTTTGGGATGGGCTGATCCTGACTTTTGAACCTGGCTGACCTTTCAAAGCAGTCACTACAGCCATTGCTGGGCCAATGCACAGACAACTGCTGCCAGGATCATGGCCTAAGACTGATTGACATGTAATGTATGGTCATCCCCTTTTGGTGGAACTATGTACACACAACATATCACATGGACATACCTATGGATACAGACCTATGACACATTTGGAGGGTTCACAGTATGCACACTATTAACCTGCTACTTTGCATTACCTGTGTTCATTGCAGCTGGTTGCGTTACCACAGCTTCTGCTTGCTGATGCTACTGTCAGTGCTGACAGCTTCGGGTGACAGAGTCACAGTGTCTAATTTTTTTTTTTTTTTTTTTTGCTCTCTCTCTCTCTCTCTCTCTCTCTCTCTCACTCTCCCTCTGTCTGCTTACAGACAATGCAATGAATTTATTGCATGTGGGGAGTGTTCGCACTGGATGCTTTTGTAGGTATCTGCATAGGTCCATGTGATGGCCTCTGCACCAATTGTAAGCCAGCATTTGCTAATTGCATACAGCCAGTTGTGTACTGATTGCAGTTCTCACTGTGATTTCAGGTCAGTGCTATAAAATGGTATGTGGGATAGGCGTTGCCCTTTCAGATTGTGAGGGCAGGGACCATGCTGGTATGCTGTGGATAGTGATCTGTGAGTGTAAAGGTTAGTATCTCTCTCATGATTCAGGCTGTGTTGTATATTCACATTTCTCCATTCCTCTCTCATGTTCCCTGTAGCAAGTGTGTATGCACATTGACTCCTACAACTATATATAGATATATATATATATATATATATATATATATATATATATATATATATATATACATATACATACATTTATATATGTACTTTAACTGACCTTATTATCTACAAGCTGCCAATTAGCATGGCTGTTTCTGTTCACACACTACTATTATGGAAATCCAGTAGTTTTGACAGTAATTTTAAATGACATGCTTTGTGTACTACACATCCTATATTCCCTTTACATTCATCCCTACTATTACATGTTATATTTATTTTAGCACAATGTTTTTGTATAAGAGTCATGGCTTAGTGGTAGGTCGTACAGACTAGTGTTTCCAAGGTCCTGGGTTCGGGACTGACAGTGGGATTTTATTTTGCTTTTGAACTGAGTACAGGACCTGTCAATCAAAGTGACTAAGGCACTTTTAAGCAGTTGTAACGGGTTAAGCTGGTTTGCGCGGAGCTCACGCGATGCACTGGCGGTTAGCTCAGCACACACACACACCGCTTACAACCACTTAACGGTGCTTACTCTGGCACACCAGCTATTTTCTTTGAAAGGAAAGAAAATGGAAAGACAGGAAAGTGGTGAAATAGGGGTCACAAAGAGGGTAAGACAGTAGGGAAACAAGCTTGGGATGTGCAGGAGGGATGTAGGTAAGGCCCATAGCTGCCCATTTCTTCATCAGCAGCAGCTGTGCATATGTATGTAATTTGGTGTGACATTTGAAACCTTCCACCCCTGAGAGAGGTGTCAGGACAACAATAATACTTGTTGTACAGCCAATTGTAATTGATAGGTTCCATGTCCAGCAGACATGTGTGCGGAATGGGCAGCTATGTATGGGGCGTAATTTTTTTGTGGGTACAGAGTGCCCTTTTTTTTTTTTTTTCAGGTGAGAGTGGTATGTCAGGTGAAGGAATTCAGTACAGGTGGGGAGGTAGGTTGGGTAGGTAAACAGACAAGACAAACAAGATGCATACAGGGGCGGTGTATGACACGTGTGGGGGGGTTACACAATTGACAGGGACGGAGGTTTGGATATCCAGAGCCCATGAGCCCACAGATGGCAACAGTGGAACTGATATCCCCACCCATAGGCAGTTGCCACTGTTCCTTCACTGCCCAGGACGGGGCTGTGCTGGGGGCTGTGTAGGCCGGGCAACAGGCATGCCCGTTAGTTGAGCCACCCATGCCTAGAGCTGGCGTAGGGGCTCGAGAACAGAGTCCCGAATCTCCCTACGTACCACAGTCCGGATGCTACGGAGGGTGAGTGGTTGTTCTCCTCTGGCCACACTTGCAGAGGGGGGTGTGAGCCCCATCCCCTGCAGTGCTTCCACCCACAGGTGGCACAGGACCACCGGAGGAGGGTCCAGACTCGGCACTAGTGCCATGTGCACTTGCCAGCTGAGGTGGGAGAGGTGGGTCCGCTGGAACCCGCCTTCCCTGTCGTCCTGTGTTTTGCATTATGTCATGACAGTTTGGGTTAGTGACATATAATACCATTCACAATTAGTTGTAACAGCATGCATTAGTATTCCCATTAACCAAACACCCAGATATTCACAGCATTGAACAGCGTGCATAACACATGCATAATTTGAACAGAAATATACAGTCCAACAACATGCAGGGTTAATTGATGGCAACAGGCCATCAGGTGTGGATGTATGAACAGGGCAGATGCATCAACGGACATGCAAATATATATGACCCAACAGGACAAACGTCCAGGGGTGTTAATTGTGATTGCACATACCATTTTCACGTGGAATGGGTTATATGTGGTTATAGGGTGGGGTAAAGAAAGTAATATTAACACCTTGAATAACAATACATATGCTGTACATTTCTAATAGCTACAGTTATATACACACTACTGTTCTAACTACAGTTTCCTATATGATAACTATTTCAACTTGGTGATAGGACTGTTACTGCAACATCAATATACATTTTATTGTTCTTCATACACATTCATATCTAGTTTTGTTCAGCTACATCATCCTGCTACATTTGCTTTATATAGCTGTAGACAAGTGTGGATGTTTGGTATATCAGACAATCATCCTATCTGCATATTGCAGACTGAGAGCAACATATCCAGATTTTGGGATACACATTCCAGATGCAGCAACACTTTGAACAGATTTGGCTGTTTGGTTTTGAATCTCACATGCATTTCATTCTGTCTTGACTGCAGTATACTTTATTCAGGGGTTATTACTACTGTATTGCTGGATTCATGACACTTTCTCACACTCTCTCACTTGCTTTCATTTTACTATTCAGGATGGTACTTACTTCTAGGCTTTATTGACATGTTTTACCTGTAGTTATTGCAATCCTTTCCAGCAGTCTCACTTTTGTCATGTTTCAGTATTTCCACAGGGATATATTTCACACATGTGATTTCATCATCTTCTGCAGCTATACTTTTCAGCCTGCTGCAGGTTGTGTACTATTTTCTTACAGGTAGGGCATTTTTATTTCAGAATATATGTCAGACAGTTTCATTTTTCGGTTTAACTTACAGGCTGAAACACACTTTTGTAATCAGGCAATACTTGCAGACACTTTCACACTGTTACTTGCAGATTTTATTCCTTACTGACTACACTGCACTCTTTTGCTGACTGTCATACTTTTATATTTCTTCACAGTTACTGGTAGTGGATTACTGACCTGCCTGGTGGCGCAACCGCACCAGCCTATCGCCATAAGTTCTGCGGTTTGCAGAACGGACACCTGCAGCTGTAATATAAATGAAGTAATATTGGAATACACATCTCCATAATATCAGCTAGTTTAATTTCTTACATACATAATTAAATGTAACTTACTCAGTAGTGGGGCGTTGGGTGTTTGCCGGGCCTCCTAGATCCAAAGGTTCAGTTGGTCCTGCTTGCGTCTCTTCAGGTCTGCATGGTGGTGACGGACCTGCTCACCAGTCCTTGGAATCCCTGTGGCACTGGTGAGATCATGAGCCAACCGGTCCCACACCTCCCTGTATGCTCCCCAGAGGACCTGGCCCTGCATGAGTTGGGCCTCATGATTATGGACTAGGAGCCAGACCATGTACCTGGACTCCTCAACACCCCACCTCTGTGCTCGAAAGCAACTACCCTCTCCTACTCCTGTCATTCTGCCTGCAGGTCAGTTCTACAATCGTTTATGTTGTGTATTCCCGCCTATGGGTCTTATATAGTCCGTTTTTCCCTCACATATCTGTGATTGGCCATTTTGGAATTGTATCAACTTCAGTAAACCTGCATTGTCATGCTCTAGTTTGCATTCATTCCTATATATTAGCTATTATTGCATTTAAAGGTGCTGCTGTCATGGCTTAGTAGTTCTGTACCTTGACTATGGTGTATAGTATCCTGGGTTCGAACCTGGCCACTGCTTTTTATTTTTCATGACTGTCTAGACATGCTGAGGGGTGTGTCTGTGTAAAGGCAGTTTTGATACGGCTTGCTCAACGTTGCCCGTCGGTTAGCTTGTTTGCGCTGTGCGCAGCTCCGCGCAAACGGGGTACGCTGCTTTAAGCCTCATTTGGCTATCGGCACGCATATCAAGCTCAGCTCAGTTAGGGGCACATAGATTTAGCGTGTTAGACTACTGCTCAGCTACGGGCACCCATTTTGCACCAGTTAAACCACTGCTCATCTACAGGCAGATGCACTCACTCTGTTAAACTGTAGCTCAGCTATGAGCACATCTGGCATTTTTTATTCTTTTGTTACCTCACATTTCTTCAATATAAATGGGCTATTTCATTACATTTTACATAAATTGTGGTTTTATGTGTACATATTTGTCATTGACTTGTTTCCTGCTTATTTTGCTAAAAAACAAAATTGGTGTTGTGGGGGCTCGAACCATGAATGCCTGCTCTTCAGCCAACATCTCTACCGCTACGCTATTGCTTCCTGGCTTATTTTGCATATTTAGTTCTTATATGCTTTCCCACTGACTGCTAACTGTAGCTGCACTTCACGGCACGCCAGCATAAGCGCACTCACGGTTAAACATTTTACAATTTAAAAAATATATAAAACGTGTTTATTTATATGTTTTCTGTTCATAGTCTGTGGGGGCATGTGTTGTGTTCTGTTTATTCACATTTCCGTGGACTCTGTTGTGGGTGTTTACTTTGGGTACTTTTCCTCTTCTGAGGGCGTGTCCGCTTACAGGGCTCGGCCTACAGACACGCCCCCTACTGTCTTACACGGACCGTGTTGGCCTTAAGTGTGATTCAGCATGCTCTCATGAATATGCAGAGCATGCTGACATCACTCCGTTTAACTGCAGCCTCCGTGTATGAGTTATAACTCTTACACGGAGGCTTCGTGAATCCTGCCCAATATCTTCTCAGATACTGAAGCCCCAAGCCACCTTGCTCTTGTGACATCTTGATGTTTTCAGATTTAACCCCTTGCCTTTTTGCTTTCCCATCTGTATACCTGCAGCTCTGTTTCAAGTTTGACCAAAATCTCCTGTGGGGGAGTGAAAAAATATGAGTGTGCTACATACAACAACTAGAGAGACCAGAAGCATATTTATCAGACATATTTTATGATTTAGATCCAGGGCTAATAACATAAGATTGTTTTTTTTCCCACTATTTTTTATTCAGTGTTATTCCATGTATCTTTAGCTGCTTCCTCAACATCTGTTTAATCGGTATACCTAGATACTTATATTTCTTATACTGCTTTATTTAGGAAAAATTCTGCATGAATTCTTGGTTTGTGGTATAATTCATAGCAATTGCTCTACTTTTGTTCTTTTTAATCTTATCTCATGAAAAGTTTTGAAATTTGCCAGGAGTCCTAAACAGCTCCAGAATCCCATCTTTTGGTATTCCCATGTATAAGACTGTCATATGTAAACAGTGAGATTTTATTCAAAAATCTGGACCAGTCGTATCACATGAAGGTTTCACTATATTTGTGAGTCAAAGAAAGTGATATATCTTGTCCAGTGTGTGGAGTCCCCCTGCTTTTATATTGGGAAAACTGAATATAAGTTAAGGGAGAGGGTGTATGAATAAGAATATAGTTTCAGAAACTATACTATGGCTAGCGTGTTGGCCAAACACAATCAGGAAAATCCGATTCACATTTTTAGGTACATGGTTTTTGACCAGCGAAACTGGACATTAGGGCAGAGTTTAACCCACTTACTCTGGAGAAGAAGGAGATGACCCGGCAGTTGGTGCTTGATGCAAACACTTAGCCAGGACTTAATGAATATGTCAGTTACTTGTATACTTAAGCTGAAATCTTTAACAAGATGAAATAATGGGTGTGAATCATTATTATTATTATTGTAATTATCATTATTTATTATATTTATCTACTATTATTTTTACTATCACATACACTTTTTATGAACACATGTGGAAAGGAATGCGTGATGGTTGCCTGTTCCAGCTTGTTAGAACTATGTTTTTTTTTTCCTTTTTTCATATTTCATTTTATATGAACAAATGCTTCTTTGTTATATAATAGTTATTGTTAATGGTGTAAATAATTGGGTAGGTGATGTACAACATTTATTAGCCTGTATGTTCTTTCAAAAATGGTTACTCTATTGGTTGTATTGTATATTAGTACACTGCTAGTTCTATGGGAGTGAAATGCTCCTGTCTTTTAAAAAAAAATCTAAGTGGAATATGTGTGTGTGTGCGTGGGGGGTGTATTTGAATGATTTAATCCATAACTATTTAAGTTTGACTTTGTAGTGTTTTTTTTTATTCTGAGGAAGTTGTGATTGGATGGTGAAAGCACTTAAAGGTGTGTTTTAACAAAGGCAGATTTGACAGCCTGCTGCCTTTTATGTTTTAGGAGCTTCAGTCATGAACATAACAGATCTGTGAATCCCCTACCTCTGTGGAGCAAATAGTTTTGAGTCCAACATAGGGAACTCAAAACTGACAGGCAGAGGGGAAATAACACCTAGAAAATGGGAAAATGGAAGAATGCAACCATACAAACAACCATACAAAAAAAGTAAAAAAAGTTAAAATGCATATCTGTGGCAAATAATGCTATAAGATAATGACAGTAGTGACAAATAACCAGTGAAAAATCACAGTCAACTTTGACTATTTCTGTGATATCTACCTCTGAGAGTGAAATTTTACTATGAGAACAATTCCATTTTTGGGTAAATCTTAATGACCCCCCAAGATGATGTCGATTAGTATTACATTATACCCAGGAGGCCTGCTCTTTAATTTTACTGCTAACTTAACAAAATAATAAAATGGAATGTGTGTGTTCCTTCTTTTTATTGCCTGTTAATTGGAAGAAATATAATTCCAATCTGAAACGTTTTGTAATTCTGATATGATGAACCTGTCAGGCTGTTAGACAGCTATAAAAATAGGTTAATGCAACATTATCCAGTTTGATAATCTCTGCAATATTATATGTAGGTAAAACATACTTATTAAGCAATACAAATGGATTAATGTAAGTGCTTTGTATTGATGACACAAAATGATTAATTTCAGAAACACTGTTAATTTAATAAGTCATTAAAATAGCAATATAATAAAATGGTCCATATGGAAACTTCTGCAATATGCATTTTGATCCATTCCCATGACATACTATGTGCTGAGCTCTAGAAACTTCAGAAGCTATTCTTAGGTCTAAACACCTTCTTGAATACATAATGAAGATGTTCAAGACCTTTGATTTGACCTTTTATGACTTAATCTACTTAAAATGTTTTTTTTTAACTAAAAAAGGCAAAAAAAAAAAAAAGAAATACCCAACAGGTATCCAACTTATTAATGAAGTCAGCTACAGACATTTTGATTTATCAGTTTCAGTTTCCACTTTTTACCTTTTTATCATTTAAACATGCCAGTGTATCTCTTAAAAGTCATATTTAAATTTTGAGGAAATTTATTGTGTGTCTTTGCTATAGTTGCTGTATTCACTTTTCCCATAAAATGCAATAAATAGTTCAGAATTAAAAAATAGGCACTAAACTGTATTGTGAAGATAAATGCCTTGCAGTTTAATTTCATATCATCTCACTCCCAGCTGCTTTTAAATCAAAATTTACTGCTTCAAGGTTTTTTCTTTCTAATCTGGTTAGCAGTATACTAAAATTTCTTAGCAAGTCAGATTATAAGAATGACAACATAAGAAATAGTTATCATTTCATGTAAGTGTATGAAAATATATATATGGTTTTGATTACTAATAAATTATCTGTTTGCTTTAATTCATTAAACAATTTAAGCTCTATCATATCTTCAGGCATGTCTGATACATCTATTAATTAAAGGGATTATTTGGCCTTGACTGAAAAGTCATTCCAATGTCTTTAATCGTTTACAACAGAACAATAAGAACTGCAGAGGATGTCATTTATGTAGAAAATATCTGAAGTTAAAAGATAAAATTGAGCAAAATTGTTCTAATTGAAGGATACCTTAAGAGCAGCGTAAAAAGATACACAACAGCTGACATCAATATAACACTTCAGCATGGTGGATCACAAGTATTAGAATAACAGTTGCACTTTAATCCATTTATATATGCAATAACATATATGATAAAGTTGAACGGCAATTTTCTAAAAATTAAATTTGTAGAAATCATACAATTTAAGTGAATGGATCAACAGGTATGTGTGTGTGTGTGTGTGTGTGTGTGTGTGTGTGTGTGTGTGTGTGTGTGTGTGTGTGTGTGTGTGCATGTGTGTTTGAATGCACATGTGTGAACATGTATGAGTGTATGCTTGTACCCCTGCACATTTTAAGTGAATTGATCACAGGTTTGTGTGTGTGTGTGTGTGTGTGTGTGTGTGTGTGTGTGTGTATGTGTGTGTGTGTGTGTGTGTGTGTGTGTGTGTGTGTGTGTGTGTGTGTGTGTGTGTGTGTGTGTGTTATCTACAATTATTTTCCTCTTGACTAAGTAAGATGCAATTAATCACAGAAAATGCAAGAATGGATTATGGAAACATCAAAAATACAGGACAGCATAACCTTTAGCAGCTGTGGATCTATACAAATACTGCAGTATTAGTTTTTCACCTATGCAGAACAACAGCTTACACACCAAGACTTGTTATGGACAAAAATGCTTAAAATATAATAGGGGCACCTTTCCCAAGTAATACTGGTATGCTAGGTGTGCCACATCAAGACTGTATATCTGTGTATCCAAAGACCTAAAAGTATGCTAAATTGTGAATATTTTCACTTATAAAGCAGTCAGTGAGGAAACTGCCATATCTTTTAAGGGTTACTAAGCATGTTATCAAATGGGTCTATATTATAGTATCAAAGTTTTTAAACTTCGAATGCTATAATATCGACCCGTTTTGTCGAAAACTCAAAATAGTGAAGCCACGGAACTTTGAAATCTTACCTAGGGTAAGATTTTGGTTGTCCATTCCATGGCTTCGCTATTTACTATACTGTGGTGGGAAGGTTATGGACTGGAATAAGGTAAGTATGCGAATGGAGGGTATGGACTTGGTAAAGGTAAGTGTGGGAACGGATCGGGGTAAGGTGACTGTCCGATAGTTAGGGACATTAGGGTTAGGGAGTGGGTAAGGTGAGTGTGCGATAGTTAGGGACTTTAGGGTTAGGGAGCAGGTAAGATGAGTGTGCGGTAGTTAGGGGCTTAAGAGTTAGGGAGCGGGTAAGGTGAGTGTGCGGTAGTTATCGGGTTTAGGCTAAGGGATCAGGTAAGGTGAGTGTGCGGTAGTTAGGGACTTTAGGGTTAGGGAGCGGGTAAGGTGATTGTGCGGTAGTTAAGGACTTTAGGGTTAGGGTTTGGTTAAGGTGAGTGGATAGGTAGCAGTGTAGGGTTACAATTATGGTTTTGTTAAGTGTATGTGTGTGGTTTATTTATTTTGGTGTGCTTGTGTTGTGTGTTTGTGTTTCGGAACAGCAAATTTTTCCCTGGGAAAAAATTCACTGTTCTGTATGTTCAATATTTTGTGGTTTAGATATTTTAGGTACAATGAAATAGCGTTCACTATTTAAATCGAATGATAGGGTAATATAAACGCTATCAAGTATATAGCCTTGTGTAAGCCATTTTAGATTTTGTAAGTTGGTGAATGTGTTATTTACCAGTTTCAAGATTAATCAAACCACATAACTACCAATGCTACTTGTTGCTTGGTGTTTTGTATTGGCCATAGTTGTATGAGCCTGTTGTTAGTATACCTATCTAAGGGACTGTAGAATCAAATCTCCCATGTGGGAGGGTGAAGCCTTTGAATAAAGCATGTTTTTTATATGGTTTCATTTTTTTTAGTTTCTAACATATGTTGGTGTGTGTGCTGCTGTGAGTGATTGTAAAAGTCACTCTGTGTTTTCTTTTTGTGATCAATTTAAATTTACAGAAATGTTTTTTTGCAGGAGGGAGGGGGTACTTATGCAGTCAATTTTCCAGCTTTGCTGAAATGAATACCAATCTAATGTTTCATAGGCAGTTACTAAGCATACAATTTCCCAACTCCACTAATGCACTGTCTTGTTAAGTGACTTGCACCAAGTTGCAAGGTAAGCAAATTAAGGGTGAGAGACTCCAACTGTGTACCACATGAAGCACCTCATTAACAGCTCATAGCGTTAATCCAAGCAAAGTCAACTATTAAAGATACACTGGTTTCACTAGCACCAGCTTTATTTGATTTATTCAGTTTCTCTACATAAGAAACAATGGTGCAGTATTTACACATACGTCAGTGAAAGTTTTTCATGGGAAAAATTGACTTCAGAAAATCACAGTGATTTTTCATCCAGAAAACTAAACAATATACACATTACTCTTGAGAAGACCGTGTTCTTCTATTTTAATTCATTGATAGTTTTGAGTAACAAAAATGTTGCGTGCTGAAAATCTGCATTTACATGATAAATGGTATTATTCTTAACTCCATAGTAAAATAGAAAATAAAAAGAAAAAGAAAAATACACCATACAAAGTAATCAAAACTGCATTTAATATAATAAGCTTACATATTTCAGCATGCAATGTTGCTGTGGCCCCTGCATGACCTCAGTAACTAAATATTCTAACTCTGAGGTTAGCCTACCTTGGAAATAGACATAATACTTTATTTGATGAGAGCGTGCAGTCTCAGAGTTAGTATATTTAATTACTGAGTGTATATATGGGCAGGACGTTTTCAAGATTTTGAGAAAGGAATGCATACTGGATGACAAAAGGATGTGCTACCTTATGGACAGTATTGTAACCAAAAGAGATGGTAAATGGGACTATGGGTAATGGACTGGGAGGATGATAGTATGAATATAGGAGGAGTAAGGGCTTGGAATATGAAATGGAGGACGTAGAAGCCAGTGTTGGGATAGTAAGAGTTTTTGCATGGAAAACCAGATGGTCATGAATCATGGTCCATATTGACATCAGTGCCTTGTCACAGAAGTTAATAGAGATAGAAGCAAATAAGACCATGGAGGTGGCATTAAGATGGCAGGCAGGATAAGGGGTTTGAAGCAGCATTCGCACAAGAGCTATATATGATAGCAGGTCTCAATCTAAAGAAATAGTGCATTAAGGTGCATAATGATTGTCTGTGGAAGTGCAAAAGGTAGAAGTACATGGAAGCAGTAATGGATGAGGGAAGTCCTGGCAGAGACATCAGTCCTGTGTCAGGTATAATTTCCATCTTAAAAACTAAAAAGGGCAAATCACTGCGCCAACTGGAAAAATGATAAAAAACACAGGAAGGAGTAAGATTAGGTCTTTCATTCATTCATTTTACTTCCAGAACGTCATCAGAAATAAAATACCATTGCAAAATCACACTTTAAATACTTAACCAGGGTGACATCATCATTCAATTAAATAACAAGAGTTCAGATTAAAAGAGACACTGCTATATAAATCATGAGTTACACAATAGCTATAGTTAAATCAACTCTGTGCCGAAATACACTTATATTTTAATAAACTCTTGATAGAAATAGACTCATTTATACGTGGGTGAACATCGGCCCATAGAAGAATCTGCCATTTAAGTTCTAACATTTCTAAAAAAATTATTAAACCGATCTACAAAACCATTTGTGTTAACTTGTTGTAAAACTAAAAAATAAAACTTGTGAAAACACTCACAGTTTGCACTATGTCTTGCTAAAGAGTTATTAAAATCTTTGTTTTTGATGGCCCTAAGGTGTTCACCCATACAACACCCTAAACCCTAGTAGTTTCATCTACATAGAAGTTATAACATATACCACAAAGGGCAAGGTAAACCAAACCTGTGTTTTTACAATTATATCTGCCCCTAGGTTCAAACAAAAAATCACAATGTTGAAAGAAAAACGTATTTCGGAAAGTAAAAGAAATGAAAGCGCTAATCTGACTCCTGTGGTTTTTTATCATTTTTCCAGATGGCACAGTGGTTTGCCCTTTTTAGTTTTTCAGTTTTCTGTAGTGCTTCTCTGGTTTTATAATTTCCATCTTACTCCAAAATGGGTAAAAGTGCTAAGAGCCGAGTTGAAAATGTACACCTAAGGACTATAACTTTAAACTAAGATGTAAGGGTTGAAGGCATGTCACAGGTGCAAAATGTATATATAGGCACTCAAAAAGTAGTATGAAAGAAAATGTGCCAAACAAAAGAACAGAAAAAACTCCAGGTCTGACTGTTGCCTGAATAGCAAGAAGGCAGTAAAGCAGAAGGCTATCTGAAGTGTGGGACAATGACAAGAGAGGAGAAGACTGGTTATTCAGAAATGACAGGAAAAGGGTCGATGAAGGTGGAGTAGTGATCAGCATAAGGACAGCATTAACTATGAAGCCAGAGAGAAGGAGAAACAGCATCACATGAAGACAACATGGAAGTCGATGGTGTCAAAATCTATGGTAAGTGCCCTGCAGTTTCAGCAGACAAAGGGAGCAAATGCTAATGGACTGATACAGTGCATTGACCTCAAAACACATTAATGAAAGCGAATGAGAGATGAGTGAAGAAGGAGCAAGGAAGAGCAAATATAGCTATTGCTATGGAAGATCTGACTATTCCAGGAGCAGACTAGGAGATTCTAAGCTTCAGGGTATAGAAAGACCTGTGGTTAATTAAAGTCTTGAATAATAAGGGTTTACCCAACTGATGTTGGACTGTATCACAAAGAACATAGTTCTGTATATGGTCTTAACCAAGGTAGAGATGCTCAGGGATGTCCTTGTAAAAGTACCATTAGCCAGCAGTTATCACAGCAATACACGATATCTATTTGAGGGAGCTTAAAAACAAAAATATTATGGCAGGTAATTTATATGACATTGATTAGGTCAAACCTAGGGATAAAGATAAAGACTAAATAAGAGAATGGGGATAAACTGACAAAGGAGGAAGCAATGGGAAAGGGTCAAGAGTATTGTACTTAGGGATATGGACATGATTTGAAGAAGAAGCAAACAGAAAAAAAAAACAATGAGAAGGAGAAAGCACATGTAGTTACACAGGAAGCTGTGGTTAGTGAATAGGATAAAAGCAAAGACATGTAAGAAGTAAAAAGGAGGGGTTAGAAAGTTGAATAAATGCAGTATAGGGAAGCAAGCAGAAAAGCAACAAAGTAGGCAAGGGCAGGAAACACACAACCTGGAAGAATATTGTCCAAAGGGGTCCAGAGGCAAAACAAAGGCTTCTTTATTTATACAACATGAAAAAGTAAGTGAAGATCAGACTTGCTAAGCTGGACAAAAATCAGTAGAAGAACTTAATAAATAATTGACTTCAGGTTCCACAAAGGAAAGCAAGGGGAGAGTAAGATGCAAGATATGGAAGAGCAGTGGCCAGAAGACTGGATGGAGATGGAAGAGACTGAGAGAAACATGGCTTTTCTATGATAGGATATAGCATAAGTATCAGATGTGCTCCCTTTCAGGGTTCTTACCACATAGCCAGACTGGTAGTAGATCCCCATACCAATGTTTTCAACAGATCACTCACCACTGGAGAAGCACCTAAAGAATGTAAGACAGCAGCTCGATTATTCTTTTAAAAAGGAATTAGTAGGAATACTCTGGGAAGCTAAATGTCTGTTGATCTATCAACAGTGAAAGAGAAAGCTAAGGAAAGAATCCTGAGGACAAGACTAGTTGCTTTTCTAAGTGGTAACAACCAACATGGGATGGGGCCAAATCTGGAAGACAATGTTAGGCAAACCTGACACTGATTTATGACTGGGCTACATGATAATATGACAAGAGAGTGCTTATAGATGGTTTCTTCTTGGATTTCATTAAATCATTTGATTCAGTCCCACATAGAAGGCTTTAATGAAAATTAGGTGGGTTAGGGCTACATAGAAACATGTTTAAGTAATTGGACTGATGCACTGTTAACTGGCAGATCACAGAGGAATATGGTGTGAAAGACGGTGCCTGGGATAAGGAAAGGGAATTGCTGAACACCACATGGTTGTTTCTGGGTCCAGTATACTTCAGTGTAGTCATTTCAGACATATATTAGTGGACAAAGAAGAGATCAACGTCTTTCTAGAGGCACAAAGTTAGAGCTGGCAGAAGGATGGAGGGAAAATTTAAGGAAGAATTTAGACTAGGGTGACATAAGTTGGTTTACATGGTTCAGCTCAGGTACAGTATAAACACATGCAAAATGTTGCACATGGGCCACAACAGTCTTCTTGTGAGGTATTTACTTTTCTTAGTTTATTTGCTTGGTTATTTGTTTGAATTGTATTTGATAATCAGGAAGCTGGACTGCAAAAACAGGATCCTTTTCAACCACAATCTTTTTCACATTGATGTAAAGACAGTCTTTAGCAAGGAGGTTAGAGAAGGATGGAATGGATACACGTACATACACATAAACATATTTAAAATTGATTTATATATTTAACCTGGCTTGTCTGTATGCCTCTCACAGTGGTTGTTCATAAATTATGTATAAAGTAGCATTCGTTTTTAATAAATTTTTATTCTTTTGGAACGTCCACTGACATGTTATTGCTGCTGTTGTGAGACTATTTTGGAATCCTTAATTTAAGGTTACTTCTAATTTTTTTTTTTTGTAGTTGGAAAGGTAACTGTTTAGGGAAAGTTAGCAAATATTTCTTCTCTGTTTCTAGTCTGACTGCAAAAACATAAGCATAGCTGATATGTGGTAGGAGCCAAGATGGAGCTTTTATTATTTCTTATAAGCAAAAAGGAAAAGGTTTTAATCTTGTGGACCTGCCACTGACCTGTGACTGATTTTGTTGTGAGACTACATTTCTCACCCATCCACCATTTCTCTTTTGTCTTATTTATATTTATTAGTTTTTTCTTAATAGTGTTCATAAGTTATAAACAATGAGTTTATTTATGAGGTTGAAAGCATTTGTATGTCTTATTTTATGATCGTGTCTTGTTTGTTTGAGATTGTCCTGGACAAAATGTAATGGGAGTTCCTTTGCTTTGCTTTGCTTATTTTAATGGAAAGGGTTCACGTGATATATATTCTGATAAAGTTCTGTATTGAATAAAGGAAAGTAAGTCCTAAATTCTATAAGAGACTCAGTTCTGAAACTTTTTATTATTTGTTTTTGGTGCGATTTAAAATTCCATTTCTCTGTTGTGCTTTTAAACTCTGCAGCTCGAGAGCAACTTCCCCCTCTTGTACATCTGACTTTGGAAGCACTTTCCAGTCTCATATTGTCTGCTTATACTAGTGAGTACTAGATGTTTAAATGAGGAAGACCCCCCCCCTTCCATAAATTGTTAAAGCTTTAGTAGCCCTCTCTTTTATATCTTCATAGACACTACCAAATCCTGTTAAGTCTAAAAACTTCTTCTTTGAAGCCAACTTGGGATCAGTGGTACTGTTTTCCTCCTGGTGAGAAAGAAATCATGAGGACATTAACTGCTGATTGCCTGTGGCTGAGCAGTATACATGAGACTTCTTTCAATGATCTGGTTATGGACTGTTGTACACCTTAGGTCTCTGTTGCACTAAAATACTGTACATGCTCTCCAGGGTACCTACCAGAAAAAGTCTACAACGTGCCTGTAGACCTGTATAACATTTGAGATGAGACTACTGATCACCCATTAGTCTGTCATCTGCTTCTTAGAATCCTGCTTGGAATTGGTGCTGTTTTGCTTCTTGTGAGAGAAGTAGCAAATGGACATTGATTCCTAGCTGAGCATAGTTGTGTGAGACCAACACAAGTAGTAGACAGGTAAGTGCCAACAGGTGAAAAGTGCCAACAGGTGAATAACCACTATTTATCATTGTTGGTAAACGAAATTCTGTCTGTTCACTAAGTACAGCTAGATTAGCCACTATGTAACCTAAAATCAGAGTATCATCTTAAATACTTCATCCACAAGTCTTGAAGATCTTCTATAATAGTCTCCTTGCAATGCCTCAGTACTAATAATAAACCTTGTCCTCCACTCATACCTCTCAGCTCTTCAGATTTTCGCAGAATGGCCAGATTTTTGACTGATATTTTGGTCTGTGTCTCATACAGTTGTGGTTTTCTGGCAAATTACTGAGGACTGAAGTCAAAAAATAAAGGCAGACATTTACGTTTCAGACTTCATAGCCTTCAGAAAAATTCATGCAAATGCAAAACCTGCTATTCTATCAACTTTCTAAGTTTGTAAGAGCAATAATTAAAAAGTGTCCCTATTTTTGGGCCCTTGAACCCCCATTATTTGTGGCTTTGTCCAAATTTCTTGCTCTAAGAGGTTGAGAGGTAGGCCTCCACTTTATCATAACATGGCTCAGTGGTCTGCTCTTACCAAATATGTGTCCAGTCTGATTGTACTACGTGTGCTAAAGCAGTGTAACTCCTGCCATATGATTGCTGACTGTTCACTGCTTCTACCAATGAATAATACAATCTGAAAGAGATGTAAATATTTAAGAAACCTTGAGGCAAACCTCTCACATCAGCCAACTATCAGTAAGTGTCAAACATCTACAACACCATATCAGTCGGAGAACACCACTCAGCCCACAACCTATGCCTAGATTGTAATGAACAATTGGCAAAAGCCTCCTAGAACACAAAGTAAAATATTTCAGCATTTAGCAGACTGGACAACAACCATTTTCTTGCCTATGTTTACATACTTTGTCTCTGCAGCAATCATTCAGATGTAGACATGAAAGCAGGCCTAAGCTCATAGGACACACTAAGTCTGCTGACATACAGGGTAATTTCTTGGTCATAGGAGACAAAATTTCTGTATACAGATTCCACATTTGACAGTCAAGGCAAGAGGAGGGTGCCTGTAAGCTACTTGTCTTGTTCCAGGATTTGCAAGGTTACATGGGCCCTAAGTTACCTTAATCCATGCAAATACAACTTAGTGTTGGCCTATATGGGTGTGAATGACCTGAGGCACTCCTGCCAGAAGGATATGTGGAGGCACATTATGGAATTTGATACTGATATGTTAAAGGTAGGAAAAGCATTGGTCTTGAGTAATATCTTGCCTTTACCTAGGTTGGTGCCTCAATACCAAGGGAGGCTAATCAGCTTTAACAATTGGCTAAGTAGTTGGTGTCATTGGGAGGGGATCAAACTTAAATTGGATCAATATCATGGTGGCAGTGCTAGGAATCTAAACAGAAAGATGGTAGATTTTAAGTCCCTCCTGCAACTTGAACACATTTGTATCTGTATAGTTCTGAGACATGGTTTTAATGAAATGGCAGCCTCCCTCTGTACCACTGTTTAAAGCCTATCCTTAAGGTTCTTGGCTAACTGTGTTTTGGTCTAAGTATTTTATCATGTTTAACCTTTGCGGATGACTGAAGACATTAAGATACAAAGAAACATTAATTAATATTCCACTGCCTGTGCCTTTGTCATAATGGATCTTCTTCATGAGAATTTGTTAACACTTTAAAAGAGTGAACCCCATTTGCATTTTATTTTTTACTTTGGATGATTCTTATAGTTTGGTGTTGAATGTGACAGTTATTGTGCAATCAGGAGAGGTTATGTTAGAAAGCAGAAGGCTTGCTCTGTTGATACAATTGTATTGACTTTATGGATATGTATTTGGACAGCTTATTTAACAAAATGCACAGTATTTGAAATATAAGACTGATTTAGATAAGCAGAAATATAAAAAAGACTGCAAACACACTGTCCCCGGGATTCATGAAGCTCGGCGCAAGGCCGGCGTAAGGCCTGCACCGGCGGTGCAGTGAATAGCCGGCGCAGTAGCGCCATATACATATTAATGAGAGTGCACCTGATTCACAGACACGTGCGTAGTGTACGTGAGCGAGCCCAGGTAGGATGCGTCTGGAGGCATGTCTAAGCCGGCATGAGGTGAACAACCTAATGTGCTGACAGCCACGGTCCGCCCACAATAGTAATGGCAGCAGCCAGGTCCCGTGCAGAATGAAACGCACGTACAGTATGCAACATAGTACCCGTCCCAAATTAACGGAGAAGCAAATACAAGCCACGAAGGCATAAGTGTACCCGCCCAAGGAGCAAAGGATACGATAAGACCGCTGTTCGTCCCGCAATGCACCGCCAGTGTTTACACTCAGAGAAGGTGTACAGTCAAGATGTCAGCGCCACCGCACCGACATAGGAGCAGCGATTAAGGTCACCACCTGTCCCACTTTGGTTGGGGCAGTCTCTCCATGGCCAGTTGTGTCCCGAAAACGATTAGAAATGGCTGATGTGCTACGATTGTAGGACACAATGATATCCCGTATTTAATGTAATGGTAGCATGAATTGGTTATTTCTGTAACAGAAATACCTAAATGACACAAGAAACAGAATAAGCAAGCAAATTGCCACAACAATAAGCTTATTATTTAGGCAAACAAGTGAAGTTCTATGCTATATAGTGACCGCTTGCATGTGTCGGCCTGTAAAGTCAGATGTGAGTCCCGGAAATATCCCAGATCGGAAACTGGAAAAGGTGGAAACCCCAGTAGCGACATGGCCATGGTCACCAGGGTTACCTGCTGTCCCAATGTGCCATGGACAGTCCCTGATTGGACAGTTGTGTCCCTGCAACAATCGTAAAATGGAAAATGACCTCCGATCCCCTGTCAAGAAAATTCGCAATATACATGTAATAGTAGCATAAAACATATACATTACTATATGAAACACAGACATGGCATAAGAACATAAATAAGGAACCCAAATGCTTACAGAATAAGCTTATAGTATGGCAAACAAGTGAAGTTCTGTCAACTGCACTAGCCGTGGGTATGTGTAGTCCTGCAAATTCAAGTTTCCACATAACATGCCCCACTATGGGCATTGGAAAAGGTGCCAACCATAATGGTCACAAGCAGTAGTGACAGTACATAGCCGGGTAGCTGTGCTGACATAACAACAGTAAGGAAGCAAGATACCTCAAACACAGGCAAACATGTGCATAGCAACATATCCCACACCCAGCAACGTCTCTGTTGCATACACTGGATGGCGATGATGAAGTGTAATATCCAGAAGCAGAACCCATGCATTCGGATGTACTACACAATAGCCTCATTGTACATGTCAGTCCCACCCATGTATACCTCTGCACCCAAACCTGCTAGCATCCGTGTGCAGCTATACAACCACACACAATGTGCATACCTGAACTGTGGTAAGATGTTTGTGTTAGGCAATGCCACGCTGGCAAATACGCATCCCACATGTCACCAACCCACCGCAGGTACAGATATGTAAATGGCTGCATGTGAATGTGTCAGCAGAATGTGTACATCCCGCATGTAGTATGTACCCGCCCAAACCATCTAGGTTTGCATACGACACGGTGCACATAACTGTACACATGTGGACAAGTCGGTCGTTGGACCACCGCATCGATGATTATCTATGCAGTGAAGTCGATCACATATAGCGGAACAGGTGCCTACCAAACAGGACGTCCTAACAGGGTGCTACAGGCAAAGAAGGGGAAGCTGGGACATCACATGTGGAGATTAGCGTAGCTGGACGGACAAATACACACGGTCAAGGTAAAGGACGGAACAACATGCATATGGCCGGATGGATGTTGTTCGTAAAATATATAGAAACACATATGAAGTTCCAGTTTACACTCGAAATACTATATAATGCATTGAATTGTACCGCATAATATGGCAGTAGAACTAAGCCTGCATGTAATTGGTGAAGCTAAGCTGTAGTGTGATGGAATTCTGAACCTGGCAGTAAGCAGTACAGCAGGCTCATGTCTGTCATCATTAATTATTTGCTGGGTTACAGAACAATAAATGTATGTACATGCATAACAGCACTCCTTCCCCAGAGGAGGATGGCCTTGTGAGCTCTATCGAAGATAGCAGTACAACTCCTTACCAGAGAGACAAAGCAACGTATTAAGAAATTAACTGTCCACTGTATCGTAACAGTCTAGGGTCCTTGAAACAGCTACAATCACAAAAGGATACTGTAATGTACAAGGTGCCTTGCAAGGCTGTGTTATTCCCATGGGAAAACATTTTAAAAGCACGACCCCAGCACCCACGTATGTATAGACTATTGCGGACCATAGTGATGGAAATGCCCTGTGACCGACCACGCCAGTAAGGTGGGCAAAAGCTGATTGTAAACACTATATAAAGAAACTGCTTACTGTATAGAGTCAGACAAAACTCTCATACTTGGACTGTATATTATTTAGCCTGCCTGTGTACACTACTAAAACTTTCCGAACCCGAGCCTCCTGTGTTATCGGCTGTCACTTAGAAAAGCCTACTGATAACTACAGTCTGGTTTTAACAACTTATTTCACATTGTGATCCTTGTAATCCGGAATTCCCTTGGTAAGCTACAGGTCAGAGTACATGGCTGGTTAGACATGTACGCTGGAGAATATGCATAAATGGTTCTTCTTGAATGAAAAGACCTCCGACTGAATTGTTGTGTGTAAAGAGGCTGTTTACTGTCTGATCTGTGGCTGAAAAGCGGAAACTGGATCCCAAGAAGAAAACATGCAGCCTTAAACAGGAGGCCCAGGTAAGGAGTGTTTGCCTTTTTGTGTCTATTGTAGATCAGGGACCAGACTACATTGTGTTTCTGTTAACAGTAGTGATATCGGTCAAGACCTACCCACATACTGTTAAATCTGAACATAGGTCAGGGGAACACACAGCAGAGTAAATAGTGATTGTAGACACTACAGTGGATACAGGGAAGGAGACACCACGTGGTATGACAGAAGGGTACGTAGCAGTCGGTAGAGGATATGGGAGATTATTGAAGCAACAGATCATGTGATCCGCTTGACGGGTGACGGAAGAATATGCAATCGCAGAGAGCACATAATGTGAGTTACGCAGCAAAATGGGGTAATAAATATGACATTGATGGTATATTACGCAAAATATCGTTACTGAAACATTGTAATCCCTGAAAATTTGATGCATATGTTCCAGGGTAAACACCTGTTCCACCCTGAGAGGGATAGTCCCTCTGGCCAGCCGTGTCCTGTAAACAAACCGAACAATGGCAAATGTCCTGATATCTCAGGACAAACATTTCCCAGATATATATCAAAATGGTAGCATAAAACAGTAAATTTGTATGTGGAACAGCAAAATATAATAATAAACAGAATAAGCAACTGAAATGCTACAACAATTGGTCGCCTCCTGGCAAAACGTGAATTCCTGTCCTATGTACTGGCCGTGGGTATGCATTTTCCAGGCAAATTACACGCTCCAACACTAATGTCCCACATTGTACATTGAAAAGGTGGCAGCCCTAAGATGTGCAGGCGACAAAACAGCGACAATTGGGTATCCGCCATGCACATCGGTGGACTGAGGTAGTGTAATCAAGGGAACAGAACACTACAAATGGCTAAGCATCATACGCACACAGAGAAGATCATAATACAGTAGTACCGATAGCCCCCACAACCCCTACCACCTCCGATACCACATCCAGGATATTAAGCGGAGGGCAGGCTAGTCCCCACATCGCTATCCTGTGGCAACAGAGGTAGCACAACGAACAAATGTAATAGAAGCTATTGAAACCACATCCCGAACACGTAACATACCTAGGGACACCCGAGTAAGAACACAGTACTAAAACAGAGTGAGGATATCTGTCAATTAATTGAAGTACCGAACCCTCATGCAGGACAGGAAGGCCAGGACCCAACCCCCGTAGCGTATAGACCGTGGACACCAGAAGATATCTGTAAAGTCATAGAGGGAATTCCCCATCCACAAAGTAATCGCTATTCACCATGCAATACCCCTGTATCTCCTGATCGGAAACCAAAAGGGGAATGGCGGATGGTACAGTATGTACAAGCTGTAAATCATGTAAGAATACTTAGGGTAGCGTTGGTGCCAGACCCACACACTATATTCAATGCTATGAACATGCCACAGAAGTATCTTACCGTGGTACATATAAGCTATGCTTACTTTGCAATACCTATACATCCACATAGTCCGTATTGCTTTGCATGTACAGTCAGGGTGACAGATACAGCCATACCCGCTATCAAGGGCTACTGTGAAAGTACAACGATATTCTCACAGGGGATGGCTAGCTACATTCCGTGTTAACTCCACCCGGGCCAGTCAAGTTCTACTTTATTTGGATGATATTCTGCTTGCGGCCCCTACCCAGCAGCAATGTATGGAAGATACAATAGCATTATTGAGATAATCAGCAGAACAGGGACATAAAGTAAGCAAGCATAAATTGCAACTACAGAGAATACAGGTCAATTACCTGGCATATCTGGTATCCAAGTAGGGTAGAACATCACATGACGATAGGAAGGTAGCAATATAATAAGCACCCAAGCCAACTAACAAGAAGGGAATGATGTCCTGTCTGGGCCGACTAACACTTGTTAAATCTGGATACCAAACAATGCTGTGGAATCCGCTGTATTGTTTGCCTTAACCTTTAATACACCTATGGCAGCACAACACATAGTACACCGGATTACAGTAGCAGAAACAGCGCTCTGCAGACTAGAACGATTGATAGCCTCAACAGCTGTAGTAGGTCTCGTGAATAATCATAACACATGTTGTCAGACCGTAGATTGTAAGCGGAGATATATGACGCCAGTCTTGATGCAACAGCAGGGAAGTAAGCAACGCTAAATAGCTGACTACTCATTGCAGTTGGACACTGTGGCATGGTCAGTGCCACATTGTGTACAGGCAGTTGTTGTAGCACCCATGGCAGTACAGGCCCCGCCGTAATGTTACTAGACCACCCTCTCACTGTGAGAATGTCTCATGCAGTTGCGATCAGTCTGCTGCAAGAGAAGATAGCATTCCTGACCCGTGCTAGACATTTGTCATGTTTGACCATACCACTGAGTCAACCTCACATGGTGATTGAACGTTGTACAACATGAAACCTATCAACGTCACATCCGACACCTGTGTATGGCACACCACACAGTTGCCTATACGAAATGGATTAAATAACTACACACAGACATGATATCACTGATATACCCTTAGATGATGCAGAGGTGACAGTTAATGTGTACGGATCATGTAGACAGAGTCCTACAGGAACGAATGAAGTAGTTTATGCAGTAGTTATTGATAATGACATTGTAGACGGCCAAACCCTGCAGCATAACGTGTCTGCTCAAGCAGCAGAATAGATAGCTTTAACACGCGCTTGTACTGTAGCGAAAACTGATGTGTGGACATATGTCCCGATAGTCATTCTGTTGTCTGTGCAGTGCATGTTTATGAGCAGCAGTGGAAGAATAGGGAATGATAACATCCACCGTAAACCGATTAATCATGCGATACGAACTTGAATGCATTAGACTACATGCAGTTACCCACTGAAGTAGGTAATTGTAAATGTGCAGGGCATAGAAAGCAACAGGATAACAGTAGGAAAGGTGAGGCATGAGCTCATGCACCTGCAAAACAAGCAGCGCCACAGTTGGAAAGTGTCTGTGTGAATGAGGAATGACAAACCTCAGACAGTTTAGATGTAGAAACTGTACAAACAATGCAAACAGCAACTACGAAAGCAGAAAAGCCGACGTGGTTATGACGAGGAGCAATCCTTGAACACGGACTGCACATATCCACAGTGAGAAAGCCAATATTAACGACTAATATATTCATATATGCGGCTTTGTGGAGCCATGGGTAGAGACATGTCTCAACAGGGGATGGTACATTTGGTTAACAGAATACCCCTAACATACGGAATTACGAACCACATACAAACCTCATGAGCAGCGGTCACGCTTGCCGTAGATATCATGCACAGGGAGTATTTAAACCGAAGGGAGTGAGTTTACCTACACCACCATAACCGCTCCGCACTATTTGTATGGAGTTCATACATCTGCATAAATGTGAAGGGAACAAATACTGTTTAGCGATTACACATATATATAATCAAAATGGGTAGAAGCATTCCCAACCATTAATCCGATGCAGCAGCAGTGGCAAAGGTGCCAGTAAAATAAAGTATCCCTAGATCTGGCATGCTGTAAAGAAGCTACAGTGACAATAGAACACATGTAGTTAACCAGACAATCACGCTTACCTGGGGATTACTTCAGATACCATGAATGTCAATTGCATGTACAACCCACACTCAGCACGATTGCTGGCGCCAGAATGGGATCCCGAGAAATAAGTAGAGGAGTTTGGTGGGTGACATCCAGACGAAGTTACATGAGCTGTCTACCTCTAGCATTGCTGAGCATGACAACAGTTCCAAATGTAAAGTGCTGCACCCACTTCAAGTAGTATGTGGAATGGCATATCATGTGCCAGAGTGGAAAGCTGTCATGCCTGCAGAGCCGGAGGTCGATGACTCAGTAGTAGGTGACATGAGAGGATTGTTAACTAGTAACACTGTTCTTCAGTTAAAGTCTGTTACAGATAAGAGCAAACGAAGACGGAAGCATAGCTGACACCAGTATCCTGTGTGTATGTCACTGTTATCCAAAGAACATTATTGCCAAGTGGACAGTGCGAATGTCTGTACCGGTACTGTTGGCAACGCCACCGCAGTAAAGTTTGCAGAGAGGTCATCCTGGGTCCACCTCACATTTCTCAAACTGGTAAAGGATATCAAGTCTGATTGACATCTTGTAGCTGATATACCAAAGAGCCCGAATCACCCGGCGAAGACTGTATAACAATACAAAGCAACCCCAAAGACATTTATGTTTGCTGTCCTAATGATTATACACCTATTAACCATGTTTGTGTTTACGCTACAATTTCCGGACCTTACCTGCATATAACTACACGGATACAAATACTGATACGTGATGAACTGGCCACAGAGTGTCTTCCACACTTCAACAGATACCTAGGCATGATGCGTGTGCATATAGAGACTAGGAACACATTAAATTGCTGTGTTTGTACTGCCATACCTACATCATATGGAGGACTTCCGATGCATGTTGTCCCCTTGGGGATAGATTGAGACTTGTGAATATCTACACTTTGATACAGGTTCTGTGAGATCACAGGACAACGTGGCAATGTACTTACCTGTTACACAAAAAGGAATTGTATGTTATCATAAACATGATACAGTTTCAGTTGGTGGGAGTATTTGTAACATAACTGTGTCTTACTTAATGTCATATAACAGCCAAAGATCACAGTACTACTTGTAGCACCATTCCTAATTTGTATTGAAACATCATGAGAACAATGTTGAAGGATGTGCAGAAACATCCTGAATTGTATAAACAGTCCTCTGTTAGAGACAGGAATTTGTTACATGCAGAGGTAACCCGCATCAGTATTAAAGTAGAATATTGTTATGTTGTTTGTGGGAAATAAGCATATCAATGGTTACCTGGGAATTGGTCCAGCAGTTGTTATGTGGGTTATCTGGCTCCAGTCACATTATATACTGTATAATTGCCTGTGGGTGCTAAACTAACTATGACACATATAGCTCGAAGAACTGGGAACACAGTCGAGAAACCTACTAATCCAGTGGGTGAAATGGAAGCTGTTCTGACATGTCAGTCTTCTGCAAGAGATAAAGGAATATCGATTCATATGGACTTGAGTGACAGCGCCACAACCTGGGCTGGAACACCCCAGCTTCTGGAGTAGTGAAATCAATCAGGAACAGAGGAAGTTATCAAGACCTGGCGGAGAAAGGATGAATGTGACTTCCCGCCCCTGAACATGTGACTGATGAACTGGATGCAATGAGAACTGTTGTGTCACAAAATGTAATAGTGCACGACTGCACCGGGCGCTGAGAATTGGTGCGCGCTTACTGAAGAAGATCGCTGTGTCCAACTACCACATGAAGAGACCAAAAGCAACGCCCACCTACAGGTAATATAGCAGGTGTCATCCATGGCGGAACCAGGCCCAAACCCACTGCCGAACCATTTCCACAAACCATTGGGTGGATGGGGTCAGTCATACTGAATATCATGATTGCCATTTGTGTTGTTCTGCTCATATTGGGAGCATGTGTCTAGTGCGGTATACTGTGCATGTAAGTATTAGTCAGGGACTCTGGCGACATACCTGTACCCGAGACTATGTATCAAGACCTGTAGTGGTATTTGTCAATAGAAAATGCAATCCTACTTGCAATGTACATCAAATTACTTGCCTAGTTAAACGCTCCACAGAGGAAGACGCTTAGGAATGAAATAATGTTGTATATGTTTCTGGATAGAGTAGAAGCAATCAAAGGAGGGAGAATGTTAGCAAAATACATATTTAAACATAGATATGACGTGCAACTTTAGAAGCAAATAGTGTATAATGCATATTATTCTACCTGACAATATAGCAGTACAGCTTCTCATGCATGTAATTGCTTGTAGTGTAGCTGCAGTGTGATTGAACCCTAACCCTAGCAGTAACCAGTGCAGCAGGTGTATGTCAGTCAGCATTACTCATCTGCTCGGTTACAGAATAATACATGTATGTACAGGTATATCTGTCATCCTTCCACTGAGGAGGATAGGCTTGTGAGCTGTAACACAGAGTACAGCTGCTCAGCAGAGAGACACAGGAACCTAGTAGGACACGGAGTGAGGACTGGATATGAACAGTGTTGGAACCGTGACAGAGCAGAATTTACCAAAGTACAGTCTAACTGAATATGTGGCTCGCAAGGTTGGGCTATCCTCATGGGAAAACATGTAATAAGCATTACCTGAGCACTGTTGTAGGAATACAATGTTCTGTACTCTAGCAATGTAAATGCCTTGTGACTGACCACATCATTAATGTGTGCAAAAGATGATAGTATACAGAATGCTCATACAGATGTAACATGTATAGAGTTGAACAAATGTCTAAACTTTTACTGCATACTCCTTTGCCTCCTGCTGCACAGTAGTAAAATGTTATTAATCCCAGCTTCCTGTGTTAATGAGTGTCATTTTGAAAATACGAATGAGTGTTACAGTTTGATTTAAAAGACTTAATTGACAGATGTTTACGCTCTAGCATGGGAATAGGTCAAGCCAAACATCACAATGTCCATGTGTACCACATACACACAGCCAGTAACACGCAGTAGTAGTGCATGAAGGCATACACGACTGTGGGAATAGTACAGGACATATGGCACGTGCCAAGTGCAGATGCATGACACAAACCCCAGGATGGGTGTCCCTGCAAAGAGGAACATGTGCCAACTACACCTCCCACAGATGTACTGGCAATAAAACACATGGCAAACACACAGACACACTACTGTCCAACACATGACTGCAACGGAGCCTGGTCAAACACCAACATGAAGCATGCACAAACAGGGACTTGAGTAATGTTTGCCTTAACACCCCCCCATAGGCCAAAGAAGAATAGAATGGACATATGCATGTAATGCTGTGAAGGATGTGTGGTAGTCCTCAGTATCACAGTGTTAGGGACACAGATACACTGTCATCAACTGTGACGTATGTGCAACGTATACAGCATACCTGCATGTAATACAGAGGACAATCATGTGCCACAGAAATATACAGTGGCGAAAGAGTATAGTGGATAGACAATTGTACATGTGACAAACTATGAATATAGGTTCACACGCCCATAGGTACAGGGTAGGCCATCGTCCCAGGCCCAGCCATAATACTACACCATAGTTAGGATGACTTTGCCAACCTTCTGTGCTTCAGATGAAATACCCATGATATTGCTGTATCTCCGCCACGCAGTGATAATGATGTAATCCCTGGCCTATACCTGCAATTCTCCATCCAATGGACAACATAGCTGCGAACAAGGCTAGGAAGGATGTCTGTCTCACATGTACTGTGATGTAGATCCACAGCATAATGAGTGTCTGGGTGATATATGTGTCACCCAAACACATCCCATTAATGACCGTGACAAGGTAAATGTCACCTGCCCTAGTGATTCTGAGGGATGCGGATACAGTAGGTGAAGCATACACATGACATATGGGTTGACATGGCCTTGTATGTCAGGCACAGGTCAACACTAAACAGCAGGTATGTGACGGATGTGGCAGGGGTCCTACATGTGGGGCAGCATTACACAAAATGGTGTCATCCTGCATCTGTACAACAATCAACCTATGTGGGCTTCCCAGCTGCTGTAGGTGTATGGTCAGATACAGTCTGAATGGGGCAATGTAGTAGATCATAGGTGTAACACGTAATGGGTACAAGGAGACAATGACCTAGCCTGATGTAGATGTGAATCCCTGCACCAACAGGTGGGCAATGTAGAAGACCCACACAACCACGATAGCAACGTGTGTGGAATGAATGGTGACCGACAAACACTGTCCCCTGATTCCTGGTAATCACTCCTGTGCGGAATGGACAGCCACCTATATGCTGGCCAGGGTGACCTAGTAGTTCTCCACAGGTATGATGTTGCATGACGTTGCATTTAGCTGTGGGACATGTCCCTGACAGCAGATATGCATACCTGGGAGGCCCCTTCAAGGATATCTGTGTCAGATGTCTGTCCCACTATGGCACCTGTTTTGCAGTCATCTACAAACACTGTTGCCCATAGCACCCCTGTGTGTGCCTGTACCGTGAAAATGTAGGTGTATGACAGGAGTGCAGACATGGAAGGGCCCCATGGGACACCACTTGTGACAGGCAGTAGGTCTGATATGCTGCCAGCAACTATGACCGTGTGGGTTGTGTCACATAGACAGTTTACAACACATTCTGTGATGTGCGTGTTCACATCCCAGCCAATGGGTTTATCAACGATACCTGAGGGGGTAATGTGATGAAGGGCTTTGCCAGGTCGAGGTAGGCTGTATGGACTGCAACACCTCCATCAGTGGTCTCGGCGACTGTCCCGAAAATGTCAACCATGCTTTAAAGGCATGAACCGGCCCTGAACAAGACAAACCGTGTGTGAGGCAAAGTAAGTATGTCCCCTATGCAGTCATGTATGAGCCACAGTATGATCCCTCCCCATGTCTTTGCAGATAGGTCTCCTCAGGGTAATGGGACAGTAATAACCAGCCTCAGTGGAGGTATTGGCCTTGTGACGTGGGACTACAGTTGCCATGTGACACAACCTGGGTACCCTACCTGAGGTGAGGCTACAAAGAAATAGCTGTCCTAACTGTGGGTCCAATTCATAACCGAGATAGTGGAGTACACAGCGGGTCACCAGCTGGTCTCATGGATGCTATGTCCACTACCCTGAGAGAGCATGTCCCACCTGTGTGTCACAGAACATTTGGTGACCACAAACCACTGGTACACACATCTCCTCATGTGTGGAGATGTCCTCACTGGACTTGTCAGCCTGTATGTTGGCAATGTGTGTATGTTGAGTAAACCCCACCTCTATGTGAACCCAGTCAGAGCATATGTGGGAGTGAGCTCCCAGGTGTCGAGCATAGCAACTGAAGGTGGTATGATTGTTAGCCAGGTCCATGTAGGTATATCTGTGGAATGTGCCCTGGACTATTTCATGACAGTGTGTAAGTCTACACATATGATGACCAAGGGTGTCATACCTCACAAGGTGTCTGCTCCACCTTGTAGTAGCCACCTCCTCGTGTTGTACATTTTGTGTATGGCTGGGGTACACCACACTGGATGCTTGGCATTGGTACAGTGAACCACAGTTGGGTAAGTGAATGACTGGCTCATGCAGTCCTGTAGGTACTGGTAGATGGCAATGTGATTGATGCAGTGGCTGCCGCACATCGACCACTGGCTCAGGGTCCTTAAAGGAGACCACAGTAGTGCAGAATTGTGTAGTCTGCCTCTGAGCAAGCAATGTGTATGGTAACTGGCAACACTCACAGCAACGGATGCCAAAAGCAGAAGCCAATGTCCAAATAACATAGATCAACTTCTGCATGACAATATGTGTTATCATACATGTATTGACACGTCTGCTAATTACAATTGAAATGGCCGGTAAGACTGGCCTAAAGTTCCCATGATGTACACAGTCTGGGGTGTTGTTCCGATAATAAAGTGGCAATACCTCCCAATCGTGACCTCTGGGTATGGTATGAAAGTGGTTGTTAACCTGCAACATTGGATGTATAGCATTGGTTTCTGGTGTCGGAAGACATGGTTCCTGTAGCACAACACAGTATGGGTAGTCAAGCACACATCCGCGATTGCTGAACACACAGCATCAGTGAAACCCACTGCTCACAAGGACACAGTCCGACAAGCTCTACACTTTAAATATGCACAGTGGTGTCCATTGTCGGACCCAAAATTGACATCACACCAGATTCACGCCTTCTTCAATACGCATCTGAACCCATTGTCGGCACAGGTACACATATGCACTGCAAGCGTGTTCAATGTTGATGATAGCTGTCCATGTAATGCAGCACAGATGCACAGAAATACCCAGGGTACCGGTCCATAGAACTGCGCACATCACAGTCCTGCACACATGAAGGATGTGTAATGGGTACTGTCGATTGTTGCAGTCAAGGGATTCTGGGTATGTAGACTCTGGGCCCGTGTTGCTTCAAGAGCCAATCCTTTGTCCCGCCTGTGGAGGGATGTGTGTAGCACCTGCCATACTATCCGCTAATGATGCAAACCATCCACTGGAGAATGCTAAATGCAGGTGTGAAATGTGTACAGCCCTATACTAGTGTCCAGTAGGCAATTGTCATGGATGGACAACCGTATGCCCAAGATGCCACCCACAACCGCAAACCCGGTAAATTACACAGCCGCTAAGGCATAACACAGGAAATACACATAGGGACTGCAGTTGACATTCCACATACAAAGTCGGTCCGCTGTGCCAACACCGGCGCATACAGCACTCAATCTGCCAGCAACAGACTGAGGAGCACCCGCTACCATACAGCGGAACAGATGTGCAACCTGTGGAACACATACTAATGGCACACACACAACGCCACGGAGGACATGTAAACTATGGCATTCCCACCTATGAAGACAACATGGTTAAATGAATACATAGGTAATCAACATGTTCCGGTGGTGTTATATTGGAAATACAGTGACGGATATGTCCCATTGGGATGTCTGCGGTTTATATGAAGCAGTTGCTAACCAGCATCTTTGGATGTATGTCATTTGTCCACAGTACTAGATCACCTGGTTATGTAGCACCATGTGGAATGGGTAGTCCAACAGACATCCGCGATTGCTGAACACACAGTATCAGTGAAACCCACTGCTCACAAGGACACAGTCCGACAAGCTCTAAACTTTACATATGCACAGTGGTGTCCATTGTAGGACCCAAAATTTGTCTAAAGACAGGAATGCCGCCTTCTTTCATCACTTAACTGAACTCATTGTCGTCACAGGTACACATATGCACCGCAAGCGTGTTTAATGTTGCTGATAGCTGTCCATGTAATGCAGCACAGATGCACAGAAATACCCAGGGTACCGGGTCCATAGAACTGCGTCCACATCACAGTCCCGCACACATGACGGATGTGTAATGGGTACTGTCAATTGTTGCAGTCAAGGGATTCTGGGTATGTAGACTCTGTGCTCGGTGTTGTTTCGCAGGCAATCCTTTCTCCCGCCCCGTGGGAGGGATGTGTGCGTATCACCTGCCTTACTCTCCGCTAATAATGCAAGAATAAGAATGCTAAATGTAGGTGTGGAATGTGTACAGCCCTATACTAGTGTCCAGTAGGCAATTGTCATGGATGGACACCCGTATGGCCAGGATGGCACCCACAACTGCAAACCCGGGTAAATGACATAGCCGCTGTAAGGCATAACACAGGAAATACACATAGGGACTACAGTTGACATTCCACATACAAAGCCGGACCGTCGTGCCAACACCGGGCATACAGCACTCAATCTGCCAGCAACAGACTGAGGAGCACCCGCCACCGCACAGCGGAACAGATGTGCGACCTGTGGAACACATACTAATGGCACACACACAACGCCAAGTAGGATATGTAAACTATGGCATTCCCACCTATGAAGACAACATGGTTAAATGAATACATAGGTAATCAACATGTTCCGTGGTGTTATATTGGAAATACAGTGACGGATATGTCCCATTGGGACGCCTGCGGTTTATATGGAGCATTTGCTAACCAGCATCTTTGGATGTATGTCATTTGTCCACAGTACTAAATCACCTGGTTATGTAGCACCATGTGGAATGGGTGGTCAAACAGACATCCGCGATTCCTGAACACACAGTATCAGTGAAACCCAGTGCTCACAAGGACACAGTCCGACAAGCTCTACACTTTACATATGCACAGTGGTGTCCATTGTAGGACCCAAAAATTTGTCTAAAGACAGGAATGCCGCCTTATTTAATCAACTAACTGAACTCATTGTAGTCACAGGTACACATATGCACCGCAAGCGTGTTTAATGTTGCTGATAGCTGTCCATGTAATGCAGCACAGATGCACAGAAATACCCAGGGTACCGGTCCATAGAACTGCGGCCACATCACAGTCCCGCACACATGACGGATGTGTAATGGGTACTGTCAATTGTTGCAGTCAAGGGATTCTGGGTATGTAGACTCTGTGCTCGGTGTTGTTTCGCAGGCAATCCTTTCTCCCGCCGCACCTGCCTTACTCTCCGCTAATAATGCAAACCATACACCGGAGAATGCTAAATGTAGGTGTGGAATGTGTATAGCCCTATACTAGTGTCCAGTAGGCAATTGTCATGGATGGACACCGTATGGCCAGGATGGCACCCACAACTGCAAACCCGGTAAATGACATAGCCGCGTAAGGCATAACACAGGAAATACACATAGGGACTACAGTTGACATTCCACATACAAAGCCGGACCGTCAGGCCAACACCGGCGCATACAGCACTCAATCTGCCAGCAACAGAATGAGGAGCACCCGCCACCGTACAGCGGAACAGATGTGCGACCTGTGGAACACATACTAATGGCACACACACAACGTCACGTTGGATATGTAAACTATGGCATTCCCACCTGCGAAGACAACATGGTTAAATGAATACATAGGTAATCAACATGTTCCGCTGGTGTTATATTGGAAATACAGTGACGGATATGTCCCATTGGGATGTCTGAGGTTTATATGAAGCAGTTGCTAACCAGCATCTTTGGATGTATGTCATTTGTTCACAGTACTAAATCACCTGGTTATGTAGCACCATGTGGAATGGGTAGTCAAACAGACATCCGCGATTGGGGAACATACACCAGCAGTGAAAAGCACTGGGCAGGTGGACACAGTCCAGCAACATCTAACTTGACATATGCACATCGCTGTCCATTGTAGGACCCAAAAATTCTGTTCAGAGAATGCCTGCTAGCTTCCTGCATTACTCACGTGATCTCATTGTCGCCACCACGTGACAGGTACACATATGCACGCAAGCGTGTTCAATGTTGATGATAGCTGTCCATGAAATGCAGCACACATGCACAGAAATACCCAGGGTATCGGGTCCATTCAGCTGCGCCCACATCACAGTGCCTCACACATGAAGGATGTGTAATGGGTACTGTCCACTGTTGCAGTCAAGGGAGTCTGGGTATGTAGAATCTGGCCTCGTGTTGTTTCGCAGGCAATCCTTTGTCCCGCCTGGGAGGGACGTGCGTAGCACATGCGCCACTCTCCGCTAATAATGCAAACCATACTCCGGAGAATGCAAAATGCAGGTGTGAAATGTGTACAGCCCTATACCAGTGTACAGTAGGCAATTCACATGGATGGACAAGCGATGACTAAGATGGCACCCATAACTGCAAACCCGTGGAATTACACTGCCGTAGTAAGGCATTACACAAGTAATACACATAGGGACTACAGTTGACATTCCCCATACAACAAACACAGACAACCAGCCGATGAAGTCCAAAGCAAAGACGAGGTACTGTAGGGACCGCCAGTGACCCACCAGAGCACACCAAGAGTTACAGGCAGTCACCATAGTCTATTGAGCCCACTTCGCCTGCTTCATAAGCAGACTTATTCAGAATACATACAATGCAGTCCAACCTACTACATTTAAAAGCATTAATTGGTCAGTACATTAGATGTGCTAGGTACTAATTACATGCCTTAAAGGCAGACAAGCGAACAAACCTTACTTGGGTTACAGATCCCACACAGTGAGGACATCAGACATTGCTTCGAAGGTACAGTCTTCATCGGAAAATAGAAATATATGTACATATATGAAAGATGAACCAACATAAAATGTTTTCCAAATGTCTGACTGTGTAAGATACATATATATGTCCTACGGATTGTGCCAATATATTAACAGAACTGCAGACACCTAGTAATATAAATGAACCATAATATATACACATAAACCGTATGATTATGACTACTGTAAAATAGACCAACGAAATGTAAAGATTCACAATGTGCTAATGTAAATATTCATTTAGAAGGTTACTTAAATAAATCAATTCAGACATCCATGTCTAAATACTAACACAAGGCCAGCGAGGTGCTTGCCCTCACATGTACTGGGATGTTGTTCCACAGCATAGTGAGTGTCTGGGTGATGAATCTGTCCCAACAACACGCTCGATTAATGACAGTGTCAAGGTGTACGCCAGCTGCCCTTGTGGTTCTGAGGGATCTAACTTATTTACGGAAGCATAGTCATCAGATCTGGGTTCGACATAGCCTTGTATGCCAGGCACGGGTCACCTCTGGGCAAGTGGTATGCAACTGTATACAGCTGGAATTCTTTCAGTCGGTCAGTATAACACATATACCTGAGACCCTGCATCTGTTTGTCGAAGAACTGTTGGTGCCTTTCCAGCTGCTGCAGGTGTTGGGTCAGATACATTCTGAACAGGGCATTGTACCCAATCATAGGTCTATTGAGTGATGAGTACAAGGGGACAATGACCTCCCCTGATCTAGATGTGAATCCCTTCATGATGATGTGGGCAATGTGGAAGGTCTACCTAACTATGTTAGCAACATGTGTGTCTAACAAACGGTTAACAACAACACGTGTCCCCAGATCACTGGTAACCCCTCTGTGCTCAGTGGATTGCCACCTATATGGTAGCTCTGGGTAACCTTGTTCTTCCGGCGGGTATGCCTATGCATTTCCTGGCATTTAGCTGTAGGACATGTCTCTGGTACCACTTATCCACATCTGTGAGGCACTCCTGAAGGATATCTGTGTCAGATGTGTGTCTGACTTTGGCACCCGGTTTGCAGTCATCTGCAAACATTGTCACCCATAACCCCGCTGTGTATGCGGTACATTGGAAACGAGATGCTGGAAATAGTGGACCCAGGACTGAGCCCCATGGGACACCACCTGTGACTGGCTGTGAGTATGACATGGCGCCAGCAACTATGGCCATGTGTGTTCTGTGACTTAGCCAGTTTGCAACCCATATGGCGATGTATGGATTTACATTCAAGATGACGGGTTTATCAATCATACCCGAGGGGTATTGTGTCAAGGCCTCTGCCGGGTTGAGGTAGGCTGTATGGACTGCTTTACCCTCAGCAATGGCCTTGGTGACTGATTCTACAAAGTGAAACACGTGTAAAGGGCATGATCTGACTCTGACCAAGCTAAACTGGGTTGTATCCAAAGTATGCGAAGTCCCCTATGTCTTTATCTATGTGTCCCATTATGATCCATCTCCATGGCTTTGCAGATAAGGCTTGTCAAACTAATGGTATGGTAATAACCAGGGTCAGTGGAGGCACCATCTATGTGGAGTGTGACTACAGTCGCCCTGTGCTACTACTCAGGCACGATCCTGAGGTGAGGCTAAGATTAAACAGCTGTCCTAAGTGTGGGTTAAATTCCCCATAGAGTTCCTGGAGTACACAGCTGGGACACCATGTGGACCCATGGATGCTGTGTTGACTGCCTTGGGGCTGGATGTGGGTAATGCTGGACATACCCACGCAGACGTGGCGCTCTCGAGTCCGATGCCCAAGGGACCACACACATAGCCCGCCTTAGGTATAGGCCACGTGAGTAGCAGCCTAGGGTGTTGCTCTACCGGGCACCTTTCCAGACTCTATTTGGTGTAGGTAGACCAGGAGGGGGTAGCGGTGATGTATCGGTGGCAACGCCTGCCTAGGTCACCACTTAACCTAAGGCCACTCTTCCCGGGTAATACAGCAGTACCCACACCCAGACGCGGGTCATTGCTAGGGTCATTGCTAGTATGGCATATCATCTATGTCAGGAAACCATATATCCCCAGACATAATGGCACAGCATAATGCCTGTTCGCCGCCAAAGGCAGACATACGCCACCCGGGCGGTGCGGACGCATCGCGCGAGATGTCCGCTAACAATGTCGACATTGTCTCGCTTTGTGAAACAAACTCCACATAGACATTCAATAATAGACAGCGACGGACAACCCGATGTGCTCGTGGCTGAGCTGTTCAACCTGTTCCGCCATGTTAAATGTGTGTAGCACAGCGGAACCGGCCAAACAAAGCAACGGACATGTCTGTGGCTCAGTGAAAGTCGCCACGCAATGGTAAACCCTTGTAATATTGCGACACAGGCCATACATACGGAGGGTTAGTAATGGAAATTGGTCAGTTCGACCAGACCGCGGTGCAATTAGTATAACAAGATCTACAACGGGTACACCGCCAATCGACAACACGGTTACGTAATAATTGGGGGCGTGACATGGTACCATGGACACGGACAAACGCGCCCATGTGACTCATCTAACATTCGTACAGGGTCAGGGCAGTCCCGCAGTGGGCGGACAAGACCAAACCCAAAGCACCACAGCAACACCCTGACAATCAAGGCCTGTATGCGTATGGGATATAAGCAGCTGTCATCTGAACAGCCCTGCGGTGACGACATATGCATCCTGGGCCATGAGCGAGGGGAATTAGGAATGTTCAACATGCAGTACCGCACCTTTCCCAGCAGGAGAATGGATGCCTGTGACGCGCGTGTGCGGGGGATATGTAAATGTACATAGGTACCATGGGTATGCATATTAATGACAACGAACAGCTAACGGTACTGGTCACAGTAACCGCAAACGGAATGCAGTCACGCTTGAATTACGACTATAGAACATATAGATGTGCACGCACGTAAAGCGCCCATGCTGCAAAGACTGTTACATATATAAAGCTGTAAGTGCTTTCTGCACACGCCCGCCAACCGGATCAGACATATGTTACCGAAATAGTCACAAGTAACGCTAAACACGTAAACACAGAGGCACTGTAAACATATATAAACGTACTACGGATCTGCATGTGCGCGCCAGAACCCACAATCCGACATGCGAAGCGAAAGTGTGCGTGTGATCCAGTGGAACCAGGGAAGGTTACGGATGTCTCCTCCACACATTTACATTCATAATTGTAAAATATATGCTTAAATAGTACTTATTGATTCCATGCTTTGTTATCGTAATGCTACTATTATACACATTGATATACAATATCCTGATCAACACACTACATTCTAAGGTGCACTCACAACAATTATCAACTATGTGTCCGGATACTGATTGTATTTACCAATATTGTATATATATTAACACATTGTTGCCGATTATTGTTTCCATGAAGTAAGGCATGCAACACTGATATGTATATGTCACGCTATAATCAAGACTTGGAGCACTGTCCACCTAACTATGAGCAGGCTTATTGATTATTTCGCTTTAAACCGACTCTGAAGGAAGTGTATAAGGGACGGCTATGTCATGCATTCCGCATCCGACGATGCCCCATGTTAGTAGGTGAGAGAGCTCAGTATCCTTTCACTGTGGAGTCTATCGATTTGACAGTGTCTGTTTTGCCGATATATGTTCCATAATGTCGCTTATGAAGATGAGCAGGACGCAAGGTTTGCTGTATTTCCGCATACTGGCACGTGGATATAGATAGGCCATGTCATACAAACGATGGGTAGTCAAGCAGACATCCACGATTGGGGAACATACAGCGGCAGTCAATACCACTGGCCAGATGGTGACAGTCAAACACGCTCTACACTTTACAAATGCACATCGGTGTCCATTGTAGGACTCCAAAAATTACGGCGCTTGCTCCTTTATACACCGATCGCCAATCAGAGTACTAACCGTGACTACGCACAGCTAGACATATGCACCACCAGCGTGTTTAAGGTTGATGATACCTGCCCATGACATGCAGGACATATGAACAGAGGTCCCCAGACTGCCGCGGTCCATACATGTGCGCCCATATCCCAGTTCCGCACACATGAAGGATGTGTCATGCGCATGGGGGTTGCAGCCATGGTATCCTGGGTATGCAAAATGGGGCTCGTGTTGTTTGGCAGATAATCCGCTGTCCCGCCTGGGAGGGCTGCGGTACAGGACGTGCCTTAGTCCTCAGTAAGGATGCAAATCATCCATAGGGTAATGCTAGAGGCAGGTGTGAAATGTGTTCATCCCTACATCAATGTCCAGTAGGCATTTCCCAAGGATGGACAAACGCACGGACAAGATGGCACCCATAATAGCAAACCTGGTGGAATCACACAGCCGTAGTAGGGCATGACACAGGACATACAGATGGAAACAACAGTAGATACACCCGTAGACATCCATCCTGCCGCATAATCCCAGCGCATACAGCAGCCAAGGTGCTATCAAGTATGTGGGGATCACCCGCTTCCACTCTGCGGAACATACGGCGACCTGTGGAACACATATTAATGGCACACCAACAACGCCAACTAGGAAGGTCATACTATCGCTATAATATGGCGTTCCCACACATAAACAACATACTGTCATGAATAAATAGGTTCTACATGTACCGGCTGTGTTATACTGACAATACAGTGGCGGATAGTTCACAATGGTACCTCTGAGGATTATCTAAAGCAGTTGCCAACCTGCAGGACTACAGTAACACCATATGGGTAAATTGTGGAAGGACACGGGTTACGTAACACTACATAATATGGGTAGGCGGACAGACATCCGGGAATGGGGAACATACGGCAGCAGTCAAACCCACTGGCCGAATGGACACAGTCCAACATGTTCTAAACTTTACATATGCACATCGGTGTCCATTGCAGGACCCAAAAATTACTCCTTAAGTAAGTGTGGGCAACATAGTGTGAACCGAAGAGGTGACAGCCGTGACTACGCACAGGTAGATATATGCACCACAAGCGCCTTCAAGGGTGATGACAGCCGCCCATGAAATGCAGGACATATGAATAGGACTCCCCAGGCTGCTGCGCCCATACACGCACGCTCACATCCCATTTCCGCACACATGAAGGGTGTGCAAGGGTACCGTCGAGGGTTGCAGACATGGGATCGTGGGTATGCAAATATGGGTGTCGGTGTGGATTGGCAGATGATTCGTTGTCCCGCCTGCAGCGGACGTGGCCATGGCATATGCGCATTCGCAATACTAATACCGATCATCCACCGGAAATGGAGAATGCAGCTGTGAAATGTTGACAGCCCGATACTAGTGTCCAGTAGGCAGTTCCCATGGATGGACAAACGACGCCAAGATGGCACCCATAGCTGCAAACCTGGGGGAATCCCACAGCTGTTGCAAGGCATAACCCAGGGAATACAGATACGGTCTACAGTACACACTCCCCATTCAAAGCAAGACCGCTGGGCAGATACCGCGCATACAACACTCAATGTGCCAGCACATCTATGGGGATCACACGCCCATACAGTGGAACAGATGGGACACCTGTCTAAAGATACCAATGTCACAATCTCCACGTCTGCCGGGAGTGACATACAATTGTCAAACTATCGCGCTGCCACCAATGAAAGACATCCTTCGTGAATTAATAGGATTGATGTCAATACACCATGGCAAACACCCAATGAACAGGGAAGACTTGCTGGCACCCTATGGCCACAAACCATGTCACACATAGGTAGATGGAACAGTCAACGAAACATTTCGTCCACGACAGGTCGATATGGTATCCAAAGGTACTTCATAGACATGTATGCGCTTATCACCCGCTGGCCCCTGGAGACTTACACATAACATGGAAGTATCCAGGCTTTAAATGTCCACCCTTACACTTCCATTTGTCACTTTCTATGCGAGCAATGGAGATGTAGCCACAGCATAGAAAGCAGAGACGCATTGCTAACGAAACACACACATGTCAACATCACAGAAAGCATACTATGAACACACTTATTACATGATATTGTACTATGAAACACAAACAAACCAGCAACCTGCAGCAAGAATAGTCCCCGTAGTTCGACACAACACAAGTCTTCGTAACATTTAAACAGTTCATTAAAACATGCAACGCTTTCGTTGTTTCCACAACGTGTGCAGGAAAAATGCTATGTCTAGAATCGTTCACAATCAACAATGTGAGTCTTAACATGATTTTAAATATCACACTGTTGATTGTGAACACTTTAAGAATTTGCTTATTCAGTTGTATTTGCGAAAGCAACGGAAACACACACACACACGGAAGGGACGGGAGATGAACCTACGCCTATTTACATGAACTCAGTACAGTATGAAGCATTTACAGAACGCGCTACCGAGTTAACTGACGTGAGCGCTGTCAGAGGCATACTTGTAGGCTGGTGACGTCACCCGCATAACAATAGTTGGCAATAGCCAAGGTATGTGTTGCGGAGCGTCTAAAAGCATAATCAGTCGCAGAGGCAGCTGGAAACACACACACACACAGAGACACACACACACGGAAGGGACGGGGGACGAACCTACGCCTATCTACATGAACACACTACAGTATGAAGCATTTACAGAACGCCACCGACTTTACTGAACAGAGCGCTGTCACACGATACTTGTAGGCTGCTGACGCCACCCGAAGACAATAGTTGGCAATAGCCAAGGCATGTGTTATGGAGCCGCCTAAAAGCATAATCAATCGCAGAGGCAGCTGGAAACACACACACACAGAGACACACACACACGGAAGGGACGGGGACGAACCTACGCCTATCTACATGAACACACTACAGTATGAAGCATTTACAGAACGCTGCCACCGACTTTACTGAACAGAGCGCTGTCACACGATACTTGTAGGCTGCTGACGCCACCCGCGAAGACAATAGTTGGCAATAGCCAAGGCATGTGTTGGAGCCGCCTAAAAGCATAATCAGTCGCAGAGGCAGCTGGAAACACACACACACAGAGACACACACACACGGAAGGGACGGGGACGAACCTACGCCTATCTACATGAACACACTACAGTATGAAGCATTTACAGAACGCCACCGACTTTACTGAACAGAGCGCTGTCACACGATACTTGTAGGCTACTGACGCCACCCGAAGACAATAGTTGGCAATAGCCAAGGCATGTGTTGCGGAGCCGCCTAAAAGCATAATCAGTCGCAGAGGCAGCTGGAAACACACACACACAGAGACACACACACACGGAAGGGACGGGGACGAACCTACGCCTATCTACATGAACACACTACAGTATGAAGCATTTACAGAACGCCACCGACTTTACTGAACAGAGCGCTGTCACACGATACTTGTAGGCTACTGACGCCACCCGAAGACAATAGTTGGCAATAGCCAAGGCATGTGTTGCGGAGCCGCCTAAAAGCATAATCAGTCGCAGAGGCAGCTGGAAACACACACACACAGAGACACACACACACGGAAGGGACGGGGACGAACCTACGCCTATCTACATGAACACACTACAGTATGAAGCATTTACAGAACGCGCCACCGACTTTACTGAACAGAGCGCTGTCACACGATACTTGTAGGCTGCTGACGCCACCCGCAAGACAATAGTTGGCAATAGCCAAGGCATGTGTTGCGGAGCCGCCTAAAAGCATAATCAGTCGCAGAGGCAGCTGGAAACACACACACACACAGACACACACACACGGAAGGGACAGGGCACGAACCTACGCCTATCTACATGAACACACTACAGTATGAAGCATTTACAGAACGCTGCCACCGACTTTACTGAACAGAGCGCTGTCACACGATACTTGTAGGCTACTGACGCCACCCGCAAGACAATAGTTGGCAATAGCCAAGGCATGTGTTGCGGAGCGTCTAAAAGCATAATCAGTCGCAGAGGCAGCTGGAAACACACACAGACACACACACACACACACACACACACACACACACACATACACGGAAGGGACGGGGGACGAACCTACGCCTATCTACATGAACACACTACAGTATGAAGCATTTACAGAACGCGCCACCGAAGTTTACTGAGCAGAGCGCTGTCAGGAGGCATACCCCTACGTGAGTGGTATCATTTGCAGAGGCAATGCGCCCGATCGAGTTCGACAGAGTGCGCAGTCACGCAGTCTGTTACCATCCTGTCGCCGACACCAACACGCTAGTGCTGCAGTCGGGAATAACAAGTAACTACTGATCAGTACATCACTGCATACTGGGCATGCTCAGACACTTAGACTCGCACAGGGCAGACATGCATACACATGGTGCGACGGCATGGGTGGCGGAATGTGCACCGCCGTGTGTGTCCAGCCACACAACAGAAACCTGGCCATGACACAGACGTGGCCGCTGTAGGGGATACAGGCATGCACCCGGGTATAACTGCAGACGGGCGGTGTGCACTGTGCTGTGTGTCTATCTACACAGCTGCCTACTGGGCATGCTCAGACACTTAGAGTCGGCACAGAGCAGACATGCATACACATGGTGCGACGGCATGGGTGGCGGAATGCGGACCGCCCTGTGTGTCCAGCCACACAACAGCAACCCGCCATGCCACAGACGTGGCTGCTGCGGGAATATCTAGGTGCAATTAACCATGTGTAGGACTGGCCTACAGTTTGTTGCATGCTACAGACAACCCTCACAAACACAGGATACCTTCACAGATGTCCTGAGGACACTGGTGAGTGGGCATGCTCTCACAACAGCACCGTATTGGGTGACATGAACCACCCATACATAGCCTGGGAACATTACCCATGGCACAACACACTACGCCAGCAGTCCCAGGTGTTCACACACCTGGCCACTGTTAAACAGCCATGCACCATACATACTAGGGGATGTCTGACAGTTCTGCCCATCACACATGGTGAGGATATGCCCCACACAGGATGTACAGCCCTCAATGGTGATGCAAGACCGTGATAGTGGATCCACTGGTCATCCACTCCCTGTAACCAACACCAGCATGGGGACCTCAGTGATGACCTCTCCACAGAAAACCACACACATCATAATGACCGTGTGGTACCCTACAAGTCCTCCATGCCAGTGTTGAACACAGGCCAGACCGCAAACGCCTAACGAATGCCTTCCCGACCACTCCACATGCATGTCTGCAACAGGCAAACATGATGACATCAGGACCTTGTCCACCACAGGTAGGCACATGGTGTGGTGGACCGCAGCCACTGACTACCTGTACATCAACAGTTGGAGCTAATACATGGCAGAGCAATGACAGTACCAGGGAAACCATCACCCATTCATACCGGCCACCATACGGCCCCACATACCATCATCCACGGCCGCAGGGAGTGGTACTGCAGAGGGCACATGAGACAACCACAGGGCCTTCCCTAACTGTGGTAAGGACATGGTTGCGGGCACACAGACTTGCCTGGAAATGGTCCAGAATGGTACAACACTCACTGCACCCACAGACATTGTCTGCAAACCACAGGACATGTTCCATGCATACATCCCCCCCCCAACAGGGAACATATCCATCCCACCAGAGTGTATCCTCCCAAACATCTCATATGGCCTGGAGTGATCCCATATCTCTATGGCGGTTGACACGTCAGCAATGGGCACCGATGGTGTCCCTGGCTGTGTGCTACCCATCCTCATTGAGGCCCTCGCCCACACATGCGCCACTGTGTCATGTTAGCCTTACTATGGGCTATGTCCCCAATGGATGCCATATGGCATCTGTGGTCCCACTATGCCAGGGTAGTGCTCCTATGGACTGTCAACAGCCACACCCTATACGCTTGACAAGTGTTGTCTGCAAAGCTGTGGGAGGTCCATACAGGTGGCCATGGTTACAGATAGCGTGTACAGCCAATACCGAACATACCCACAACTACATAGTCAAGGGCGGATCCTGCCTCCCAACCTGCTCGCCCAGTCTGGAGTGGTCACCAAGGCCATTGATGGGGATACGTGGGTTTGCACACAGTACCATGACCTGGTGGGAGCGCTCAGAGCACACTACACATGGGACCCATGGAAAGGCTCGCCAGCATACATGTGGGGACATATGTCACCCGATGCTTCTCAGACAGGTTGGAGGTCACACCACACAGGGTTGGTGCTCAAGGTGCCTTGTCACACTCATATCTGGACCCAGTGGAGGCCCACAGGGCTCACTCCTGGGCCCCTGCCATATGGCATCCGACCTTCCAATGTGCATGCAATCATAGGGGATTGTAGCAGACAAGGTATGCAGATGACTACGCACCGCCAACATACCCAACACCCCATGTTACACGGACATCCACCTAGGGCGCCATAGACATGGATGACTGGTGCCAGAGCCATGGCCTGCTACTAAATGCCAGAGAAGGTGCAGCCCTACCCAGTGTGAAGGACATGTTCGTCCCAATGTCACATGTAGGTGGTACGCCATTAAAGATGGTGGACGGTTCAGGAAATGGCTACCACACCTGTCGGCAACCTCTGTCAACACACACAATGGCAATGTGGGTGTGAAGACATTCCATTGTGGCCTCCTGGTCTGGATGGAATCGCAACCACATCAGGGTGTTCATTGTACCCCTGTACACATCACACACCAGAGCACTGACTGCGCATAATGGCACATGTGGCCTGTAGCTAACCTGACGCCTGCAGCACTCGGAAGGACCGCAAACGCTCCACAAGACGGGTATGACGGTGCTAGGACATGTGTCACAAGCTGCACGCCAAGGGGACACCGCTGTGGATCTTCACAGCACAGCTGCTCCGTGGTGATCTGTGCCTGACATACACGCCATGTCTGACCTGGGTGACATGGGCACATTCCACCTCCCAGGCTCCATGCAAACACGGGCACAGAAGCGACTGTCAAACACCTCAACACAAAGATGAGTGGGACGTGCTGGGGGAACAGGGTTAACGGCCAGACACCCCTACAACACGGGAGGAGTGCCAGGCCATGTGAAGGAAAGGCCCTGACTGCCTTCGCCCAGGACTGCTAATGACGGTGGATGTGTGACGATAGTTATGCGCCAGGCAACATCTGTGTGTCACTGCTAGACCAGGGACTGGGGACTGATGGATATGGCATCCCCATCCTGAGGGGTGTTAGACGCCACACACAGTCATGCTAGGTCCACACATGTCGAGGGCACATATCCTGTTACGCTCATGTGCCTATGTACCTATGTAGGGTCCATGCCGGATGCGGTAACTGTGCTATGCTGATGTTGCCAGACATGCCTGTGGGTACCCCACCACTACACGGGGAACTAATTACAGTGCTCCCAGTAGGCACGCAAGTACACCATCAGTATCATACGGGTTAACTGCACCGACATGGTGCTACACATGTAACCACCACACATACTGTGTACACATATCAATGAATGCTGCACCTGTCCTGCATGGTATGTCTGCTGCATGATGTCCGTGCACAACCCACATCACATACATACCTGTCGCCAGCCATACACACACACCACAACATACACATCACGTACTATGCAGACACAGGTATCACATACACCTCTCACTATCGTGTCCACCCTGTGCATCAGAATATGTTAGCTTAACCGCAGTGATGGTGTAGCTCACAGTTATGCGGCAGAGACTTCATCATATGCACAGGGTGATATGTGTGCCACAGGCATGGGCTGTACCAATGGATGACATCATGTGTGTGTGTATGGGCCTGTGCATTGCGTGGGCATGACTATGTAGATTGCATGTGGGTGTGGTGGAGCCCTACAGTTGTGTCTGCTGTGTGTGGGTGTGTGTGTACACAGTTCAGTCATCTGTGATGCCTACACAGGGTATGCTTGGCAGCCCCTGACTGTACAGTGCAGGTGTTACGGCTCACTGTGTCTGCCGGGCGCGACGCGACCCGCGCCTGCCTGGGGTCGCACGGGCACGACCGGGTGGAGGTACGGACTGTCCACTCTCCGATGTCACATGTCCGCTGGAAACGCGCTCACGACGGGCCGCCCAGGGCCACGCCCACGCGGCCTGCTCTGTCCTGGTGTGGATGGTGTAGTAGCAGCTGCACTGCTGCTGCTACCAGCACTGTCTGGGTGGGCATGGAGGTGGCACGCACACGCTGACCTGCAGCAGGTGGTGTTGCTGGCACACGCCCACGCGCCCTATGCCTCACCCCTACCTGGTGTTCCTGCACGGACTGGCGACGCCAAGGATGGCCATGCCTCGGTCGAGGATACCAGCCATGTCACCCAATCTCCTATCCAGAACATCGGCAAGATGCTGTTGTGCATTCGCCAATGCCTGGATGTTGTCATTCAAGGTACGGCTTGCGGACCTCTGCAGCCTCTGCCCTTCCTGGTTCTGCCGCTCGGCACGCGCCTGCGCCGACAATACAGTCTGGAACATGCGACAGGTTATACCAGCTGCTGCACCCTGTACGGCAGGTGTATGTCTAGCGGTGCTCCCCACGAGCAGCACCTGCCACATGCCTGCGTGGCACTGCACCAGTCCTTACACTGGCAACATCGCGGTGTACCCACACCTTCTGCAGCCACCACACATTCCTGCTCGGGCCAAGAGACGCTGACTGACCGTCATCTATGGGCAACGGTGTTGGGGTATGTGTCGGCATTTGAACGGTGAGCGGGTTGAAAGGGACGATGCGTGATGTTCTCCACTGGCACAGTGTCTGCCTGTGACGACCCTGCCTGTGCCTCATGCACATGGTCATCACCACTAGTATCTGTGGGGACACTAGCATCAGATTGACCGCAGGAGGGGAACTCACCTACAGCACCTGTCAATACAAAGACATACCATCGGTTACAATACACACACACACACACACACACACACACACACACACACACACACACACACACACACACACACACACACACACACACAGCATGCATGTGATAATGCAGGTGGCATGCAGCATTCACACAACACAGACCAGTGAATGCAGACCAGACATTCATAGTGGCAGTATGTACACTGCCCTGGTGGGGACAGTACAACAGGCAGGTGTCATTTAGTAGGCATGCAGTACACACATTCATGGTAGTTCGCATGCATCAGCGTGATACACCGCGGTGGCCACGGGCGGGTTGAGAGTACACATGGCTGCCGACACTATGAAATGTACACCCCAAAGATGTGCGTATCATGTGGACATGTGACGATGGTGTCCCACCGCATGCACCACATCACAACGGCTGTCACGGTGCAGTGTTATGTGTACAGTCTACAGATACAATGTATGGGTAACAGTGATGTCTGTGCAGGTACGCTTGCTGTGAGCTGTGTACATAGCTGTACAGTGTGGAGTGCGGGCTCTGTGCCACTGCACAGTAGCAGGACACAGCTATGTGTCTGTGCGATGCGTGACCTGGACGCATTACATTGCCATGTCTGTAAGTCAGTTCAGCTGCTCAGCAGCACGATATGGTGGACATTGGAGGCACCTGTAGTAGCTGTGGAGAGACATTCCATGTCACTGGTGTACTACATCGGATGTCCAGGGGTCCACTACAGTGATGAACCCACTATGTGTGTACAGGGTGCAACGGTGACTACCCACTGTGGATGTGCTGTGTGGCACCATGCCTGTAGGTATCGACCATGGCCTTGTCTGTCTGAGTCATTGACAATTGTGTGTGGTAGACATCGTGCACACGGCCCTGTGGTGGCCCATGTGACATACAACCATACTAGTGTGAGGTGTCACATTCTCACGGATATGCTGACAGTGTGGATGTCTGCTATGTTGTGCATAGGTCATGTCATGGTGTGACAATGCTGCAGCCAGACATCCATCGCATGGGACATGGCATGTGCCATGTCACAACGCGGTGCACCGATGCAGGGCATGGGTCACATTGGTAACACCTGTGCTCTGGCCAGATCACAGCTCACTATGTGGTACTGTGTGCATACTGCACTGGCATACCAATGCATACTACACATGCAGCCATTGTGTAACACCTACACCATTGTATGCATAGCTGAATGCACGTAACACACCAATAGGTTGTGTGGTGTCATACCACTCTACGCTAACGGGTGTATCTACTGTACATGGGTGGTGTGTGTGTCTGGTGGTGCGAGCTGTATACCGTGACTGGGGCACACACAGGTGAGCATGTCATGCCTAGACACATGGGGAATATCAATACAGCAGAACATGCCTTTGACTAGCAACAGACTTACCTGCAACAGACCCTTGTCCTTGCGACACGCCAGACGTACCTGTAAAGGCATTACACAAAGGTATACACATTAGCCATTACTATCTACACGGTCAGCACTGTGCATGTCACATCATGTGTGTGGTAGCAAGTGCTATGCACATGTCTGCTAACACAACATAGCATACTATGGTTTGCATCTTGTGTGGCCATATACCTGGCATGTATTGCTATATCATGTGTTGTACTATGACACCCACACCCACGTCGCTTATCATACAAACATGCAACACTGACTTACCATGCGGCTCCAGGCTCATAGCTTGGGAGACACCCACCTCCACGATGGACGCAAGTGTTTCTGCGTGTTGTTCCGTGGGTGTCGCCAGACTGGCCAGGAGCTCCTCCGTGGCTGTGAGTGGGGCTGGGTTGGTGGCCCACCACCTGTCCCACGCTGTTGCCTGGCGATTGCAGCGCACGCTGTCTTGCATGCCGGATCAGGTCTGTGCAGTGCCTGCGGATTTGCTGATAGCTGCGGTTGTATCCGCCCACGCTGTTCACCCTCCTGCACATCTCCTCCCACATCTCCTGCCGCTCCTCTGCCTGCTGTGGCACATGGCTAAATAGCACAGCGTGGTTACTATGGAGGTATGGAATGATCACCTCCTCCTCCTGTCGGCTGAAAGGTGGAAGCCAGGAACGTGGCATTATCTGGAAGACATAATGATGGTGGCAGGTCACATTCACACTGCTGTGCTGGCATACTGTTGGAAATACATTGCTATGACATGTACGACATCTGCACAGTGATCTGTGAAGGGCATCGTGGCAGTGACACAGCCGATGTTGTGGCTTCACACCATTGAGCACTGGGTGTCACATCATATCTGTGTGCCACCCCATCACACTGTACACGCACCATGTAGATGTTAGCCTGCCGTGGACATGTGTACCTGGCTGCACCTATGTCCATATCAGTTGGCATAGGTCCCCATGTGACGCCTGTGCTACTGTTCACCTGGACGCTGTGTATATGTCAGTACACATCACGCCTGTGTCCATTGTGAACGCCAGCAGCACTGTACACATACACATGGACACCTGCACATGCATGTGTTGTGCCATGTACTTCCACACAGCACTGTACGGGTGCTGGACAACTTGCCACAGCTCACCTGTGTTGCACATGTGATAGACATGGAGCAATGTGTAACCATGACACATTAGCAGGAAAGGCCATGCATAGCATGTACACACACACATTGTGCAGAGCATCACACAGCACCTGTAACATGACAGGGTGCATCACCGCCACATTACTGCTGTGTATGGTTGATAGTGAGAGTGCCTTTGTCCATTGCACCATGTAGGACTGTGATAGCTCATGCAGCCTTGCTGGTCAGGTCTGCATGATATGGCAGGGTATGCCACATACATGGCACTGGGTGTTATCCACCTGGGGCTTGACGGTATTGGCAGGGTGGCTGTCCATTGCATATGTCATAGCTGTGTGAATATGGACATTCAACATGTTTATCACCATGGTGTGGACACTGTCCTCAAGCGAGGTATGCTGTACGCTGCTTGCTGAGGGTGTGTCTGGTGCATCACACATCCATGCATACACTGTAGCCCTGGCAGGTGCTATGTGCTGGGATATTGATCGACACAGTGCTGTATGTGGACACACACCGCTATCCCATGCACATGGATGTCTGCCTGCACTGATGTGGGTACCACATATGTGTACATCCAGTGCCCGCTGCCACCCACATGTCTGCTGCTGCACTACACACCGCCATCCCTCCCTCTGTGAATGTGGTGTTGGGCACAGCAGAGGTATCCATGTATGGGGACAGGGATGTTCACATAGCAGGCCCACTGATGGTATCGCCGATCTGACCATACACATATGCCGCACCCCTCACACATACAACCCATTCATATTGTTGTTCACAACGGTGACACAGCTATATTGCTATGCCGGAGGCATTCACAGACATACATACACAGAGGCATGCACGTCCATCTGTGGCATTGCCTGGACTATTGCTGTGGTTCAGCACCTAACGTGTTTGACTGCAGCTGGCGGAGACCTACTGTGCACATGTCTACACGGTAGGCCTGTTCTACGGTAGACATCTGTGATGTGCTGTGCACATCTCATATCTGCACATTTGGTTGGTGTCCATCGGTCCACGGGCCAGTGGTGGGACATACAGGGATGTTGCTGAACATATATGCATGCAACCCTGTACAGCTGTGACGCTAGCCTCTCAGATGCTCATGTGTCGTGGACGTGAACACCGTACACACACATGTGGTTGTGGGCTGGCGTCCGTATCCATCTCCACCTGTGGGTTGCTATCATCCCACACACTCCTTGTACTGTATGTTCAGGCTATGCACCTATGTGGGGCTTGTGTACATGCAATACGATACTATATGCCTTTGCACCCTTCACAGACAATGTCACACAGGTACACCGGCAGCCGTACACATCGCAGGTTGTTGTCAGCACGCCACATGTGGTACACACCTAACACATCTCCTGTGGGACATGGTCATTTGTACGGGCATGTCCAGTACTCACATACCACAGCTACCCCTACATGACGGCTATGCAGGACATGTGTGTGTACAGCTACTGTGACATGTACACGAGCAATGCCCCCCTACCTACATCACATGGTACTACCTGTGGAGTATGTGTGTCTGCATCCATGCTATGGCCATAGATGACAATTGTACATCAATATGTGCAACATACCTCATTGGGGGTTCCATGTGTCAATGCATTGTTTGTGTCTGTTGGGCGGTCATTGTTGTGCATGGTTTACATGGCTGACATAGCGCACTGTGTCTGATTCCAGGTACGTCATTGGGCTACCAGCATTGTACATTTCTACAGCACATTCCAGCCATCATGTAGCCAGCTTAGATGACAGTGGGAGGTGTTCCGCCATGTGCACATATGTCACACAGTACAAGGGTGACTGACACATTGTCAGGACTGGGTTCTGACTGCTGTGGATGTGTACTGGTGTTGACAACCATGACTGCACCAGATGGTGTCTTCTGGATGTGTAACATTCACAACACACACCTACATTCACATAGCAGCACATCGTCCACGACAATGGACATTCCTGCATGAACACTGTGTACGGTATGTCTGTATGACCACTGCATATATCACTGGTAGCCACCAGCATGGCTGCCTACAACAGCAGTGTGTATCCTGTGCAAACATGGGTTACACCAGTCACAACACACCTGTGTCAGATGGCCCTGTTGTGGGTGACAGTGCAGTTCCATTCATCATGTAACAGTATACATCGTGCACCAGTATGTTGCAGACATGTGAACGGCTGTGCTAGCCAACATATGCACACATGACACATCACCTGGTACACCGTGTCTGCCTTGCCACCTGCTATTGTGACCACCCTGTGATGACATTGTACGGCCCACATGGACTGGGACATGTGATGGCTCAATGGTGAATTAACCTCCAGGTGTGTGTCTAGCCAGGTGTCCAGTAGCCAGTGGTCTGCACGCAGGGACAGTGTACATTGGCCTACTCTGTCACTGGGACTGTTGACTATGGTCATACTGTAGTTATGCAGGCATGTGGTGTTTGTCCAGTCTGATAGTCGTGTTCAACCACACTACCGCGTGGCACACATGACCAGTGAACATCTGACTAAGGTGTGCAGCCCACATGTACATCTTCACATGCTATGCTGCCTGTGCAGGGCTGTCACAGGTAGGCACAGCATGCAGTGATGTGTGACAATGCTTACACCCTCCACTGTGCTGTACACAAGCACTGCACACACAGTACAGCACACATGTCATTTATCTGCAGTGCCTGGGACCTGCCTCCATGCCCTACACGGCACACCTGCCAGTCCAGATTGTACACAGATCATACCTCCCAGGCACATACCTGGACTGCAACACACACGGGTGGGTGGTTCCCACACCACACCGTGATTTACTCACATACTGCATATTCCCATGACACATTGCATCATAGGTAATCCATGTTCAGATACCCATGTTCGTGACTGCTACGCACATTGTGACACGCGACAGGGAATACACTGTACACCACAGGTTACATGCCGGTCGTGTTGGCATACTGTACATTGTACCTAGGACAGTTGCTACTGCTATGTATTGACAGCAACACGCCCTTCCCTAGTATGGACTCCCATGTACCCACACATGCTTGGCCATGCAGTACGCATAGCTGGGTGACACATTACACGACACATACCATACCTACACTGCCCTCAGCATGCACCACACCTCCATGTGTCTGTGTGCTAGGCCTACACACCTCCCCCCTCTGTTTGCTGAACATCCATGCTTCTCATCCCTGCTAGCCACACCCTAAACACACAACCATAGCAGCATGCATGGTACATACACACTACAGCCGGTATTACTGACATCCACTGACAGAGGTAGTTGATGGCATGGCACCCCATACGATGGACAGTCTACGTGCCTATGCCAACACTGATCACAGTGCACTTCTGCTACATTTACACACTGGTAGGGACCATGCTATTCCACACTGAGACATGGTGGTACTGGCCTTTTCACAGACGCCACAGTGGTATTCCTGTTCCATGCACACGTGCTGTATGGGCACATGTGCAGGCTGTTGCACGGTAGTTATGTTCACCTGTGTGTTGTGTGTCACTTGACAGTCATGGTGTGTCCTCATGGTGCATGACATACTCCACAGCTAGCTACCTACACATGACTGCCAGACATTGCAGTGTGGGCCCTCACGCAGTGTGGTGGTATGTCTCTGCTGTTTGACTACATCCACATTCAATGCAGCATACCACAGTCATGCAGGCATTGCCAACACAGATGTTGCTGGCATCGCCTGCCAGTGGGTACCTACCAACAATACACACTCTCACTCAGTACAGGGTTCCAATCCTTGGCTGGACATTGTATTAACCCTGTGGACACATACATAGTACTGCCATGCACATGTTATGTCCGGGAACACAGTCCCAATGTCACCTCAAACCGCCATAGTTGTTGTATCCCGCCAACCTGGCTGTTACATGTCTCTGCAGCAGCACACTGCAGTGACTGCTAGCCCATTCATGTACGCTGTGTACCCTGACCACCACACTACCACATCTATCACACTACACATGGATGGTACTGCATTGCACGTATGGGGCTGCATCTCTACACCCATGACTGGGCCATTCAGTATGGCACTGGGCCACATCTTGACATACATGCTTCACACACTCATTGACTACCTGCATGCCTTTACTGGCACCCTTGTTGGGCTTCTGTGCAACAGCACACCACATCCCATGCTGGCCACCTGTCATACTATTGCATGGGTGGTTGGGGTGGTACAGAGGGTATCACATCAGACATGCTCCGCCTTGCCCTTCAGCACCATTCCACTTTATGCTATTGCCAATGTACACATCCAGCATCACATCGCACCTATGTCTCGGGATGTTACGCCATGTGCCTTCTGTACAGTTCACACAGTGGTGCAGGCATATCATGCTAACTACAACAAGTCAGGGACGTGTGACATTGCACAGTCCTCAGACATGTGGCCCCTCATGCTCAGTATTTGCATATGTACACTACCTGCTGTCACACAGTACTGTACATGCCTACATATACCACTTCTACATACCTGGCAGCATTCTAGCTCATCCTACTCATGTTGCTGACACCCATACAGGTGTCAGTGTGGCAGATATATCATGTAGATATCATTGCATCAGTTACATCACACATAGTGCATACACATCACCTTTGCATACTGACAGTCATGCGGTGTGTATCACATGGATACTGTCCCTATACAGGCATATCACGTTGTACATGGTTGATGTACACACATGCCCCACATGGTGCTGTGGTTGCCATATTCCACCATGGCGTGGGTACACATGTGCAGGACCACGATTTCTGGACCGTATGTCTAGCTGATACCTTGGGTGCCCTTGTACCTGTGCCATACACACATGTACACGCAGGCCATGTTACAATAACACATGTGTGGTGTACCTTACACAATGGATACAACGTTACATGTCTCAGTATAGTCATGCTGTGATCTCTACCTGGCTCAGACAGTTTACATATGCAAATGACAGTCATGTAACACATCTGTACTCACCTGCATGCCACTAACACAGGGGTGTAGTCTACTCTGCCATGGGCCATGTTCTCCACAGTACTGATGCATGTAGTACTCCTACATGGAGCTTGCAGTGGGCAGGGTGGCAGGAGCAGTCCTGCATGTGTGCACACATGCCACATTTCTCGCCCGGCGACTGTGTGACATCCACAGACTGGACACACACCGTGCTGTGGGACATAGGTCCTGTGCACATCCCACAGGGGCACACTGTGTCACTAGTCATGTGATAGCTCCCTTGCTGGTAGGGTGACACAAACCCATGGTACCACCACAGCGGACGTACTGTATAGACATAACAGTTGACATCCACTTCTGCCGTTCAGTGGACACTACCATGGGGGGGGGTGTCGCTACTGTGTACATTGCACATGTGTTTACACACGGCCCTGCTGGACATCATTGTGGCACACATTGCACCTGCTACGGCACGTTTGGACATGGTTACTTGCTGTTCCCTCCATTTCGGGTACCTATTCTGCTACTACATTGTCCCATATGTGCAGGCCATACATATCTTGTGTATGTACATAACATTAGGCCATCCCTCCATCATGCATGCTGTGCCTGTGATACTGTCTATGATTTCTGAACATATCCATCATGACAGCTTTGCATTACACATAATTGACATAGTCACCCCTACTGCGTGGGATACGTGCACGGCGTGCGCACATTCCGTATGACATCGACGGTATATGCCCATGCACATGTGTGCTGTGACACTATACATACATGTCCTATCCCCTGCTGTGGCACTTCATTGTTGGATATCCACTGCCAGCATCAGCGTGGGTGGTGGCATTGTTCTGTGTTTGCAACCCCTATGGCAGACCTGGGGTAGGGTTACCACCTGTGCCACTTTGCAAGGGACAGTCCCTCTTTGGGCAGTTGTGTCCTGACAAAACATATTACAAATGGCAAATGTCCTGAGATTGTAGGACATAATTATGTCCCATTTTTATGTAAGAGTTGCATAACATAGTTATTTATGTATGTACATTCCTAAATGTTACAAGACACACAATAAGCAACTTAACTGCTACAAGACTACGCTTTTATTTAGGCAAATGAGTACAGTTCTACCCTTTGTACTGACCATGGGTATGTGTCCACCTGTAACATCTGATGTGTGTCCCGAAGATGTCCCACTTTTGCCATTTGAAAAGGTGGCAAGCCTAACCTGGGGTTATCCCGGCTGAGTACAAGTTGTCCCACAGCACTGCAGACGTTGTCCACAGTCGCTGGTATGCTGCCGCTTAGCATTACATAACCAACCTTCACCTCTCTGCCTGATGGACAGGTATCTTTACCTACACACACCGCTCACATACTGTACAGATTCGTCATACCTATCGCGGCGTTACACACCAGTACATGTCGGGTTCGACATACCTTTCCGCCTTTGGTTCTATGCTCTTCTGTTAGTCCTTTAGTGTTCCTTCTTTGTTCGGTATGAACATACGGTTTGAATATCCAGGGAGTCTTCCTTATATTCGTCGTCACCTGAGGCATGTGGGTTAATCAGGCCAATAGCTGTTCCTCGGTGTGTACTTATGCGCATATCACCGTGATCCCTCCTTCGTTCGCTACGCGTCGGCACTAGGACATGGTTCTTTCCTCGTGTGGCCGTTGGTTATTTGCAATACCTTCGTGAGGATGGTATGTATTGTATCATGTTTGTGTGACTGCATCCGCTATGTGTGGTTTCGGGTACATTTCGCTGTGGTGTTAGCCGTGGATTGTGTGTGTTGGGTATGGTATTCTGTTCGACATGTGGGTGTCCGTGTCCTGGCGGCGGCTGTCGATGGCGTTGTGCATTCAGATGTGTAACATAGCTGTTATATTCCTGTACACAACGGATGCAAGGATGCATCAGCCGCTGCTAGTGTTTCCCACGAGCTTGTTGTGGGTATGCCGCTGTCATTGACTGCCTGTATGTTTTTGCTACGGTTTTAGCTGTTATCCCTTTGATATGTGCGATGGGGTATATCTGCGGATGTGGGTAAGGGGTACGGGGTGAGTCTTGCATTTATACATACCGGATATGCTTGTGTGTGTGCTCCATCCCTGCTTGGGGGGCTGCAGGTTACCTGTCTGTTGTTCCGGGAATGTTTGTTTTGTTGATGTCGTGTGCTGTCGGTATCGCCTGCATGTGTGCTTCCTGCACGTATTCCTCCTTCACATGGGTTATATATCTGCGGATGTTCGTCCGCGCCTACTATCCATTGGCATTTTGTCGCTGATAGTTACGGTGACTGTGGTCCTATACTTGGGATGGCCTGTATGCTACCGTAGCCTCCTATTCCTGTGCCGCTGTTTACTTCACGGTCGTGGAACACACAGCGGTATTTACGGACCGTAAGTGTTCCCGATCGTGCCGGATAGCACATTCAGATTTTCGACGCATATGCCTGATGCTGTGTAACGCTGCCGACGGACCGTGTTGAGTGTACCTTATGGCCGCCATACATACGGTCATGGTTTGTACATGCCCTTTGCATCTCCTGTTGGCTATGGCCCTGTGGTACATTCTGGGACATTTCCGCTTTGCATCGCTTTACGCCGCCACGCATAGCCACTGAGGAGATGTCAGTACTGCTTTGTGGGTACTGCTGTACATACGCCTATGGTTCCTGTACTGTATGCCTACGCATGTTATTACACTCCGCCTGTGACATGTCATCTACATACACATTTTACAGTGGCACACACATTACACACACACAGCGGAACACACGACAACCTCACCTCACACATACACATATTGCCGCCATGGCTCTCAACCTTCTATTTCCAGGGTGAGGAACACACACATTAGTAATGTGAAACAAATGGGCATAATGTGGAACACATAGTAATGGCATAGTGACAACTTCAACTAAGTAGGTCATAGGTTGATTATAATATGCTGATTTACTTACAGTGAAGAACCTTTAATGAATTACTATGATTACATTCTATTTACCAGGATGTCATTTATATACATTCCTAACAATGGATGTTTGACAGACATTTTCAATGTGGAACTTTGAGGAACTGCGAGGAACATGAACTGTTTTACACCCCAAATGAGGTAATGCCTCATAATGTCGTACACTTCACTGGTATGCTTGCCGCTTTCGCACCGACGGTTGAACACAATACGCTACGCATCGTGACGCCGTGGCGGCGTGTATCTCCGACTCATATCCTATGGATATGACACGCACATATCCCGCTACTGTACCGTGGACTGGTGACCATCCCGACACGCTGGATATGTATTGATGCAGGTTGACATTTCCATGGCTGCCGTTACCTGTTCTGCCCACCCTCCCGGATGATCGGGTTGTCGGACACTATGTTTACTATGTGGTGATTTCAAGCCTCTTACTTATCTGTGAACTTGCATCCCTGGGTTCCATATTACCCTGTTGTACTTTATATCTGTGTATGCGCATATATTTCTACATGTGTACTGATATCTATTTCGTATCTGTGTATGCACATGAGTACATATGTGGTCGACTTTGCGGCGATAGTGGCAGCATACGGCTACGCCGTGCTGTAGAACCGCGCGCGGTGAGGTGTTGGCGCTCCATGCTCTGCTGGCTATTGGGTGTGCAGTGTTTGGGCGGTGCCTTTGTTGAGTCACACATACGTCCGCACATACTGTACACATTACGGGCGGACATGTTTGTGTGGCGCCCATTTTACTGTGTGTGCAGGTCAGGAGGTGTCAGTCCATGGGGCCTACACTGTCAAAGTATGTGCTATGCTCCTCTTGCCAGGGCGGAGGGATATTGGGCACGCCTCTGTCTACCTACTGGGGCTGGCTCAGTGTGTCCATGGCGCTGAACGCCCTGTGCCTGTGCTTGCCCTGGCAGTTGTGGCGGGCTTGGTGGCCCTCCGCATTATGTCCCTGCAGCAGCTGTTTCCGCAGAATCATATTGTGTAGCATACAACATACTATGAATATGTGGGCACTTGTGCCTGGAGAGTACTGCAAGGCTCCACCGGATGTATCCAAGCACCGGAACCGTGATTTCAACATCCCAACACACGCCTATGATTATTCTTGTTTGTGCGCAGTGCCTCATTATGGCGTTCTTGCATGTGTGTGTGTGCATTTCTGATGGGTGTCATCAACCACGGCTCCAGTGCGTAGCCAGCATCCCCACAAGGTGACCTTGTGTGATGTCCCTCTGGCTAATACCTGATACAGCTGTGAGGCATGCCAGATATGGGAGTCGTGGTAGCTTCCAGGGCTGCCAGCACACACATCCATGATAATGCCCCGCATTGCACACCCCGACCTGGCAATTGATGGAGGGGTATCCCTTGCGGTTTATGTAGCGTCTACCCTGCTCCCCGGTGGTGACTTAATTTCTATGTGCACAGTCTATCGCACCCAGGACCTCCGGTATTGTGCCACACGGTGGAAGCGGCATATTGCTAGCCAACTCCTCCTGAGATGTGGGGAAATTTATGTGCTCATGGGCATGTGGTAACATGGCATCCAGGAACTGGTGTAGTACCCTGGATGCTGATGCCTGTGAGATGCCCATTATGTCCCCGGTTGGCCTTTGAAAGGTACCTGTAGCCAGTATTCGCAAGCTCACACATACCTTGGTGTCCACTGGGATGGGCTCCCCTCTGTTGTCTCTTGTTCTCAGGCGCCGGCACAGATCCACTATTTGCTGTAACGTGTCCCTGTCCACCCTGTAGCTCTACTATCTCCAGGTCTCGCAGCCCCTGGTAGGTCACCCTTGGTCTGAACACTCTCCTTCTCCTGTGAAGCCTCACGGTAGTTGTCGGCACCACCCTCCGCAACTCCGCCTGTCTCTGCCACATACCTATGCATCACGCCACGGGCGGCACCCATCATATACATATTAAAAGTTCCCCGCCTGTTTACACCCTACGTGCGGCGCTTGGGAAATCGCTGTGTGTTGTGTGCATTCACACTTAATACTGTTGTGCTGTATACCCGGTGATGTCATTGGGTGTGTCTGTGCAGCCGTATCCATGGCTTATATCCATGGTTTTACGGTTGCAACTGCAACGGTACTGCCTGTAGTGTTACATTACAGTTGCCTGCATTGCCTTGGCTTTACATCTTACAGTACTGCATCCTGCAGGCACATGGCATATGATGCATTTTATCTGCAGCCGCAGTTATGCTACCTCTGTACTTGGCTGTGCTATTTCGGTTATTTGCTCTTTGCATTTCTGCTACATCCCCTACTATCTTTGCATTCATATGCCTCCCCTTTCCCGTTATGCAGGAGTCTGCATGCAGAGTTATCAGCTGCCGCTTGCCCTTCCTGGATTGATTGGTGTTGATTGCTCATTACGGCTCCATTTACACTGCTTCCGCATTTCCTCGTATTCTCCGCATTACCTTCCTATATCCGTGGTTGTTGACGGGAGGCCGCCACATGACTGGTTTAGGGAACGTAGTCATCCTCGTGCACATGCATCTGTGCGCATTATGTACTCTCAGCGATCTATTTCCTAACACGCCAGTCCTGATGCTGTGATGTGCATTGTACAGCCCAGATTTGCTGACCTCCAATATCCTTCCTCCAAATGTGGCACACCCTCTGTGGTTGACATGTATCTCGTGTAGGCCACTCCTCGGTGTAGTACCGCTACGCTTGCTCCATCCTTACACCGCGCCGCTTTTGCGATTCACTATTATCTGCCTCATTTGCATGGAATTGACTACTAATACATGGTTACGGCGCGAACACCGCCACCACTCCTTGACAACCATTGCGCTGGGGTTGAAGCTTTACATACATACTATGGTGTGTGGTGGCTGTGCAGCTGATGTGTGTTATACTGCTCTTTTAGGATATAGTCATATTATTTCGTTGCTTTGCAACTTCTGTGCACATATCCCGGGGTCTGCTGTTCTTTCTACGCGTGCCATTTATGTCATTTTTACATTTTGTGCATATTTTCTTTGGACATTCTCGGTGCCTTTCCACATTGGCATATTGCACCTATATGATACCTGACTTTGACAGCCTTCCGTTACTCCTCGGTCATGTTTGGGTAAATGTAAACCGCTTTTTTGGTTTACATTGCCGCGTTCTTACGCTACGCCTGCGCCACTTCGTGGATCGCTATTTTCCCTCATTTGCATGGTGCAATACCGCACACAGTGTGTTTTGCATACCTACGCCGGGGGCGGAGACGGTCCGGCGCACGCCGGTAGTGCACGTGGAATTCATTCATACCTGAATCGCTCAGCAGCCATATTTGGCGTTATAACGCCGACGCTATGCTGGCGCCTGGCGCAAGGTTCATGAATCCGGGGGTGTGTTTATTTGCATCAGAAGGTTATATGAATCAGAAATATTGACCATGTATGATATACAACTATTGAAAATGTGACCTGATATTTAGACATTGCATGGCAGTCAGACCAGATTTAAATAAGGATTTTGAGTTATATTGTTATAAAGGGCAAATTATTGAAAATCTACTTACCTAGTTCACCTTCACTACGGAAACTTAAAATAATGTAAGGTAAAGAAAATGCTGGAAAGAAGCCAGCAGATAAAGTAATAAGGTAAATAAATCACTGCTAACATTATACAGGTGCTGTCTTTTTCTGGTTTTATACAACAAAAAATACCCCAAGTACAAAAATCTAGCACTGTCTATATTACTTGACAGAAAAATTATTCAGATATGCTTTTTCACTTCAGAGTTTTACCGTTCTTTTCTATCGAATAAAAAGGCTTTATTAAAAATGTCGACAAACAAGTATATCGCAGAAAGAAATTAGTGAAAAAAAGAAAAAACAGGGTAGCGTGCCAAGTTAGACAATATAAGTTTCAACATAACTTTTTGTAAATTGTTAAAGGAATAACACAGGTACTCCAGGAACACCATGTACGACATCATTAAATGCCAGTGATCTGTGTTTAGGCATCTGACTTTAACCATCCCACTGTTTTGCAAGATATACCTTTTCATCATCAATGCACTTTTTGCAGTAATAGAACCGCCATCTCCATAACACTCAGAGATGCTATCTTTCCTCAGGCTTTCATGATGCCTTTACACATCACTGTGAATATTCCCAAAAACAGTATGACTTATGAAACTAGGACCGTAGCAGTGAGGTATCTTACCTAAACAGCAACATAGACAGACAGAGGGAGAGAGAAAGAGAGAGAGAGAGAGAACTAGAAAGAGAGACAGAGAGAGAAAACTCTATTTTCCATAATCATTGGTAGACAAAGTATCTAATGGAGGGTACCTAGCAAAAATGTGCTACTAACCATAATGTTCCCTGCCAGGGTAACTGCTGCAAAAATGGCTGGGTGGCCAAGATATATATGTGACAGCCTACTTAAGTTAGGAAAAGGCAATGAAAATGCTTTTTCATGCTACATCATTAAGTAACCAAAACCAGTGGCTTTTACAAAGGATGTTTAGACAAAACATGCCATCATCTTCTCCCAGAATGACACATCTCTAATGTTCTAGTCTGGAAGTATGCTTATTACAACCTTAACATCTCTATTCATCTTTTACACAGATACCAGCCTAGGTCCTCCATCCAATAAAATGTATTCCCAAAGGTGCATAGATGTTCCTTAGTTGTCTCCTAGCTGCTGATAATGTCATAAGCTTTTCTTAGCTACGTCCACTGCCCAACAGAAAAATAATTGATATGCATCACATAGGCTGAACTATATGTTCAGTTCACAAAAGGTTTACATTTCTCCAGACTTGAGATACATACATCTTTATGTAAAAGTAAATAATTTTATGTATACTTCTTGGATTTTATGCATTGTCTTCTGTGTGAAACACAATGTTCAGACTGTATACCTCTAAATTATTTGATAGAGACAAATCATGCTTGTGAGATCTGGTTGATTTATGTAGTGTTGTGATCATGCCATCAAAAGTAGAAAACTCAAAAGAGAGAATCACAAATGTTAGATCTAGAAATTTGACAATCACAAAACACCAAATGACTCATAAACGTAAATAAAAAAACTTTGAAGACTTCTCTCCCACTAAACAAAAGCCCCATATCAGTAAACCACAGCTACAGAGCTGAGATTAAGTATCAACTTGGTAGTAATACTGTTAGGGAAAGGATTTTTAGTCACATAATATGTAGGGTTAGGACCAGGGGTAGAGGCTAGGGTTATGGAGAGGGTTAGTAAGATAGGCAACAGGATAGCATGGCATGGCATGTGCATGGTTCTTCCCAAACACAAAATACATTGCTATACTGTGCAAAGCCATGATCGTCCACATCCACATGTAGAATTAGCAGTCAGTATCACATCATTGGCATTCCATGTACTTATGGCTCAATTATAGGTATCCACCTCTGAGAATAATAGCCATCTTCCATTGCCATGGATACTTAGAAATTCTAACTATGCATACCTATCAATAATTTTTGTTTTTGGTCTGTTCCTCATAAAAATGTTTATTTCTTTCTGGCAAGTCATTGGGGATTAAAGTCACTAAATAATAACAGACACTTGAGTTTCAGATGTCATACTCTTCTGAAAATGCATATTAACGTAAAGCTGTCTATTCTAGCAACTTTCTAAGTTAATTGTTTGTGTCTTTCGGCTTTTCCCGGTTAGGGGTCGCCACAGCGGAACTCTGGTCCTCTAATGATTGGCAGTAGATTTTTACGTGCTGGCTTACCGGGCCTAATGCACAACCTTCAATGAAGGAATGCCCATTCACGCATGTCGCCACACAGAAGATGCTCTAACTGAGAATCGAATGGGCAATGTCTAACTGTGAGGCGACAACACTACCACAGCACCACCACTGCAGCCAACTTTCTAAGTTAATAAGAGAAACATATAAAATCAGTCCCTATTTTTGGACCTTTGTCTCCCCATTATTTCTGGCTCTGTCCAAAGTTCTTGCACTGAGAAGTTGAGAGACATGCAACTATGTTTTTCTTGTAGCTCAGTTTCCATATCAGTCACATCTGTGGAACCCAACATATAGCAACATGTGTTGTTTTTATCCTAATATGTTGTGCAGTCTTGCATCTTGCACATCACTGTACATGACTATGGCTTACTTCAAATACACGCAGCAGCCACACACCTGAAGAACACTGCAGTTCCAGCACTCCACACACTTGTGTCTACATCCACCACTGAGGGGATGACTAGTAAGTACAGATATGGCAATGTGATGACTCAACATCACTTGTCACCATCTCTGATAGTGTACTAGCCTAGTTTAAGTACATCTACTGGTAAACATTAATGTCTGTTGATAAACAAGTCCCAACAAAATCACAGCTGAAAAAGCAGGCTGCTCAAAGATATATAGTATATGGTGCAGATTCAATAAAGCCTACAAGGTGTGCTAAGACTGTGTGTGTGTGTCTCTGTGCAATGCTTGGTAAACATCGTGGCATGTAAATTAAAGCATAAGCAGCTGAATTGTATGCTAATCTACCAATTCAGAATGGAGTAGCTATTCAACAAGCTATAAAGCAACCGTATAGACTCAGTGTAGGTTTTCTCTGCTAATTCCAAAACCTATTGGAATACAGCCACGGAAGGCACTCTACATGAAAACAATGTTAGGGGCTGCAGCTGCTGTTATATATGTGCAACAGGCATAAGTCTCTGCTGCTGCTTCTGGAAATAGACCCTGGCCAAGAAGGAGAAGGGTATTTAGACTCCTGTTAACTTACCATGGTCTGCATGATGTGGAAACTGTAGAGTGCTATAGCATGAATAGAGATGCAGTAGAGGAACTCTGCAACCACTGTTATTCACAACTGAAAGCAAGGACAGACCAAGGGGAAGCAACAACTGTGGAGACTAAGGTATATGTACCACTTAGAATATTAGCTACAGGAACCTTTCAGAGGACATCAAGGCATATGCTGTGGATATCCCAAGCATCAACATCCAGGATACTATATAAATTCCTGAAGACTATGTTACGACATCCAAACAATTACATAAAAGTTTCGCTGTACACCCACGGAAATACCAGGATGACTACACAATTGCAACTCTTGAAACCCAACTTTTGATGTAGCAACACACACAAATAGTACTTTGCTACCCCACCCCCAAAACAACAGGAAAATGACAGTTTGTACTATTCAAGGAATAACAAATAATTCACTTGTTATAAATACTTTCCAGACAATTTTCACAAAATGTGTACACATTTATAACACAAAATTAAATTCTATACAATAGCTGGGCACCTCTCACTGTGCTCAGCACTCCCTTGGTGGTGTCTTTGGGCCATCTTAGAAGCATAACACCCTGTGTCATGGACAATATTGTACTTTGCATTGCCATGGAATAAGAGAAAAGACTGTTAAGGTAACAATTTTTACAATAACACTTGTAATGACAGTTATTAAGGCTGTCTATCTGTGAAAGTCAATGCATGGCAAAAATGCCTTTACCAAAAGTAGTGAAGTATAGGAAGTGCATACAGATAAAAGTTCAGTCCTGTAATGCATATATATATATATATATATATATATATATATATATATATATATATATATATATATAAACGTTTTCTTTGCAACATGTGAACAAATCTAGCATGTACCTGAAAAACACAAGCATACCTTAGCAACATCAAAAGCTTTCTGTGTAGACAAATGTAAAGGAATCTTAGTCCTCTGTGTTGTACAAATACACAAGTCTTCTCACCTTCAAATTCCATAGTTATGTGGATACATTGTTATGGTGTTGACTCATGCCTCTGAGCATGGTGAAGATGCAAATGAGGTGTGAACTCATTAGAATTGCTGAATGCCAAATGTTTAGATTCATGTAGCAAATGTAAACATAGAATAGGCACTACCTCATGTTTGTTGCAAATGGCTTGAAATAGTGAATGCTTAGTGGTAGGGAGAAGGAATACACAGCAATGCAGACTCTCTACCTGCAGTGGGTGTGGCAGCAAGGATACACTTAGAGAGTGCAGAAGTAAGTCTAACAAGCTGTGAAATGGAAGTGAACAGCACAAACATCTTAATTTCAGTGCAGTAATAACCAAACTCTACTTCTATTCATGAAAAATGTATTTTGCTGTCATGAAACATTGTCATACATTTTAAGGACAATGACACAAAATGTCCTATAGACTGCATGTGTGAGAGTATAGCACAAATAAGAGAAGAATGAACACAATATAAAGAGACGACAGAGCTGCACTGGTGCAAATAATATTCATAAATGGGAGTGTGATCATTCATTGTGCTGAATATGCAACACATGTACAAACAACTGAGAGGGTCCATTTTTATTTATTTAACAATTGTTTACCAGGAAAGTCTAACTTGGAATGAGCAAATTTTCAGCAGAGGCCTGGGGAAGAAACACTCCAGATGCATGTCTTTGTAACATGGGAGGAAACTGGAGAACCCAGAGGAAACCCACATGAACACAGGGAGGACATGCAGACTCTACATAGAAGGCAGTGTAACAGAGAATCAAACTGGAGAACCTCTTGCCATGAGACAGCAATGCAAACTGATGCACCACTGTGCCACCCAAGTACAAGTGTTATATGTCTTTATAATTCTGTGGTGGAAATGGGACTTGCTTATATGTACAATGATTTGCATTACTGCTGCAAAGCTGTTTCTTTGGCAAAGAGAGATGAGCCACCCTTGCTGTGTTTTGTAAGATTAGTAATCTGAGAGTTTGAATCTAGAGTTGGGTAGAAATCCTTAATGTATGTTAAGATGTGTTTTGTAATTTTTAATTTTCTTTTAATTATGATATTAGTATTTGTGTGATGCATGGCTTAATACAAGCACGGTGAAATGGAAATGTAATGTTAACTTACTTGTAGGATCATAGGATCATATGAGGTTACAAAGGTAATGGCTACAGGCCCCTCACAAGCCTAGTCAAGTTACACTCATATTCCCAAGAGTGTCTTGTTCAAGCACACACTAAAATCAGGTGGAACCCCTGGGGTAAATTTTCTGTTACCCATCTAGTTATCTAAATTAAGCTTAAATAGGGCCAATGAGGGGCTTTGTGTAACATGAATTGGAAGCTTGTTCCAAAGGTGGGGCGTCCTCTGAGACAATTCTGTCTCTTTAGCAAGTTCTGGTTGATGTCACATACCAGGTTAAGGTGCTTTGAGCGAGTGATCCGTGTGCCATTTGACTTGCAAATGTACAGCATTTCCATTAAAACTGGATCAGAGATCGGTCTATATGCAAGGCATAGATTGCCTATGAGCAGCCTGTATGACACAGAGTAAAGTGAAAATGATTTCAGTCTGTCCACATAAGACAGATCTTGAAGATCCTGAATTTTCTTTGTAAGGAATCTTTGTGGTCTCTCCAATTGCTGCAGGTGTTTGGGAAGGAACATACCAAATGGAGAGTTGTACTCTATTACTAGACTGATGAGAGAAAAGTACAAGGAGATATAGGTTCATAGGTTCATAGGTTCATACTAGGCTATCTGCCCAAGGGCATTTATAAGCCTAGCCCATAGTTAATTGGCTTTCGCCACCCCTTTAGTTTGAATAAAACTATGCCTATTATTTTGCTGTGCCTCTGTCAAGCAGTGACACTGAAGTAATCCCTGGGGTATATCTGCGATCCCCCATCCATTGGTCAAGATTCCTCTTGAACAAGGCCAGCGAGGTGCTCTGCCTCACATGTACCGGGATTTTGTTCCACAGCATAGGGAGTCTCTGGGTGATGAATCTGTCCCTCCAGCATGTTCTATTAATAACCGTGTCAAGGTTTAAGTCTCCGCCCTTGTGGTTCTGAGGGATCTAGATTTTTGAGGTGAAGCATATTCATCAAATCAGGGTTTGACATGGCCTTATATGTCAGGCACAGGTCACCTCTGAGCAAGCGGTATGAGACTGAATAGAGCTGGAGTTCTTTCAGTCGGGCAGCATAAGACATATTTTTGTGACCCTTTATCCTTTTGGTGAGGAACTTTTGGGGCCTTTCCAGCTGCTGCAGGTGTCTGATCAGATACATTCCGAATGGGGCATTGTACTCAATCATAGGTCTAATGAGTGATGAGTACAGGGGGGCGATGATCTCCCTTGATCTAGATGTGAATCCCTTCATGATCAGGTGGGCAATGTAGAAGGTTTTCCTAACTACTTTAGCAACATGAGTGTCAAACGAAAGGCTACTGTCAACCTGGGTCCCCAGATCCCTGATGACTTCTTCTGTGTTCAGTGGCTTGCCACCTATATGGTAGCTAGGGGTAACCTTGTTTTTCCCGAAGGGTATGACTATGCATTTCTTGGCATTTAACTTTAGGCCATGGCTCTGGCACCAGTTATCCGTTTCTGTGAGGCCCTTCTGAAGGATATCTGTGTCAGATGTGTTTTCGACTATGGCGCCCAGTTTGCAGTCATCTGCAAACTTTGTCAGCCATAACCCTCCTGTGTTTGCTTGTACTTCAGAAAAGTAGATGCCGAACAAGAGTGGACCCAGGACTGAGCCCTGTGGGACACCACTTGTGACAGGCTTTAAGTCTGACATGGCTCCAGCAACTCTGACCCTGTGGGTTCTGTCACTTAGCCAGTTTGCAACCCATCTTGTGATGTATGGGTTTACATTCAAGCTGATGAGTTTTTTGATGATACCCGAGTGGGGTATTGTGTCGAAGGCTTTTGCCAGGTCAAGGTAGGCTGTATGGACTGCCTTTCCCTCATCAATGGTCTTGGTGACTGTCTCAAAAAAGTCAACCAAGTTTAAAAGGCATGATCTGCCTTTGACAAAGCCAAACTGGGTTGGATCCAAAGTCTGCAAGTTCCCTATGTCTTTATTTATGAGTTCCATTATGATCCTCTCCATGGCTTTGCAGATAAGGCTTGTCAAGCTAATGTGACGGTAATTTCCAGGGTCGGTGGAGGCACCGCCTTGTGAAGTGGGACCACAGTCGCCGTGCGCCACTCCTTGGGTACGTATCCTGAGGTGAGGCTAAGATTAAACAGCTGTCCTAACTGCGGGTTTAATTCCTCATTGAGTTCATGGAGCACACAGCCGGGACACCATCCGTCCCATGGATGCTGTGTTTTTGCTTTGGAGAGAGCAGTTCTCACCTGGGCGTTGGAGATGTTTGGGGCTACAATCCTCTGGTATAGATATCTCTCCTTTTGGGGGAGAAGTTTGCACTGAACCTGTCAGACAGTATGTTGGCAATGTGTGTAGGTTCAGTAATCTTCACATCATTTTGAACTAATTCTGAGCATATCTGGGAGTTTCCTCCTAGGTTTCTAACATAGCTAAAGAAGGCCTTATGATTGTCTTTTGAATCCTTGGCGATTTTTCTCTCAAAATTTGCCTTGGATGATTTTATGAGAGCTCTTAGTTTTTACTTATAATGATCAAAGGTGTCTTACCTTTCAAGGATTTTGCTCTATCTTGTAGTAGCTTCCTCCTTTTGTTGTAGAGCTTGTTTATGGCTGGGGTCCACCAGACTGGACGCTTGCCTTTGGTACAAAGAGTCTTAGTTTTGTTTGGGATTGCCTGATCCATGCAGTCCTGTAGGTGCTGGTAGAAGGCATTTGTAAGTGATTCAGCGGTTTGAGTAATGTTTACCACTGGCTCAGGGGCCTTAAAGGAGACCACACTAGTTTTTAGAAGTGTGAAGTCGGCTTTTGAGAAGTTTTCACTGTGGTCTTTTTGTTTCAGGTGGGGCGGGATGAGGACCTCCAGCGAGATTAGTTTATGATCTGATCTCACCAGTGAGGGGTATACTTCCGGTGTTGAACATTGTGATCCCATGTTCCTGATGATGAGATCAAGTATGTTTTCTCCTCTTGTGGGGATGGTGACTAGTTGTTCCATGGCATTTGAGTTTATGAACTCCAGGAACCTTTGGGCTAGAGTGTTTGGGCTTGAGTAGTGTTCACAGTCTATATTAGGGTAGTTGAAGTCACCTAGTATGATGGTGTTTGGAGATACCTTTATCCCCTCCATTGTTTTCAGGAAGGCCATGTGAGGTTCCTGAGTTTGAGAGGGTGGCCTGTAGCATGCTACAAATTGCAGAGCAGTCTTGCCTATGGTTAATTGCACCTGGATGGTCTCCGATGCATCGTGCGTTGCCACCAACCTTGAGGTGTGGGTGTCCTTTATGAATATGGACACCCCCCTCCTTTCTTGGTGTTGTCCGGATTTTGGGGCCGGAACGCATGATATGAGGTGAAACCTGCTAGTGCTGGGGTGCTCTCAGGAGCCTTGAACCAGGTTTCTGTCACAGCATAGACATCGATGTTCTCCATACTGAGAAGGGCCTCGAGTACGTGCATCTTGCGATTGAGACTTCTGGCATTGAGCAGCATTACCCTTAGTTTTTTTACTTTTTTGTGTTCTAGGGTGGTAGGTTTAGAATTTGAGCCTTGCCTAAAAAGGCACTATGGGGTGGCAAGAGCCTTTGCCAATATCCGGAAGCCTAGGGGTGACAGGTGCAAGCCGTCCCTTGCGAAGCAGCGTGGCTTGTCCAGCATGTCATCCCAGGCAGACAGACATTGGATCCCCTTTGAATGACACCAGAATTTAAGCCAATTATTAAAGCTGATCATCTTATCACTGTATTGTGGCATCATTCTAGGTGAAGGTAGGATACTGCTCAAGGTCAGAGTCATACCTGCCTGGGCTACATAATCAGAGAGCTCCTCAATGTCTCTTTTCATGTAGTCCAAGGAGGTACGTCTCAGGTCGTTGACACCAGCGTGGACAATGACTGAGTCGTACTTGTACCTGCTGTTGAGAGACCTGAGTGCTTGTGTTATGTGGCGGATTCTAGCGCCCGACAGGCAGCTTACTGTGACCTTCTCCTTACTCAGTCTGGTGAGCGGGACGTCAGTGTGTCTGACTATGGAGTCACCTATGACAAGTATGTTTGGTGTTGTATTTGGCCTTAAGGGCAGTGACTGCTTTGTACACCGATGTTGTTTATGTGTTGTTTGTGTGGTGTATTGAGTTTGCAGTTGCTTGGGTGTCTGCTTTGGAGGCCTCTGCTGTTTAGGTAAATTTTTACTCAGAGCCTCCGAGTATGTCTTAGTGTGTTTATGTGTTTGATTCAGTGGTGTGGTTGAGTTATGTGAGACTGGTATTGTGGTGTGTGTAGCTGCCTTCTCCTCCTGCCTGGTCTTGCCAGTCCTGAGTTGAGAGAGCTCAGCCTCCAGTCTGGCTAAATAGCTGCATCTCTCACAAGTGTTAGTGTTACATGGGAGGAGGAGATGGTTGTCCGTGTACATGAGGCAATTGTAACATTGTCTCAGAATTCCCAGATTCACCAAATGGGCAGGAGAGGACGCCAGCATCTGACCCTTCGACATGCTAGAAAGAATTATGAGTTGGTATGAGACAGAAAAGTAGTGGGCTTAGCAGGGATGTGGGCACTCCTGGGGGGTTTTGCTAGTGAGAGATTTGTATAATATAGGAGTGCTTGACCTGCAAAGAGAATGCTTATAAGACAAGGAATATGCTTATAAGACAAGTGCTGAGCTTTTTGAGAAGAAAAAGCTATTTGGAACAAGTGCTGCACTTTTTAGTGTAGGTGTAAACTGTTTAGGTTCCTAACAGAGTAGTTCTAAGGGAAAAATTGAAGAACAGACTTTCTGGAGCCAGAAAGAGTTTAACCTTATTTAACCGGCGCTGCCCGATGCTGCTCTAGTGGCAACTCCGCGCTAAATCTCGCTAAAGCACGTTAAAGCGTGCTTGATAGCAGGGGCTGGAAAGAAGCAGGAATAGACCCAAAAGGGAAAATAAAACTACAGTTTCAAGTCAGTAACCACCTCTACGGGGGGCAGGAAAGCTGCTCAATGTTAGTCACTGCCACTGATGAACACAGAGACCCTCCTTCAGCCCAAGCAAAAATGGCCTCACAGAAACTTTCAAACAGTTCAGGAACAGCAAGCCTGTAACTGAACTTTTTTAACTCTCAGAAAAGTGGGAAAAAAGCAAGATTTTTTTTTTTTTTTTTTTTTTTGTTTTTTACAGAGATAGCAGAGGTTCACAAGTAATATCAAGTTATAACAGTGCAGTAAATGACCCCACACAAGAGTGCTAGGTCAAGGACAGAAAATATGCAAGTTTTAAGAAAAAAACGATTTAAAATTAAGTGCAAACAGGAAATTCAGCAAACAGCTTTTGGTTGTGCTCTAAATACAGCTACTAATACAGAAATCAAGTTTAACAAGCCAGAAAATGCTCAAGCTAGGCAGCTATGCAGAAAAACTTAGCAAATAAACAGAGAAAAAATACTTAAAATCTCAAAAGTGGCTCCCTTCTTCTCTCAGCGTTTTTTCCTCTTGGAGGGTGCTTCACCAACAGCCAACAAGCCTGAAAAGACGCTCAAACCACGAGGCAACTAGGTTTTAAGAGAGGAAGATGAAGGAGTTATGGAAATGACCCCTAGTGGCCAATAAAACTACAGTTTCAAGTCAGTAACCACCTCTACGGGGGCAGGGAAGCTGCTCAATGTTAGTCACTGCCACTGATGAACACAGAGACCCTCCTTCAGCCCAAGCAAAAATGGCCTCACAGAAACTTTCAAACAGTTCAGGAACAGCAAGCCTGTAACTGAACTTTAACTCTCAGAAAAGTGGGAAAAAAGCAAGATTTTTTTTTTTGTTTTTGTTTTTTACAGAGATAGCAGAGGTTCACAAGTAATATCAAGTTATAACAGTGCAGTAAATGACCCCACACAAGAGTGCTAGGTCAAGGACAGAAAATATGCAAGTTTTAAGAAAAAACGATTTAAAATTAAGCGCAAACAGGAAATTCAGCAAACAGCTTTTGGTTGTGCTCTAAATACAGCTACTAATACAGAAATCAAGTTTAACAAGCCAGAAAATGCTCAAGCTAGGCAGCTATGCAGAAAAACTTAGCAAATAAACAGAGAAAAATACTTAAAATCTCAAAAGTGGCTCATTCTTCTCTCAGCATTTTTCCCTCTTGGAGGGTGCTTCACCAACAGCCAACAAGCCTGAAAAGACACTCAAACCACGAGGCAACTAGGTTTTAAGAGAGGAAGATGAAGGAGTTATGGAAATGACCCCTAGTGGCCAATAAAACTACAGTTTCAAGTCAGTAACCACCTCTACGGGAGGCAGGGAAGCTGCTCAATGTTAGTCACTGCCACTGATGAACACAGAGACCCTCCTTCAGCCCAAGCAAGAATGGCCTCACAGAAACTTTCAAACAGTTCAGGAACAGCAAGCCTGTAACTGAACTTTTTAACTCTCAGAAAAGTGGGAAAAAGCAAGATTTTTTGTTTTTGTTTTCTACAGAGATAGCAGAGGTTCACAAGTAATATCAAGTTATAACAGTGCAGTAAATGACCCCACACAAGAGTGCTAGGTCAAGGACAGAAAATATGCAAGTTTTAAGAAAAAAAGATTTAAAATTAAGTGCAAACAGGAAATTCAGCAAACAGCTTTTGGTTGTGCTCTAAATACAGCTACTAATACAGAAATCAAGTTTAACAAGCCAGAAAATGCTCAAGCTAGGCAGCTATGCAGAAAAACTTAACAAATAAACAGAGAAAAATACTTAAAAACTCAAAAGTGGCTCCCTTCTTCTCTCAGCGTTTTTCCTCTTGGAGGGTGCTTCACCAACAGCCAACAAGCCTGAAAAGATGCTCAAACCACGAGGCAACTAGGTTTTAAGAGAGGAAGATGAAGGAGTTATGGAAATGACCCCTAGTGGCCAATAAAACTACAGTTTCAAGTCAGTAACCACCTCTACGGGGGGCAGGAGAGCTGCTCAATGTTAGTCACTGCCACTGATGAACACAGAGACCCTCCTTCAGCCCAAGCAAAAATGGCCTCACAGAAACTTTCAAACAGTTCAGGAACAGCAAGCCTGTAACTGAACTTTTTTAACTCTCAGAAAAGTGGGAAAAAGCAAGATTTTTTTTTGTTTTTGTTTTTCCAGAGATAGCAGAGGTTCACAAGTAATATCAAGTTATAACAGTGCAGTAAATGACCCCACACAAGAGTGCTAGGTCAAGGACAGAAAATATGCAAGTTTTAAGAAAAAAAACATTTAAAATTAAGTGCAAACAGGAAATTCAGCAAACAGCTTTTGGTTGTGCTCTAAATACAGCTACTAATGCAGAAATCAAGTTTAACAAGCCAGAAAATGCTCAAGCTAGGCAGCTATGCAGAAAAACTTAACAAATCAACAGAGAAAAAATACTTAAAATCTCAAAAGTGGCTCCCTTCTTCTCTCAGCGTTTTTCCTCTTGGAGGGTGCTTCACCAACAGCCAACAAGCCTGAAAAGATGCTCAAACCACGAGGCAACTAGGTTTTAAGAGAGGAAGATGAAGGAGTTATGGAAATGACCCCTAGTGGCCAATAAAACTACAGTTTCAAGTCAGTAACCACCTCTACGGGGGGCAGGGAAGCTGCTCAATGTTAGTCACTGCCACTGATGAACACAGAGACCCTCCTTCAGCCCAAGCAAAAATGGCCTCACAGAAACTTTCAAACAGTTCAGGAACAGCAAGCCTGTAACTGAACTTTTTTAACTCTCAGAAAAGTGGGAAAAAAGCAAGATTTTTTTTTTTTTGTTTTTGTTTTTTACAGAGATAGCAGAGGTTCACAAGTAATATCAAGTTATAACAGTGCAGTAAATGACCCCACACAAGAGTGCTTGGTCAAGGACAGAAAATATGCAAGCTTTAAGAAAAAAACGATTTAAAATTAAGTGCAAACAGGAAATTCAGCAAACAGCTTTTGGTTGTGCTCTAAATACAGCTACTAATACAGAAATCAAGTTTAACAAGCCAGAAAATGCTCAAGCTAGGCAGCTATGCAGAAAAACTTAGCAAATAGACAGAGAAAAAATACTTAAAATCTCAAAAGTGGCTCCCTTCTTCTCTCAGCGTTTTTTCCTCTTGGAGGGTGCTTCACCAACAGCCAACAAGCCTGAAAAGATGCTCAAACCACGAGGCAACTAGGTTTTAAGAGAGGAAGATGAAGGAGTTATGGAAATGACCCCTAGTGGCCAATAAAACTACAGTTTCAAGTCAGTAACCACCTCTACGGGGGCAGGGAAGCTGCTCAATGTTAGTCACTGCCACTGATGAACACAGAGACCCTCCCTCAGCCCAAGCAAAATGGCCTCACAGAAACTTTCAAACAGTTCAGGAACAGCAAGCCTGTAACTGAACTTTTTAACTCTCAGAAAAGTGGGAAAAAACAAGATTTTTTTTTTTTTTGTTTTTTACAGAGATAGCAGAGGTTCACAAGTAATATCAAGTTATAACAGTGCAGTAAATGACCCCACACAAGAGTGCTAGGTCAAGGACAGAAAATATGCAAGTTTTAAGAAAAAAACGATTTAAAATTAAGTGCAAACAGGAAATTCAGCAAACAGCTTTTGGTTGTGCTCTAAATACAGCTACTAATACAGAAATCAAGTTTAACAAGCCAGAAAATGCTCAAGCTAGGCAGCTATGCAGAGTGCTTGGTCAAGGACAGAAAATATGCAAGTTTTAAGAAAAAAACTCTTTTTTTTTCTGGAGACAACGCCCTTACTTATGAGATGAGCAATATAAAATGTCCTTCTTACCACTGTGGAGACATGGTGATTGAAGTCAAGGTTCTTGTTGACCTGTGTGTCCAGATCTCTTACCACTGGCTATGTGCTTAGGGTATTGCTATTGATGTGGTAGTTTGCAGGAACATCTCCCTTGATGAAGGGGGTGACAATGCATTTTTTGCATTAAGTTTAAGACCATGACTCTGGCACCAGTCATTAGTCTGTGTAAGACCTTCTTGCAGGATATTGACATCACTAAGGGTTTCAATGATTGCTCCAAGTTTGCAGTCATCAGAAAACATTCTCAGTCACAGTCCTTTAGTTTTAACCTGAACTTCAGAGAAGTGCATTCTGAATAGTTGGGGCCCTAGAACCAATCCATGTGGAACACCACTGGTTATGGATCTGCTGGAGGAGGTGGAGTCCCCTATTTTCACCGTATGAATTTTATCAGTGAGCCAGTTTGCAACCCACCTAACAATGTATGGGTTGATAACCAGCTGGGTGAGTTTATTAATGATGCCTGAGTGGGGGATTGTGTCAAAGACCTTGGCTAAGTCTAGGTAGGCTGTATGCACAGATTTGCCTTTGTCTAGGGCTTTAGTGACTGTCTCAAAGAAGTTCCCCAAGTTTAACAAACATGATCTCCCCTTGACAAAGCCAAACTTTGTATGATAAAGACTGGATACATTACAGCTGAGAATCGGGTGGCAAACATGATGAACCAGACAGTATATATTATCTGTAGATCATGGTTCAAGTCCCACATGTATCGTTTAATGTTAGAACCTAATGAACACTTGTTACCAGAGTAATGCGTGTGTATCTCTGCTTGTCATGTTTGCACATCACTTACTTTCTCAGAGACATGCTGTATTGGTCCACACAAGAAGCAGACATTCTACATTTCAGAACTGATACATTTTTATCTCTTTTGCTGTCCATCTTGCAAACCCACTAAGTGGCATTGCATGACAGTCAGCAATACCTGCAGACAGAAAGCAGACATTCTCGGTTTTGAAATGGATACAGTTTTTCATCTTTTACTTTCCATCGCACAAACCCACTAATAGGCATTGCATGGTGGTCAGCAAGCTCCCACAACACCTGTAGGTCCAGAATATGTGCAGCTAGGAAATAGTAGACAATTTTAAAATGGATGCATTCTATCAAGTGTGGTATGGGAGCACACAAACACGTTAAGCATAGTTGCATAGTGGTCAAGACACATAGTAATGAATATGATAATATATAGCTGTTGCTTAGCTGTTCCTGTGGCAGCAGGTGTAAGCGTAGGTGTGCTATACAGGTGCACCTGTGTTCTAATCCAGGAAAGTCCAAAGTTTTATTCATGCTGTTCTAGTTCATTTTATATTAAAATTAACATGAAAACAATAATTAAACATAGAAATAACTATCTACACTAGGTGCATTGAGCATACACAGGATATCAGATATATATTAAATTTGTTACTGTGGATATCAGTAGAATTATGGTTTTACAATTAATTTTCTGAACTGTCCTGTCACACACATGCATGTTAAAACACTCAACTCTTTAATGTTTATCTGCAACTAATGATTTGGTCTGACAAGCGAGGTGTCAGTTGCAATGAGCACTCTGCACAACAATGACTGTAAAAAAATACACTTGTAGCCTAACCTTGTCTGTGGCAAGTGGTCTAAATTAATGCTCACAATACAGGTAAGTCAGGGTTCTAATCTAACACATTCCCAACTTTATTAATGCTTCTTCACCAAATTTTAAAAAACAAATAATACAAATTTAATCATAATTATAAATAATAATAAGTTTGCTTAGCAGTGGAGCTCATATGAATTATATGTGTGACTGAGGATATGCTATTATGTTTCTCTAATTCTAATTGTTTTCTCTGGCCTTGGATGGTCTTCAGACTACAATGATACTCCTACACATATGAATAAACCAGGACCTTGTCAGGTCACACAAATACATGGTTAAGCCCTCACTCTATCATGTGCATTTATATATATAATTCATGAGCATATCTGACAAGCACTTCTTTTTTGATGAGGATGAAAAATCACCTATGTGGAAGAATATGTTTTGTCTCTTATGCATAGGTTTGAATATCATTATACAAATTAATTTTATCAGTGTGTAAGACGATACAAAAATGTGTCAGGTCTTAAAATATATGCACCCAATCCATGTCTGCAAAGTTAAATCACCTGTTACAACAGCAACCAACTCATAAACTAATGCCAACTGTCAGATTAAGATTTCTATTTCATAAAACTGCATTCCTCTCTGTTTGGCACTGTTGCTCTCTGCTTAGTGTTATGCAAATGCAGTTGGCATGGTTGTTTGGGTTTCCAGACTTGCACTAAATGCGATTGGCAGGAAAGCTCTGTTATCTGTTGCTGTTTACCTTGATTGGGTATGTCTGGAGGTAGAAGGGAAGGGAAGGTGCCCAATTTAGGGCTCAAAGGTGGGGTGCTAAGGAGTGCAGAATCTTTACTGGACTCATTGTAAAGCACTACAGCTGAAGGCTCTTGCAGGGTGACTATACTGGCTCCCGATACAAGTCTGAGGCATGGAATACTCTGGCCAAGGCTGTCTCCAGTGTAACTGGCATTCAATGCACTAGAAAACAAAGTAGTCGCCACAATAATGACATCAAAAGGAGCAAGTAGATGCACTTAATGAGTGACTGGGTGAGTTTAGGATTGCTGACATCTCACAATTGTGTATTTATAAAGACAGAGAGAATTTATACTAGATAGAATGCTGTACACAGGCAAGACTGGTATGCATAATCCTCTTCTCTCGTTCTTTCCTTTTCATTCTATACCCAACAAGGAGATAATGGCAAACAGGGAAGCCAATGCTGAGCATTTAGAAAGACTGAGAGCAGCAAGGGCTACGTATGCAGCACAACATAAGTATTATTTCGGCTAAATTATTGCTCTTTTATACAGTAGTAACAAATTAAGCATACATATCTTAACTGAAAATTCAGGTAAGCATGCTTCAGTCTGTAGCTCAGTCAAACTGTAGAAATCAATTACAATACTGAATTCATGTGCTGTGGGTTCAAATCCCACAGGTAGCAAATACGTCATAAAATTATTTCAAAATATTACATAATAATGTCAACAACATTGCTCTACATGACATTCTGATTAACTATTGAGTGTTATTTAATCAAGCATATAAACAATATATGCATATTGTAAGAATTGCTTGGAGCAATCATCAGGCATAGTTTGTATTTTTTAAAAATATACTTAATATAAAAGTAGAATTAAATTATTCATATTGTACTAATTTACTGTATGACACATATGATGGTACTAATTATCTCTTTTTTACTCTTACTCCAACCCTTATCACTCTTTTTTATTTTTATATGTTTGGTCACAACATTTTCATGTTCCATTTCTGAAAACTCACAAAATGCTTTACAGCACAGGGATGTAGGCCAACCATTGTGTCTCTGCCAGTCCCCAATCCACTAACTCCTGCACCAATGCCCAGCACATCTGGGACCCAACCTGGCAGTATTTCCTCTGCTGCCTCTGCACTAATAAAGCCATTTTTGAAAAGTAGAAGATTACGCAGGTAAAGAGATCTCCCACTAACTGTTCCAAATTCCACATTAGTTAGGTACATTTTCCTCACAACATTATGACCATGGTGTAGATGACCTATCTATATACTCAGACATATTGTAGGCATTTCATATACTTTCAACATTCGTCATAAGAATGAATCTTTGCACACATATATTTAGTATTGAAAAGTACTGTTTATAAAAACTAATGTAAGACACCTCAGGATGCCATTCGGGATTAACAGAATATATGTGCCAAAATACTCCCCATTTTCCCCTTTCCCCCTCATGTATTCCTTCCCTATATTTTCCGCTTCACCACATAAGAGTTTTAACATTTCACAATGTTTATATTTTAAATTTGGGTATCAAGGATGTAACAATTATAAAGTGCAATTAATGGTTGCTTAAGTCAGTGTGCTTATTTCCACCATTGTGGATCTGTACGAGAGTCAAGTTAATTATTAAGATATTGCTCTGTTTCCATATAGATGTTTTGTTGCTTCGTTTATTGTTGAAGCATTCTTCCACCCACATTTTTGTAAGTTACGTTCACATTCTGAAATGTCAAATGTCCCTGTTTAATAACGGAGATTGAAGAGACTAAGGCATGAACTAATGGACAGCTATTGAAAAGCTCGTCATGTACTTATGCCTGTTGTAAGCCTAATCGGCTTTTTTAAATAGACACAATGTTTATTTTATGAACACTATGGTGCGTAAAGCACAGTAGCGTTCTTTGTTCTGCATTCAAGAATTAACCAGGCACATACGCGCAAGGAATACTTTGTTGTGCTGTGATTTTTAAAAGCGTTTCAGAGTCTGCAGAAAATAAGTAATTTTGAAAAACTGTTTTTAACTTTTGATTTATACGAGAATAGCCTAACTAATGTGATACAAGTTTTAAACCACCTGTAATTGTTGACTGTTTTACGAGTCTACTCTGGATAGTATGAACTTCCAGTAAAACACGGAAATATCTAAAGTCACACTTTGTAAATATGTGCATTACAAGCAGTTTGGGTTATATTAACCAAGTCTGAAATGGCTTTTTTGATATATACTGCCTGAAAGTTCAGTACGAGATTTTCCTAAAGCACCATGAGATGATAAGTAAATATGACAAGGCTCTGAGATATACTCAATTGTTTAATATAATATAATGTATGTTTGG
>NC_056743.1:1663548164-1663698164 GCF_019279795.1 Protopterus annectens | reverse complement strand
GCGTTCAAATCTGACAGCAGGCAACTTGCATTTCTATACATACACCTATCACTTTTGAGGCAATTTTACACATAGATGTGACTCCACATCCATGTCCTGCACTCCTCCCATGTTCTCCTCAACATACAGCAGAGCTATCATACTCTAGAAAGTGTGACATGACAGTGTTACACACAGACATGTGGTGTTGCTACTGTGACATTACATGACTTTTATCTTCTATACATACACAGGTGAAAGGTTCAACTCAGGCCCAGTATACTGTGTATTTCTGTGTTTGGTGGTAAATTATGGTCACTGTAGGATCTTTGAAAATGCTCTTCATTTCACTACCACTTGAACCTTTCAAGTAGACCCATGCATCCACCATCCTCCTTTTTCCTCTGGCCACGTGACATCTTCCTGCAGATGAGTGGAGGATGTCCTTATGTGAAATATGCATACACACATCATGAAGCAGTGTCCTTCCATGAGTCTCTGCAAGCCAACTCCAGACCACTGCATGTGTGACTGCTAATTCTGTCATGGTGTGGTGCACATATCCCATATGGACAGTGGCAGAATGTAATGCAATCCAACAAATATACACATATGCACAAAATTCCTACTATCTTCCATCATATAGGTATAGGGATTTTTTCATGAAATAATAATGGCTAGGATTTCATGTGATGTTGGCCATTAGCCTAATAACACCATATGACCCTATGAAGAGTTGACAAGTCAATGTTGCTATCATAGACATGTGCTATATTGAGGTGTGTATGTACAGTATGGTTTCAAGAGGATCTTATAATCTGTAATGTGAGCTAATGCATTGATGGCCACTGCATCCTTTGCAATACATGCTTCTTCTACACCAGCTGTAGTAATATGCCTCCTGAGAACTGTTGATATGGTATGATACACTGTTATTTATATTTTTGGAGTATTAGGGCACGTGTTGCTGTAGTGAAGCAGATCAGCTTTATACACATTTCACATTGCACCATCACAGAGAGATTTGTAGTATGGCACAGGTGTACATGTTTCTACATACCATAATTAATAGTTCTGTGACATCAGTATTAATTAATATTGATTACATGGTCACATAATTCTTGTCTCATGCACATGTTCTGCTGTGATATACACAACCAATGTATAACATGCTTTGATACAATTTCAACATTGTGGAATTCATTGTATATGCAGTTATGTCGCTATATCCAAAGATTATTGAGGAGGTCAGCAGCACCATTGTGTGACTGTTAGCATTTGTGTCAGGAAATATTCTGCATGAGCTACAAACAACTGATCTGTATTATGTCCTGATATGACATCAGGCTGCTCAAGCACAGCTTGCCATAAAACACATATATGCATATGTTGTGCAAGTGGTGTAAGCACGTGACACTGGTACAGTTGTAAAATTGTGTGCATAGTAGCAGTGTGTGAAATGTAATGAATGACCAAGGTTGTATTTGGAGGTCTTTTCACAAATCATTTATTCCAATATATTGTATATGAGATAGATCTGTGTGTGGATGCCACCAGACATATCTAACTTGAGGTAATACACAATCCGCTAGCTGACAGTTTGTCTCCCACTTCAACCCATGATAATGCTGGCCATCAGCCAAAGTATATGTGCAAAAATTACTAGGTTCGTATTCTCAGGATGTCAGCTGTGCACTCTCTTTGGCTAAAAACACAGAATCAATGGGCTCTGACAACATCAAAGGTTGCCGATAATGTAACCTACAAAATGACCTAACACACACAGTTTGAGCTGTACTTCAACACAGCATCCAGACAGCCTATGCTCCAATTTGATGGTGTACAGCAACATGCATCCTTCTGACTGGGGGGACCATCACCTAATGCATGGAGTTATAGACCCATCCTCACTCTCCTCATCTCTGAGGTACGCCGAGGAGTCATTATGGACCTTCTCTAAAAGGACACTGGTAATCTCCTTATTGTGTAACAAACCCATATTGATCTGTTAAGGCTACATCGTGTCTGTTACATCTGTTCACTGTCTTCAAGAAGGTTACCAATGGCATACATGCTGACAACACTATCTTCCTGTGTAACTTGACTTGGCCAAGGCATTTGACACAAATCCACAGTCAGGTATTACAACAAAACTGTCTCAAGTTGGCCATAAACACCTACTTCACCAAGTGACTAGGCAACTGGATCAATATGTGCCAGATAAATATGTTGCAGTGTGTAAAGTCACCTCTATCTAGAGTCCAGTGATGAGATCCATGCCTCTGTAATCTGTGCTAGGCCCTTTCCTGCCCATTATTTAAGTGTCAAACATCAAAATTGACTTACACATCCTTTCTCCAAAAAGCTTTGTGGAAGACTGAAAACTGTGACAATCATTGAATCCAAGTGTGTTATTGCTATAAGGTATAATGTATCAACACACACAAAGGATTGCTGCCACAACCATGGGAACACTGTGGATAAAGAAGAATTATGGGAGGAGGATTAGCTCCATTATGAAAGCAAATGCACAAGATAATTACAAAATAGACAGCACAACCCTATGAGCAAGTGGTATGTGGCCTGTATTCTCAGGTAGGTGGTGCTCAGAATGTCCACCAGCATGTGCCACAGTGGTGACTACTCACTCATATGTAGCACAACTCCTGAGTATGTGCGGGACATCTGCGTCAAAGGGCATTATGATGCCACTGTTCTCAGCCTTCATCACACCAGTAATTAAGTACTATGCACCATTTTGTATGTATCTCCCAATACATCTTCCAGGGATGAGTTCCTCAAGTGTACCACATTTGCCAATGTGAGCTCCTACACATTGTATCGGCCATACCTAAGTAGTCTTTTTGGTGCATAATATGATGGTGTAGGAACCCCCTTAAGGTGTTATACAAGATGCATGTATGATGGTCATGATAAATACATAGCTGACAGACAACATTGATTCCATAGGTTAAATTTATGAAAGTGTGGATTGTGGAAAAAAAAAAAAAATATATATATATATATATATATATATATATATATATATATATATATATATATATATGTGTGTGTGTGTATGTGTATAGTAGCCAGGATTGCTCATAATTTCAAATACAAGTGTAACAGTGTCCTTTCTAACACATCTGGCAGATGTTAAATTTTGAGGAAGGTATGCTTGATTCCCTTCAGAGATCGCTGATGAATCATAATAACTGTACAAGTGTGTTCTTTCAAAACCATCTATGATCGCTCACAATTACATATGTTATGTCAAATACATGGGATTACTGGTAGTATTTTGTTGATATTGTCCATGATTATACGTGCTTCTGTCTACTGCTCTTCATCAGCCCATTATTATGTATCCCACTTGGTACTGAGACCTATTCTAACATTATATTCATATTCAGGCCATTCATTTTGCACATGTTCACAATTTGCACTTAACGCCTATTGTATATACTGTCCATGATATATGTCCTCTTCATTGATATTTCACCTTATGTGACAGTCACATAATATACAATAATTGTGCAGTACATACTGTATCATTAAGAAATGTGATTAATGTTCATGCTACAGCTGTCTTCATTGACATGCCCTCATCTACTGTACATTACCATGTTCACCTGTCCTCTTCCCCTGTGTTCATTACTTTCATTCATCTATGTGCCCTTTTTCAATACACATACTTCCCCTTACTATTTATTTATAATACAGTCTATGTACTCTTGCTGATCATTTACAAAACCTTTATTCAGTATGCCTGAAACAGGTTTCCACACTACTCTGCACTGTATACATTTTCATGTAATGTGTTGAAACGGTATACATTGCTTTATTAATAATCCTGGTAGTGATTGTAGCTTTCCATACAATCCTGCAGACCTGGTTTGCCCATAGGTAAACATGTGTACATGTGTGCATGTGTTCTTGTTGCTTTACATGGTTTCTGGCCAGCAACACTGTTGCTGGCTATGAAACCACGCTTGTTTATGTTTAAACACAGTGCACAGCATGCATGGTTAATTTGAGCTGATGCTCACTGTGCAAATATGCAAACTTCATGTAGGCTTCACTCTAATTTTATTGAATCTCAAGGTGTATGTGTTTGTTATAGTTTAAAAACAGTAACTTATGACAGGCAGAAAATAATTTAGTTGTGGAAGCAGGTTTTAGTAGATAAGTAGTTATTGTTTCCACAAGCTAACATTTTAAATAAGGCACTGCTTTTAACAGTAACTGTAATTTCCACATTGCTCAGAAACAAAACAAATTAACCAAAAGTAAAGTATGAAATCAGAATTCCCACCTCTGATAAGGATGACCAAAAATCCATCTTCAGCTACCTAAAAACTACCCGATTGTCCCTTAAATATTGGCTGTGTGAAGGGCAACACTTTCCCACATTTTTTTAATTGATGTTATGAGTTATGCAAAATATCAAATTATACCTTTCAGAAGCACATATGCACCTGATGTATTTTGTTTCTCCTCATGGATATCATCTGCACTAATACTGTCCCCAATAATTTCATCTGGTGGCTTTCTTGATTCAGCAGTAGCATGCCTTATGGCAGATCGTATCACCATCAGGCTATGATGGCATACGTATTGTCATTGCCAGCAAATCTTAAAGCTCAACTTCTTGTCTTCTGGGTGCTGGTTGGCATGCAGTTTGTTAAAATGTGCCAATACCTTTAAGAGAAAGAGGAATACTCGGTCTGTCGGACAACAATAAAAAAAGATAACTTGACACATTTGTGTCAGAGAAGATGCATGTTTCATCTGTGCAACTTTAGCTGCTTCTAATTCTTAGTACATCATGCAACATTGTGAAACCATACTAGACACAGAATATTTTCCTGCTGAGAATATTTGAGGGCACATGTAACTGTATAACACCTAACATGTTACATATGTAAGAGAGTATAATGTTGCAGCTCACATAAGTAAGGGGCCTGGTATTTCAGCATGCATTCCTGAGGTGCAAAATATTTCATCTCCCATACCTGAGGTGTATGCTGTTTCTGCACACATTCCTGAGGTGCATAGTGTTTCAGCTGTCATACCTGAGGTGCATGGTGATTTAGCTCTCCTACCTGAGGTTCGTGGTGTTTCAGCTCTCATACTTGAGGTGCATGGCATTTCAGCACTCATACCTGAGGTTCATGATGTTTCAGCATACATACCTGACGTGTATAGTGATTTGTCATTAGTGCCATTTTCACCTTCTACTATGGACATTTTTGGTTTAAGGCTGATATACACCTCTTCATCAAGTGTCAGTGCAATGCATCCCCATGCTCTTGCTATTTTACCGGTCTCTTGCTGATGTAAATCCTTATTCTTCCACAATGACCTGAGCTTCATCCATCTGTTCTATTTATTTTCCAGTAATTTACTTTATCTTTTGCAAGGCTTTAGGGATGCCAGAATATATACTGGCAATCATCTGGCACAAGGCATCAAAACCCATTCTGGACAGATTGCTGATCTCTCACAAAATGCATGTTGTCACTCAGTCACCCATTATGCTGACTTTAGCACATGTGGAGATTGCCAAATGACCTACTTCTTTTGGAGATGGCTGGAAACAGTGCACCAAGAGGAAGCCCACATGGTTGCAAGCAGAGCATTCAGATGCATACAAGCAGATAAAGATACAAACTGTAAAACCTCTTGCTGTGAGGTAGCAGTGCTACACAGTGTGTGCCAACACAACCCTTCCTGTGCTTCATATCATTACATTTGTGAAACAAAATACTGAGGATCCCCTTGCTGCAGTACTGTTTACATGCAAAGCCACCTCATGCCCACCTTTAGACACACGCAGTTCTTCATTGCATACCCACCTCATAAGTAGAGCATGTCAGTGTGCAGTTCATTTAGCATCACCTCTTTCACCTCCCCATAAAATTAACTTTGTGCTTTCTTCCTGAAATGCTTCTAATATAACATACAGAATATAAGTTAGGAACTTTACCCAGACAGCATCTACCTGGTAACACTGTTGTATGTGCAACCAAGTGACAGAAATTGTAAAATCTCAACTGTAACCCTTGAGTAGTGTACAACCTTACATGACAAATGATTTCCATTTGTCCAGACAACTCATTTATCAGTGAATCACAGCTTGAGTTAAATGAACTGTTGGTCCTGATGATTTCCATAATTTACCCTGAGGTTTTTTGATCTCAGTGTTTACTATATTAATTAGGGGAAGCAGGACTGAAATGCCCAACATGATAGGTTTATGGGACTACGGCAAAATACATGAACCGTTTTTTTTTTTTTTTGGGGGGAATTGCACTTAGTATGGCTCAACTAATCACGGCTCAATGAAAAAACAACTCAGTCAGATAAGCTGTGTCCATCTCCACTCTATAGTATTGTTATTGTAAAGTGTAAGTAAATGCAAAGTGTTCAATCTACATACATGTGCAATTAATGCCATGGGAATTCCACACAATGACAGCATGTGCCATTTATCTACCATCTTAGTTTATGAAGGAATGCACCATAACAGAGTTGTGGAGTGTCAGAGAACTATAAACCTTCATATGTTAACCAAGAATCCAGTGCTTTTATACTTTCCCAGTCCCTAGGTGTGTGTCCTACCTGATAAGTCACCATCAGTATAATTTTCACCAACTACTTTCACAAAGGAATATTCTCAAAACTTACAGCTTTAAAAATCTAGACCATGCAAAATGGTACAGTTTGTGATTTTCATAGTGACAAATACATGAACAGTCAAGCGAACAACTAATGGTATGAATGTCATATCTTACTATTCTCCTGAATAGGCAGAAAGCACTGAAATACCAAATACAGTCAGAGAAAAACAGATTATATTCATACAGCTATCATGCATTTTAAATTCTAGACTGCTTTCAGTATTCATTTATTTATGAACTGTTAAATCAGTTCCATTAATAGTTCACTCAATATTCCCTTGTGAAGGTTTTCACAGTGTCAGGAATAAGAAAAAATAATAACATGCATTCATGCTAGTTGCTACCAACAAATAGAATCTTAATTATTTTACTTCTGCATCATTTCTCTATATGAAAAATAAATATGAGGAGCATCTGAGATCACACAAAGGCAATATGTGGTCACTTTCAACTCCTTTCAAATTACCTTAGAAACTCGGAACATTTGAAAATCACATGAAGCAGCAACAAAGTAAAATCAAATGTTACTAATAATGAGAATATTACATTAATAGTTCTACAATGCACAGCTGAACAATAAAAAAAAATACGTATATGATTGTATCATGCATTATGTAATAGGTGGAGTAGTTGTTAGTCCCATTTTAATTACTGGATTTAACAAAATGTCATTTTTATCTCCTTCAACAGCATATTCATTGGTTGCGATAGCTAAAGGTTTACACACACACACACATGCACATACACACACACACACACACACACACACACACACACACACACACACACACACACACACACACACACACACACACTGACTACACACAAGCTTATGTATGGTGATTGCGCAAGGACTGGGGCAGGGGATATGCTTTAAATGTTATATTCATCAAACAAAAAACATCAAACTAGACAATGCACTGTACATAAGAAAATGACAACATGTGTGTCGTAGGGAACATTGTCCAAAAGTAACCAAAAGCAGACATTACAGCAGTTTACTGTGAACATATCTGTAAGCTGCATGGTGTCCTTGGAAGAAGAAAAAGTAGATAGAGACAGTTCAACAGTGTAAACAATTGTGCTGAGGAATCCAACATTAAGGAGCACTAAATGTTATATGCATACTGCAGGTTTTAGAAAAAAATGGCAATGCCCTGAAAATTGGAAAATCCATGACATGGCTCTTTATATAGAGGCAAGACAGTGTTGTTGACTGACTACAGTTCTGTTATATGCTCTTAGCAGGCATGCATACAATGAATGAGAACAGATACAGATGTAATGAGGCATTAGCAAAGCAGTTATTCAAAACTGCCATGTTACTTGAGACAAAGCAATACAGTGGCATGAAGTTCAAGCCTGGCTATGTCACAGTATATCTAGATGTGACCGGAGAGAAAATCCTTGTGCGCTGATTGTAAAAGGAATGAGATGCCAATAATTAGGGTGGGTTTGGCATAATGGTTAAGGTTGTTACCTCACAGACACAAGGTACAGGGTTTGATTCTGACCTCTAGTTATTATTTAGGCTTAAAACTGCCCTTCAGGGCAATTAGCCTACTACTTACCTACCTATGAACCCAACACTGATGTCTGTTTTTCACAGAAAATCACTGTTGGAGTAGTTTCTATGTTTGTGCTGACAATGGTTCCTTTGTATGATACATTTGCAAGGAATGGCGACATGCTAATGATACAGAGAGCAAGGCAAGTGAGGTAGACTCACAACAACTATACAGCTTTTGGATTACAGAAAGACAAGAGAGTGGACCAGGCATCAAAATGTAGTTTTTGATAGTAGTGCAACAACTGAATGCATTTTATATATGGAGAAATAGACATATATACATGATGTAGAATAGAGTAGACTCAAAGAACAACTATGAGAGAAAGTTTTTGTGATAGAATCTAATTTATATAAATAAGAGATTTGTATGCATAAATAGAAGAAGGCAAGGAGGAAAAAAAAAGACGAGTATTAAGGGCCTAGAGCTTCTAAAGATAGTAAGAGAGCCATTGTGATTTTGAGAGCTTGTAAGCTTGCAAAGTTATGGGAGAGGTAAAAAGAGCTTAGGCAGGAGTGAGATTGTGTTTTACTGGTATCTCAAAGGATATGGGGTTATTATTTTGTCTTAAGGAGAGAGGGTGGGATGGAGTTCCATAGCTTAATGAAATGAGGAGAGTACAGTGAATCACCTGTAGTGTTAATGGATTTACTAGGGTGTACAAGTATTTTTTCTACATGTGAAGTGCATGGTTTGGGAAGTAAAACTGAGTCATATTGGTAAGGGAAGGGCAGCTTTCAGGATGGCCGATAAGAGTGTGTGTAGTGATAAGCTGTGCAAAACTTAGTTAATTCTATAGAATTTAGATTTTTCAGGATGGAACAGTGGAGGAATCAGTAGGGCATATTTGGCGCAAAACAGGCTACTTTGTTGGAGCATTTTTTGAGCATATTTATTTGAGTGGTTTGTAGCCTGACCAGCACAGTAGCAGCATTAAAGAGGATACGTAGCAAAAGGGGTTTGGATGTGCTTATACTAGCACGGAGTGTAACGACTGGTCTTATACAGTTCAGAGTACCTAGATTTTTGTCTGTTTTGGTTATTACCAGTTTGATGTGGTGGTTGAATTTTATGGCATCGTCAACAGTGATGCCTGGAATCATGACGAGTTACAAGCTGGATTACTGTATGATCTGAGGAATTAATAGTAAATACTGGATATTGGGATTTAGTCTGTATATGTTTTAGAGGTGAGTAGCATTAATTTACTCATTTTGGGGTTAAGTAATAGCTGAGGATGAAACAGAGTCATGTGTTACTGTTGCTGTCAAGTTATTTTATTTTATTATTATTAATATTATTTTTTTTTTTAGGCAGAGCAGGTAATACAGTTGTCAGCATTAAGGTTACCTGTTTTTTAGCTGTATGAATATCATTGATGAATATATTGAATAGCATACAACTCAGGATAGACCTTTGGGGAACACCTGTGTGAACAGAGGGAGAAAAGAAGAAACATTGTTTTGTCATTTACTTCCTGTAGTCTAATGTTGAGGTAACTGTTAAAGCAAGTAAGTGATGCATTGCTTAGATGTAGGGTGGAGAGTTTTTTTATGAATTTTTGATAGTAGAGGGTATTAACTACCTTTGACAGATTAAGCATACTGCTGAGTGTAAGTCACCTTTGCTTCTGTAGGAAAGCAGATGCAATTCTGTGATGTGGAAAGAAACCATGTAGTGAGGGGAATAAAATATTATCTGTTGTGATATAGGTTAGCAGCTGAGAGTGGATGAATTTCTGAAGCATTTTTGATAGTGGACATAGGATGGCTATAGGTCTGAAATTAGAAATGTTAGTACAGGAGCCACTTTTGTGAAGGCAGAATATGTAGGACTTTTACAGTACAGTGGACACATAACTTTCTTTGATTGAGCTGTTCATTAATATTGAAATTTGTTAGGCTTGGGCACCAGCAATTTTAATGTATACTGCAGGAAGGTTATGTGAGTTAGGAATAGCTGCTTTTATCTTGAAGAAGTACTTTCCGATGGTAGATGTAGAAAGAGTATTGAGGGGAAAAGAAGGTAGGGCAACCAGGTTGTTCCACAAGGGGTGAAGAGGTAGGGCAACTTGTTTGGTATGGAAGCAGTAAGGAGGTAGTGGGAGTAGAGTTTCTTAGAAGGGAGACATGGTCTATTAACTAGAAGTCAAGTTGGGAGATGGTACTATCAGTATTACTTGCAGTGGCTGGATCGGGTTGAGTGCTGCAATCAGATTACATTAATTTGTTGATGGAGCTATAAATAATTTGGGGTTTTACTGATTACTGAGCTGAGTGTATGGGTAGACTTTTTTGTTAGATTTTTTTCCTGTGTTTAGGTTTCTGATGTAATTGAAATACTATAAGTTAGTGTACTGGCTTGTTTCCAAGCTCTCCATGTTCAGTCCCTTGTTTCATTAGTTGTTTAGTTCGTCAGGTTAGCTTGGGTTCTGGATTAGCATTTGCACTTTTTGTACAGGGTGCAGCATGAGTGCTTAGGATATTTAAGAACGTTTTATTGTACTGTGACATAGCATCATCAAGGGGTTGAGATTTTATTATGCGCCAGTTGATAGATTTTAGGCTGGAGATAAATGCTTCTTTTTGGATTGAGCTGAGATTTCAAGTGTGGCAAAAATGTGTTGCTTTTTTGGGAATTTTTTTGTCTTATGATGCATATGCGTAGATGGTTGTTGGGGGGGCAGTATAGAGGATTTTGTGTGATGAGTTTATTAATATCCAATCTATAGTATATTTCTTGTTGCTGGTTTTACTGTATCTAGTTGGTGTGGAAATACATTGGGTGAAACCAAACTGATTTCTAGATTTATTTTTGGGGTATTAGCACTGAACACCTACCAATCTGTATTGAGGTCTCCAAGAATTATAATTTCCTTATGTATGCTTGTAGAAGTCAAAGAAAGGCATTGTCTACAGTATCAGTGTTATTTCCTGGCAGAATATACATTATAACAAAATTGATTTTTAGATTTATTTTTAGGGTATTAGCACTGAATACCTACCAATCTGTATTGTCTAAGAACTATTGTTTCTTTATGCATGCTTGTAGAAGTCCAAGAAAGGAGTTTGTCTACAGTATCAATGCTGTTTCCGGGCAGAATATACATTATTATTACACACAGGCATTTTGGGTGATATTTTCTGTCTAATAGATTACATTATACCCTGGTGGGGGAGGATTTCTTCATTCTTTGCTGTTTTATCCATGCATCTGTGATTGGTAAGATGTCAGGGAAGTGGAGGATATGCTGGTATGTACCTTGAGAATCTTATTTTGAATGCTTCTTAGGTTAGTATAGAACAGCTTCAGGTTTGAGAAATTTGAGGTGTGTGTAGTATTAGAGGGCTTAGAGCATGGCACTTTAGCACCAGGATTAGGGAGAATATTGCCACATTGTTTTAGAGTGTGCGGAATGCTAAGGCAGGGGAAGAGCCATTTTATATATATATTTTTTTTATTTTATGCACAGTTGAGAAAAGGCGAGGTTATGGATAAAGCATTTAGGGTTTGGTGGTTATATGGGATATGTATTGATTAGATGAGGTGTGCTGTGCTCATGGCAGTGAAATGCAGCAGGTATTATAGTTTGACAGCCTGGGCATGTATAATTGTTAAAGTTGTTGAGGAAATGATGTGATACATGTTACAACTAGTTTTAGGGAGTGCAGGACCATATGTGTGCGAAACATCATGGTAAAGAAAAGCTGGTATGAGGATGGAGAAAGAAGACTCAGGTGGGGAAAGAGAGCTAAGAAAGTAAGTGTAGAGGGGCTTCTATTCTTTGGTGAGATATCTTTTTATAGATGTCATTCAGGTGGTGAGATTAGAATGAATGGATTACTAATTACTGGTTAGTGGTTAATAATTGTTTTAACACACACAGTAGGTTGAATTGTAACAAAAAATGCAGACTTTTCAGACTTAAGGTTATTTAATTAATAGATAGCACAACATGCACTATGTCTACTCTGTTTTCTCAGCTGTTGACAAAAAATAATGCAATATTCCCATTGTGATGTTGGAGAACTTACTGGAGTGACATTTTATTAGTAATTGTGTATTCTGTGTACACTCCCTTACCTATATTATTAGGCTCAAAGCCGACATTCCCACCCAGCTCACCTACAAAACTATAAGGACCATCAGGAACTTTAACCTTGACAGCTTCCAAAATGAACTCAAAGCATGTGATTGTAATGTCTTGAAACGACTACCATTACAAGAAGCAGTTGAGTACTTCAATACCAGATTTCTGGCTATCCTTAACCACCATACTCCTACCTGTACCATCCGTGTAAGAGCCACAGTTGCACCGTGGCTATCTAAAGAAACAAAAAACAAAATGAAACTAAGAAACAGCCCCTGGGCCAGGTGGCATGTTATCAAAGCCCCTAAGGACCAAATAAGATACCGGCAGCTAAGGAATCAGACCAAAAAATATGTCATTCTAGACAAAAAAATCACTACACCCTCCTACAACACAATTATCAGCTAAAACCTCAAAAGTTCTGGGCTGGTATTAACAATCTTCTCCACCAAGGCTGTTCCACGACTCCTACCCCATCAGCTGCCCTTGATAAATCCCCTTTAAAAACTGCAACTCCTTCTTTACTGAAACTATCCAGTCTCTAGCTACCCATCTCACTCCATTGGATAAAAACACCAGCTCTGGCATATCTAGCCCTTATCCACCTAGCACCAAACCCACCTTTACCTTTCAAACCATACCTACCAACCTGATCCAGACCTTACTCAAAAAGCTAAAACCTACTACACTAGCTGCCGACCACCTCCCAGCTGAATATCTACAAAAAGCAGCTGATGCCATAGCACTTCCCATTTCTATTCTGATCAACAGATCCATCTCAGAAGGATCCATCCCAGCAATATGAAAAATATCACATGTTATACCTCTCCATAAAGGAGGAAGTTCCACAGTATTATCTAACTTAAGACATATAGCCATTATTTCACCACTAGCTAAAATCATGGAAAGAAGCATACACAAACAAATCATGCACTTTCTTATTCAAAACGGAAAGGTCGCCGACTCTCAGCAGAGCTTTAGGCCATTCCACAGTACCACCATGGCTCTTCTATCTTTCTCTAATGTCATCAATCTTCATCGTAATAACAACAAACTATCTTCAGCAGTCTTGCTAGATCTCTCAAAAGCTTTTGATATGGTCAACCGTCAGCTATTGCTCAATACCCTATAAACCACTGGTTTAGACCAACATGCAATACAATAATTTCACTCCTACCTAAATGGTAGACAGCAGGCTGTCTTATGGCAGAGCAAGCTGTCATCCCTACTTCCTCTAACCCTAGGTGTCCCACAAGGGTCCATACTAGGTCCCCTTCTTTTTTCTGTCTTTATCAATGATTTCCACACCACCATCCCAGGAGCCACCTGCATCCAATATGCAGATGACTCAATGCTAATATCCTCTGCCTCCTCTCCTACACAACTTCTAACCCTCACCTAGACCACTTTCAGCACAGTAGAAACATGGCTAGCTAATCACCACCTGCTTCTAAATCCTAACAAAACTAAGCTACTACTTTTCTCCCCTAACCATATAATTTCTCCTTCTTCCTTCAACATCAAATCTTTCAATGACACCATTATCTCCCCTGATGACCATACAAAGCTTCTAGGCATAATAATAGACAACAACTTTAAATTTAATAAACATCTAAATCACATTATTAAGTCCATCAACAAAAAACTTGGCTCCCTGTACAGAGCCAAACCTTTCCTCCCCCCCCCCCAGGCTAGGGTAGCTATTGCAAGATCACACCTCCTATCTACCCTTATGTATGCCTCCCCTGTACTCATCAACCTATCCAAATCCGATCTCAACAAGTTATCAGGATATTACAATCATATAGCCAGATTTGCTACTGGCATGGCCTTTAGGACCCACCATTGCCAGAACCTCAAAGCACTGGGATGGCTAGAGTATCCTACCCTTCTACAGTTCTACCAGCTTATTGTAGTGCATAAAATACTCCATCAACTTGACAACATCCCTGCCCTCAAAAATATTCTCACCCCTCATAGTGCCCCCAGGCCATTACGCTCAGCTGATAAACTAATGATACTGACCCAAAAATCCAACAACTCCGCAGGCAATGCTATATTTGCCAACTCATCCGATAAAATCTGGAATCTACTCCCTACTACCGTTACCAAGGAAACCTCACTATCCTTATTTAAAAGAGAACTCAAAAAATGCCTCACATCTCATTGGCTGTGCTCTTGTTCTAAACCTGACTAACAACTTCACTAATACATGTCTTGCTACCCAACCTGCTGTTTAGCCAAGTATCTATGCCTCATAGCATTTGAATGTCTAAGCATTGTGAATTATGAGATCTGATTATATTCTTTGTTCACATTTTTTGATATGTCTCTGCCAATGCACATTGTGTATATTGATATCTGCCTGTATTCTTTGTCTATATTTTTCTAAACATGTCTGCCTGAGTTTATCACTCAGTGATGTATGTACTGTTCTCTTTTTTGGTATGTGGAGCTTTTATCTCCGGGCCTCCGCTTCAAATGGACATATATCCAGTCAGATTATCCTGGTCAACAAATGTAAAATAAATAAAATAAAATAAATATTCAACTTAAAAAAAAAAATCACATTTAAAAAAATTCTCATGTATAGAACAGTAGACACTTACAGCATGTGTATGTGTATGGGGGGTGGTGAAAGAGAAAGAGAGAAGGTGGTTGAGAGAGGGACAGCAAGAGAGAGAGAGAAAGATACACTTAAGCTGCAGAAGACCAGATCATGCCATGCTATAAAACTCAAAGTTTTGCATGTTACTTGTACTGAGATACATTTGACCTAGACCAAAGTTAGTGTGTACATATGTGCAGAATCAACAGTTTTCACAGAAGTGTTCAAAAAGAAACTATAAAAAGGCAGGGCAGTCTTAGCAGTGAGTTGAAATTCTCTCCCAGACTGACCTGGAGTGCATGTGCTGTACTGTATTGTCATGTTCTGATTAAATAACTGCCTCCTTCTTAGGAAAAGCAGTCATCTTTGAGTAAATTTTTGCCTGACCATTTCAAATACCCTTATTAAACATTTAGAGGTATTTGTAGACATGTGAAATGTTAAGTAACTTATATTTACCACATTCAAGTAAACATATTCTAGAGCCCATTTAACTTTAAAGGGCATGTTTGATCATTATGCCATATTACACCTCAATGAACATTCTCAGTTTTACGTGCAATGTTAAGCTCTGCAGCCTTGAAGTAAACTACCTGAAACAACTTGAAATGATATCGTAACTGTTTTCTAACAAGTTCCTACATTTGGAAAACCTGAATTCTTTGTAATTATTTAAGTAGCTGCCATTATATTTTGTTTCATTTAGACTGCTTAGAATGAACCTCTGTCTGATCAATAAGGCAGTCTTTAATCCATTACTATGTGAAAGTCCATGCCCTGTACATACTGTTGGGGAAATGTCCCCAAACAGCAAGTGTAATGATAAAATAAAAATAAGGCAAAAATGTGGTAGACACATTGCATAGTCTCTTTCTAGATTTGAAAATAAGCTTTTTTTTGTAATCAGAGAGGAAAAATGTCATTAACCACTTTTAAAATAATCTTGATACATGTATGGGAAATACAAAATATTGAAATGAGGTTCCTGCAATCAAGCTTCTTGAGCACCAGCTTTATGAAAGCTTAAAAATGAATTGAATGATCCAACATATTTGTGGTCAAGGAGGTGGGACCAGATTCGAGAAGGCCAAAGGTGATATAGGTGGAAGACAGTGGTTGAAGATGGTTCAACAGGATGTGAGAAGGACATCAGAGTTATAGAAGGAGAGCAGTGGATAAAAGTGGTTGGACGGAATTAAAGAAGGACATTGGAAGTTTTTGTGGAACACAAAGGGGTGAATTAGGTTGGAAGGGATATGAGAAGAACTCTGAAGATATAAGTGGAACACCATGAAAGGATATAGTGGGACAGGTCAGGATATTGACATTGGCTTTACTGGTGTAAGACAGTGGATGGAGATGGCTGGCAGAGTGTGGATAGAGAAGTAGAAACAAAGACGGTGATGAAAGCTATTTAAAAGGTGAGAGAGATAAAGCTTCCAGTTGCAATGGGCATCCTATGAAGTTTAGTAAAATGAAATAAAATGAATATGAAGTAAAACTATGAAAGTCTTAAAATCTAAAGAAGAAACTAGGCATATTACCACATGAGAGAAAAAGAAAACAAATAACACTCAAATGTGTCAGGGAATATAAGAAGTTGTGGGAAATGTAAGCAAATGATCTTGATTAATACATGATCAAAGATTATATTGAGGTAGCACAGATGCGCTGGAGACCATATTGTCTAGAACAGGCTGCCTTTGTGAGAAGGGAATACCAGTGGTTAACTAAGGCATTATTATAGCTTTTATCAACAAATATGCAAAACAGGGTGTAAGGAGACAGGAGTTAGTTATATTCAATGCAAAGAATACTTCTGATTTTATGGACTGATCTTTCCTAAAGAAGAAGATGTGTTTAAGTAGTTGCTGGAGTAAAGTTAACAGGATATTTGAAAATTCTGCAATATAAATCTTGGAGTGAAATATTACTGAATGTGACTTGATCTTAAGAAATTGAGGTGGAAAGCGGGAACAAAGCAGCAATTGCTCCTTTAACCAAAATTGTTTTGATTGTTCTAGACTTCTAAGAAAAGAGGCTAAAGGAAAATTAAATCAAAAGGAATGGAAAAGCCTTGTTCTGGATCTTTTGGGGCTTACTTGTGTTGCTGTTGTTTGTTATAGGAGGAACTGTGTAAGTGGGACTAAAATGTTTGATAGATATATGTGAAATATTGATTGAGAGCACAACTAAAAAGAAGGAGTCATGGTATAATTATTGAAAGCACGGGGGTATAGTTGAAAACATGTTGAATATATTAGAATTAGAACATGAAGGATGGGACAAGGGAGTCTAGTTATAATATCAGGAGGCAAATGGAGTGGGATTAGAAATGGAGAGGCAAGACTACGAATATTTCTTAGTAAGTATAAGAGATCTGGGAGTTGTTATATGGGTCTGGGAACTGGCAAAAGGTCCAGAACTGGGAATAATGGTTAAAGTGTTTACCTTACAGACACAAGGTGCTGAGTATGATTCTCAAATGGGATAATTGGCTAAACTTAAAATGACCCACAGGGCAGTGAGCCTAGTACTAACCTGTAAACATTTTAGCAATCAGCACCAGAATTACACATTCTAACGACTTAAACCTTACCTGTGATATAAATAGAACCTGCTGGACAGACAGGTATGTATCCCAGAGACTACTCTTTCACTGGAACAAGCTTCTCATACATGTGAAAAGAGTTCCTCCATAACCCAATTCAAGTGTAACTTCAACAATTGGATGGGGAACAGGAACGTCATCCCTGGTTTGCATTTGCCTGCTATGTCTCTAATGGACACAAGCGGCCTGTAAATGTTTTATTTCCCAAGCCCCTACTTACACTGATCAAGGATACCAGAACTTGTCAGAGATTTCAGATGCATGGCTAGGCTTGAAAAGGCCTTGTGCTTGTTAGCCTAGTAAATACCTATGAATCTAAGAGGTGCAGCAAGAAAGGTGAGAAAGACGATATATGTCTATACTAGGGAACAGAGTTACAATATTGGTTAGAAACAGTCAGGCAATATGTGGTCAATAGATGAGAATGTTGAACAGGTGGCTTTATGTTTCAATGAAATTATGTTAGAAAAGCACTGTGGTGGATTCTGGAGGCTTGATCTGAATAGAAGGGGGTGGTAAGCATAAGTTAGGTGTCTTGGAGGAATAAAACAGAACCTTTGGGGAAAAGAGTACAAGCCACTGGAAGCGATATCTCTTTGCTACAGGAGAGGGGCTACACTGTAATAAAGAAGAAGAAGAAAATAAGTTTGTCTAGCAAATGACTGTTGAAAACTTCAGTTGTGAAAATATGAAATATAGAAAATGAATAGTTGAAGAAAATTAATACCATTCAGAAGGAAATGAAAAATGTTAAAGTAGGTTGAGCTTTGAGTAAGATATAAAGGAAATGGGTGACGATGTAGAGGAGGCACAAGAGAACAGGAGACAAGGAAAAGGAGGTGGAGGATATGACCTAATATCACATTAGATTAGGTAAGGGAGTGGGAGATAAGGTTCAGCAGGAAAATAAATTATACCGCAAAGAAAGAAGATGGTGTTAGGGGAAAGAGAAGTGTTAGGGACAGGGGCCTTCTCAATAAAGGTACGGAAGCTAGTTAAAGAGCAAATCTGTTGATATCACTCAGACTGATATTGGTCATCGTAGGATTCACAGGTAATTTAACTTGTGGCAATAAGACATTGCTTATAATGGATCTGATGAACAACTTTTAGCTAGAGAATTAACAGAAAATTATAATCCTACTGTTTCCACTTTTGTGACTGGAGAAAAAGCAATCAGAAAAAGTATGTTCAAATGCATGCACATATTATAAAACAGGAAATAGAGGAATATTTTGGAGAGACAAGGATTACAATGATGCTCACAACTAGAATGCAACAGTATATTAGAATGGCATCATGCTACAAGATAAAAGTCTTGCCCAAAATGAAGAAAACAATACCTAAAGAAATTATGAATCTTTAAATCTTACTAGAAATGTTATGATAGAAAGTCGACTTTCTCTCTTTCTCATGTTCACATATAGGCCAGCAATGTAATGCACTGTTTCTTCACATTAATATTTTTTAGGCAAAATATAATATTTTAGAACTTAATATCAAAGGTAGTCATATCAAAAAGTTTGCAAAAACTGAAGTTACAGTTTTTCATTAAAATTAATTTCAAGTATTTTAATATATTTTTGAAAATATACTTTGATAGCTAAAAATATTTTAAGTAACACTAAAAGCACTTTTTCTGAGAATAATGATATTTGCTGATTAAAATCCATCCTGTCAGCAGAAAACAAATCTACTGGCAGAGCTCTTAAATCAGAATTTAGATTAGATAAAAATGAGCAAAGTGTACACGGTTTACACAATTGTCAAAGATAGTTTTTAATTTGACACCATTAGGGACTTGACATTTCAAAGAAATGCTAATGTTCTCCATAATAATTCCTTCAATTATGCAGTAATAAACAAGTGTTAACAATTTTTATTTCCTGAAATCCTGTACTTTAAAAAATAATTCACACTGTACACACAGATATATATATATATATATATATATATATATATATATATATATATATATATATATATATATATATATATATATATATATATATATACAGAAACTGCTTACATCTGAGATATGTCATACTTCTAATACTCTATTTGTAGTCTATAGTACCACACTTTTGTAAATGTAAATTTCTTCTAAAGAATTATAATGTTTGACCCATAAGGATGGTGAACTGAGCTCATAGTTTACAATTTTCAAAAGCAGAAGCTAATTTTATTTGATATTTTCTGCTGGTGGTTCTTCATTGCACTAATGCTACACAGAAAAACTTGAGCACTGCTTAAAACAGCTATGTGTTCTTAGCAAGTACTCTTCACAAAGGGATTGCATGTAGTTTTTTATTGTGGAAACTGTCATGACAATGCCCAAGTAATGATAACATCCCCATTACCTTTTGTTGGACTGCAATACAAGACAACTTGTGTGCTTTATAAAAAAACAAATATAGGCGATGGTAAACAAACAGTTGATTTCAAGAATGTTATCTTATTGCTCTGAGTCTATATGGAAATTAACATGGGCACACTGAATAAGGCGACAATATAGCAATAACCCACGCCTGGGTGTGGGTAATGCTGGATTTACCCACGGTTGGCGTGGTTTGGTCCCGAGGGACCAAACAAAGACAACCGTGGGTAAATCCAGCATTACCCACAGCCAGAAGTGGTTATTATTATTAATGACATTATTTAAGAAAAGAAATAATTACTTTTCTTAAATAATGGCATTGTATAATGCCTCTTTGCTGCCCTTCCGCAGCTGTCTGGTGTTCCGCGGCAGTTCTGATGTACTGCGCATGCCTACGCAGTACATCAGAGCTGTGGGCAAAAGCAACGGAGAATGCAAGATCTCCATTGCTTTTTACTGTCTCGCTATGTTAAATGGGTTTAACATAGCGAGACAGGTTTAAAAAAAAAGCAACGGAGATCGCAAGATCTCCGTTGCTTTTTACACACTGTGTCGCTATGTTAAAGGAGTTTAACATAGCGAGACAGCTTTAAAAAAAGCAACGGAGATCTGCGTTGCTTTTTTTAAACCTGTGTCGCTATGTTAAACTCTTTTAACATAGCAAGACAGTGTTTTATACTAACAGAAAAAGTCCGGGCGACCGGACCTTTTTCCGTTAGTATATTGAGGGATTTACAACGGGCATGCTGGTTGGGCTGGCCAATCAGCGTGCACGTTTTAGAGGAGGCATTGTATAATAAGGCAGTTCATATTTCTTGCAGCCACCTTGCATTTCCTTCCTGCACTTATTTATCTATAGACTATGGGCTGTTAGATCACTTGAAGTAATAGTAAATAATAGTCCCTAGCTATAAAGATTTTTATAAAATCAAGCATTAGAGGAAATACTAATTTCCATTCAAGATGGTTGCTGCCAATAAATATAATGTTAATTATGTTTCCTGTTGCACTATTTCTTCTTCTGAAAAAAAAAAAATATTATTAAAAGCTTCTTACATCTTGCAAGGACAAATAAGTGATCACTTCCATTTACTTTTATTAGCAGTACAGATCATCCTAAAAATAACTTGCTGCAACATAAAATGAAACAAATTATCCTAATAAAATGTATACATTGTTTCTCTTGCTGGAATGATGCCTACAACAGGAAAAATAGTAATATGATAAGACGACAGACTACACCGTTAATAAAGTATTCGCTAGCCTCGTTATGTAATGTTGGAGTCTGAAGTATAGTCCTCCTGAAAAAAGAAGTTTAATGTTGAAGGGTAATGTTCAAAATTCAATCTTCTCCTGAATTTCCTATCTTTTTTTCAGTGTGTTGACACTCAGCATTTCAAGTGCCTACATTTCAGTAGGGATATCCCCCCTCCCACCAAACAGGTACATACTATAGCATATTTTGATAAAATGATGGTGTTGAAAAACTGAGAAGAATAAAGATAGACTGAATAGCAACAGTTAACAACCAAAAACAAATGCAAAAATAACACTGCATGTCAAAACAAAAGTATTTAAATGTGGAAAGTATTATACAATTCAAGTAATACTATACAGTTTATCAAGGTTCAGTGAGCACTTTAAAGTAACGGCATTCATTCATTGTCACAGGCAAGCTGCCTCATCAGTACAGTGTCAGCATACATAGATTCATCATTGGAATCAATCTTATGCAGCCATTGTGCTATAGCTCACAGGAGCCTTATCTAGTTTTGGAATGGAAGTTCTGGTTGCAGGAATGGTATTGCCAGGTCCAACTAGACATGTAAATTATTTTATGTCAAAACCTGATGGGGGTCATAGCTGTCAACCTAATAGTAAAACAAATCTGGACAAAGGTAAAAAACAATGGTGGGGGAGGACAAAGCTCTTATGAACTTAGAAAATTGCTAGAATCCAAGGTTTTGTGTCTACATGCATTTTCTGAAGGATATGAAGTCTGAAACTCAAATGCCCATCATTATTTAGTGAATTCAGTTCTCACTAATTTGCCACAAAAATCTAGAAAACCACAAATTTTATGAGGAATATACCAAAAACATGAGGCAAGAATCTGGACAGTTGAGAGGTATGGATGGGGTACTCTGGGGAAATCAGCTGTTACAGTGAAGCAGTACTAACTTTATAACTAAGTGCCCTCTGAAAGGCATGGCGAGGTATCCCCATTCAAGAGTCAGTACATCTACTTATTGCTGTAGTTGATGATCTCTTTAGCAGTTTCCTTAAGTTATTGTTGTGTACATCTGTCGGCGCCTTCCTGAATCATGGCAAATTATCACTAATATTGTTTGATGCTCATGACAAAAATCCATGCAACAGCCATAATTATTGTATGATGTATACAATTGACAGCATAGCAAAGTATGGGTTGTGTTGCAAGGATATTAAGGGGTTGTCAGTGCCTTTTGTTAGGTGTATGAGTACTACACAATGCATTTGCATATGACAGTGAGTAATCCACTTTGGTTCAATGTTGGATTCTTTGCATACAACAGTGAACAGTACACTTTTGTTCCACATGTGCAACTTCCGTAATCTGCAGCCATACATTGCCTTGGACTCATGGATATTCATGTCCCAGCCCATCACCGCAATGGAAAATCTCCTGTTATTTTCAATACTTGCACATGTAGCCATTGTTGTTAAGGACTAATGTGTGTATTAATATCTAACACTACTGTTAGTGCAGTTACAGCAAACAACATGATCAGTCTTGATGACAAGCAGTCATTAGTTAGCCACCATGATGCATTATTTAATATATATATATATATATATATATATATATATATATATATATATATATATATATATATACATACACATGTGCATATACTATATATATATATATATATATATATATATATATATACATACACATGTGCATATACTATATATATATATATATATATATATATATATATATATATATATATATATATATATATATATATACATATATATATTATATATATATATATATAGAGAGAGAGAGAGAGGCTTATTAATTATCATACTGCCACATGTAAAACTGACTACTCAATGCCACAGAAATCAGTCCACTGGATATCACAGACAAGGAAAATAATCTATGTGTGAATTTAAAGCTTTGGAGACACTTGGTGGTTCTAGGCCTGAACATAATCATTTTATATTTTTGTTTTACTGCTCTGTGGTTAATTGTTAATTTAGACAGGGAGAATGAATTACTTGTTTGGATATCTTTTGTGCCATATTGATTATTATTAGCTGGATGCCTGCTATAATAAGATAGCTAAATTTGCCACTAGCTGTCCTCCTAGATCATCACTGTAAGGCCCTAAGACAACTATCTTGGTTAGAACTACCCCACCAACTTATTCTCACACAACTCTCTACTGCCTACCAAATGTACTATAAACCCAATAAAACACCAGCTCTACAAGGCCTTCTCAATCCCCATATAAGTACTCATCCACTAAGATCCACTAATACAGCTCTAATTGAAGTAACCAGGAGTAAAAATTGCTCAGGTGACTCTCTATACTCCTACTACATTGCTAAACTGTGGAATGGCTTACCACTTGAAATTAGAACTATAACTAGCTTAAAAAAAATTAAGCATCACATTAAAGCCCACCTCACCAATTCCTGGACTTGTACATGTACTGGCCATGGGTAGCTCAAACCATGGAACTAGCTGATTTTAAAAATTTAATTGCATATGTAATGAGCACTGAATTTAAATCATATGACTACCTTATTTTTTTTCCTTTTCTCTCTTGATATCTACCAAATTTTAAGTCTTCACTTTGCTATGCTACCTGTATATAAGACTAAGTATCGTAATTAGACTCTTATTGTATACAATATCACCACCTGCTACTACTGTAAGAACTGTCTTCTAGAAGCATTGTTATACAAGATTATTGGTCTTGTCTCTAACTTGACCAATTTATTCTGTTCTAGTTTTTTGACCATTAAGAATGTCTGTTACTATTTATTTCTTTATTGTATTATACAATTTTCCTTCTACTAACAAATAGTTTACTAACAATGGAACTTTTCTCACTGGGCCTCTGCTGAAAAAGGGTTTTATGCCCAGTCGGACTCTCTCAGTAAACAAATATAAAATAAAAAATAAAAATAAATACTAGGTTTAAGAAGGAATGGTTACTAGATTTTATATTAGGTCTGCGGGGTTTGTTGACTGTTTATATAAGCTCTATGTCAGTGAGGCATTCATTAAAGCTGCGATTGTTTTTGTCCAAATGGATTTGGTTGGTGTCTCATGAATTAGTGTTTATTTCACTTAGTATATTTATTTTGCAATTGTGACCAGTAGACTTTTAACTTTTGTTTAAGGGGCTAGCATGGTAGGTATACTGATGCAATGTAAAGATCCAGGGCATATAGTGAAGTAGAGGTGTCTAGTAATATGTTTATTCATCTGAATGTTAGTTTTGTGGAGGATAATTATTCTTGAGTCACAGCAGTATGGGTTAAGTGAGGCAAGTAGACAGTAAATATTAATTCATTCACAAGACGATTGATGCTTGAATAGTGCCAGTAAAAAAGGACCTCAACAAACAATACATTTGATTGTGTTTGCCCATACATTTCCCATTTCATTTAGTTATGTACCTGCACTACTGTAAAACTATATTGTAAAGATGCAATAAATTGTCACTGCTGCCACCAGGTGACAGAAGGTTGTGCTTAGAGCCTTAACTTGTTCTTCCTGTGACTCTGTACTGTGTCATGTTGTGTCATTTTGAAACATTGTTATTTTATTATTTTTATTTATTTTCTTTATAATAAGTTCTCCTATGAAAGCTGGTACAAAGAATTAACTGGCTTTTATGATTCCAATAAGATGCAGCAGCCTAACCTATTAACCACCAAAAATACAACAGATATAGAGGAGAACTAGTTTAAGGGAATAAAGGCTGTAGTGGTGATATAAGAAAAAGAAACAGAGTGACAAAAAAATGTTTCTATGAGAAGAGTTTAAATTATGACGAGTAAAGAAGCCCATATGGGGAAACATGCACTTTCACTTCAGAAAGATACAAAACACACAAAATGACACAGAATGGAGCTGCAGTGACCTCATCTGGTATTTATCACCAGCTTAAATACTATGGGGCCCAAAGCTGGCTAAGTGTACCACATTAACACTTAGTTTTCTTATGTTCTTTTCCTAAATTTAATTAATTAAACTGACAGCAGTGACATGAGATAAGACTCTATTGGTCTGGTTGCTGATGCTGGCAATTTATTAAGCTGTCAGCATTACAACAGCATTTATATGTGACTGTTTATTCTGAGATTCTTAATTAAATTAACTCAGCAGGCAGGCCCCTGTGACTTGATTTAGTTTTTTTTTTTTTTTTTTTGGGGGGGGGGAGTATAGGATTGCTTATACTGTTAAACTGAAAAATCACAGGAAGATGGCTAGCCTGCTATAACTGTCATCAAATGGTTCCGTTCTGTAGCAAATGGAAAGTCCCATGTTTTGCTTCCCATTTCACTTGGGATGCATGGTCAAACAGACACAATAACCACAGATCTGACAAGAGTATTTAAATGTTGGGCCATAAATCTACTTAACTGCAGATCTGAGAAGAGTATTTAAATGTTGTGCCATAAATCTGCAGTCACAGTATGATATCTGGCTTTGAGTAACACTGTGACTAAGTTGCACAGTGGTTTACAGTAATCAAATGACACTCATGCAGCTTGTCTTGTCAGGTCAAATTATAGTTTACATTAATATTCTGTTTAGTACTCTGAAATACTTTCAGTTACAAAAGTTCCTTCTCCTAAGACATTACTACACATTACACAAGATCACTTAAGCATACCACATAACTTGACTTTTTCTAAACAATACTTATCTAATCACCCCAGGCTTTAATTACCAGAAAGCAGCCTCATCAGAAGATGTCTTCCTGCTTTGGCTGAGAATAATTGCTGCCTTCACAAAGCTTTCCAGTGCAAAGAACTGCCAAGCTTGTGTTGCTCTAGTAATCTTCATCTGATCACCTTAAACATCTTAATTGCAAGGAGTGCTGAAATATTTCCCATAGTCCACACATGAAACTCTTCATACTGTAGGACACACACATTCACAATAATCATAAATTTCAGTATTGGAGACTGAAGAGAACTTACTCTGAAATGGCCGACTGAATAGGAATAATGGAGAAAATACACAGCAAAATGCATTGCCATGGCCTATGCATAAGACACTGTAGATGAAGCTAGTTAAAAAGAAGTAGAGTTACTGCATCATAAAAGAAGTTTTAAAGCAAAAAAAAGGATTTAATGCCAAATATGGGAAAAATACTTACTAATTTATTATTGCTGTGCTATATATTTTTCCCGAGACGAAAATCAGAAAAACTGAAATACCCAAATAGTGAGGTTTTCCCTGGGTAAGTAAACACTTACCCAACATGCCCATTTCTTCACTGTAATGTGGTCCCAGAGTTGGTTTATGTAGTTTGGGGATGTCAGTGGTGTGGGGGGCATAGCCAACTACCTAGGTGGGTTTTACTCACTTCAGTTTTTTTTTTTTTTTTTTTTTTTTTTGTGTGTGTGTGTGTGTAAGTTTGGTCAAGTGTTTACTTACCATGGGAAAACTTTGCTATTTGAGTATTTTAGTTTTTGCGATTTTCTTCTTGGGAAAATGACGTTCAGTTATATAGGCTTTGATGTTTCAAAGTAGATTCGTATATATATATATATATATATATATATATATATATATGTGTGTGTGTGTGTGTGTGTGTGTGTGTGTGTGTGTGTGTATATCAGTTTAATCTTGCCATATGTAGGTATAGTGGATAATTTATCGGCCAGATATTGAGGGATTTGTGCTCAGCCACTATGATAGCCACATCCAGGACCCATGTCTGGCCTACTTTGTTCTGTCCTTCATAATGTGTGGACCATGAACATATCCAGTCATTTATCCTCCTAGAAGATGAATTGCAGGCAGGCTTCAACTGATTGTGCCAATGACTATGGTGTTTTGCCTTTTATGTGACTGATGCAGATGGACTGTCCTTACTTTTCATCCATCAGGCATCATGAGCTGAAAACTCTTGTAACAAAAATAACCTTACTTGCTGTCTTTCAATTGATGATATCTGTAATGTACTCACATGCCATAAAATAAAGGAAACAACAAAAACGACACCTGGGGCCTGTATCCATGAAACCCCCTAATCATGTCTCTTCACACAACTCAAATAGGACTCCTAACAATAAAACCTTGCAGGTAGTAAAAGCAGTCATATTCTTTGACTTATAATTGGCTAACTGTACTCAATGAATTGATATTACTAAAATACATATCGATCAACTAAGAACTCTACCACTAACGTAACTCATTTATGCTACTAGTATCTCAACTGAATGATGCAGGTCATCAGTTTAAGATCATCCCCGTGCCTGGTATACAGCAATATTTCACTGGTATAAGTAGGGAGTATTATTGGGGACCTTGAGGGAGACAGATGTAGAGACATCCAAACCCCAGGCTGAGTGTGTTCCTTGTGTGCTCTTAAGGCAAATTGTACTTAATGCAGAGAAGTCTGCATCTGGAAATACTGCGTGTATCCATTTGTATTCCAAGTGTACGTCCCTCTCCAGTGTTATTGGTGAGGATTCAGGCTTCTTGATTACTGCATGACAGGAAAAAAAACAAGTAAATCCAAAAATTGGAATGGAGTCCACTGGCAAGTATATACCAACGCAGAATGGTAAAAACAGTCCTTTATTAGAATAAAAATGATTATCAGTATTCACCAATGTAAAATAATAAGTGCTTTTGTCTCCAATTATACAATTCAGGAGACTTTATCAAACAAGAACTGAAAATAAAATAGAGTTTAAGTACTAAAAACATTAAAAATCTCCCTCCCAAATGACATCACTTCTTGGCAAAGCACAAGGTTCTAATTAAAGAAACAATGTATCTTCCTGGCAAAGCACAAAGTACTAATTAAAGAAACAATGTATCTGAAAAGAACATTGAGCTGAAACCATATACAAGTGCAAATCCCATGCATAAAATTGTAATAAATAAATAACTAATATATATTGGCAGTACACTAATACATATAAACAACAACAATTGTTCATGTGCAATCACGCAACTGCCAACAAAAAATAAACAAATGCACAATGAACATGGGATCCTATATTAGGTTCCATATAACAAAATGTCGGCAGCTTTGTAAAAACACGCCCTAAACTCTTATATGACATAATTTAGCAACTGTCATAAAATGTGCAACATATGATTTAAATGCTCGTGTCACATAGGTTAAAACTGTTTTTTAAGAAATATATATTTAATACAGTGAGACAACTAAATGGGAAGAATTTCGAGCAATCAAAATATATACTAGAACACTACAACCTTCTCTCATAGTCTAAGAAGCCGATGCTTAAATATATAAACATAAAACTTATCTCATATAATACAACAATATGTAAGCCTAATTAATACCAACTAAATAAATAACTAATAATTAAAAAATAACAAACTAGTTAAAAGGTGTATTTCCATTAGTCTCTACCTAATGCTTTTATTTTTAGCAAACTACTAATGGAAACATATTGGCAGTTGCATGATTGTACAGGAAGTGATGTCATTTGGGAGGGAGATTTTTAGTACTTTTAGTATGTAAACCCTATTTTAATGTTCAGTTCTTGTTTGATAAAGTCTCCTGAATTGTATAATTGGAGACAAAAGCGCTTATTATTTTACATTGGTGAATACTGACAATCGTTTTGCTTCTTGATTACAGGCCAAGCATGGAGAAATCACATATTGGTGGCCATCACATAATAGTAGCAGTGGTGGGCATTACAGATGCAGATATAGATACAGATATAGATATAAGTATATAGATATAGATATAGATACAGATATATAGATATAGATATAGATATAGATATAGATATAGATATAGATATATCTACACTTGATCTCCACTCCCCTCAGGAATAAAACTCCTCCCACTACCACTTGTCTTTATCTTCCAAACATTCCACCTCTACTCTTAAATCCTACCCCTCTAACACCTACTACACACTCCTCTACTATGCCTTACCAATGCCAATGTTTACTAGTACTCTCACTCCTAGCTACTCTAACTACTACCTACCTCTTAACCTCCTATGAACAACCCCTCCTCTCTACTCTTACCATCCCTTCCAAACAAACTCTAACACCTTTACCTGCTTTATCTACAAGCTTTCTTAATGTTATTTACAAACCCAGTTACCTTCTAGCTAAATATCATTGACTAATTCATATTAAATATTCAATTCTAAACAATAGAAAATTATTTGACTACCATTGTAAACCTACAGTAACAAAGCCCAAGATACAGCAGGCACCCCAGCAGAAACAAACAAATGAAACACCAATCCAAAAAATACTGCTGAGGTATGGCTCCAGATTCAAAAGCAAAATGATAGAATGCAAATTCTTCTTCACAGTACTGCCTTTATTCAAGCACAAGCGCTTCCACAACTTAGCTTCTTCAGGTGCATATAAAACTATAAAAACACACCCTTATATAGCATTAAAATAAAACACATGACCATAATCTATTCAAATTTAAAGAAATATAACTCATATAAGAACTTTTGAAAAAATAAAGAATACACGTAAATTATAAACACAAAACAATACATACACAGATAGTATGTGTAAGAGAACTACCTATACTACCTAAAATAAAATTACTTAAAATTTTTTAAAATCACCTATTAAAACCTCTCTTAGAAAGTATTGGTTTCAAGGGGGCACTCTCATTGAGCCCATGACCAAAATTAGCCCTCAACATCACTATCCACCTGGCTTCTACTTCTTCTGTCCTAGCTCTAATGTCACCTCCTCTAGCACTTTCATAAACCTTAGACAAGACTTTAAAACGAAAATTATGCTCACTCCCCATATTACTGACGTGCTTGGCTAAAGCATTGGTACTTGTCTCTTTCTTAATATGATACGCATGTTCCCTTATTCTTTCTTTTAACATACGGTCTGTCTTTCCTATATAAAAATGACTGCAAACAACACAGTTTGCAAGGTAAACAACATGGGAACTCTCACAATTAGCTTGTACTCTAACATCATACACCTTGCCTGTATCCGGGTGCTTAAAAAATAAACTATCATCAATAAATATACATTGCCCACACTTACCACAGGGCCTGGTCCCATGTACTGATTCTTCACCAACAACCTCTCTAAACCTACATAGTCTCCTTTTTAAATTCTTTTTATTACTAAAAGTAAATTGAGGCTTCAAACCTACAATCCGAGAGATACAGGGATCTGAAGTTAAAATTTCCCAATGACTATTAATAATATCTGCATATGCCTTTACATCTCTGGAATATGGAATACATACTTTCAATCTATTGTCACTTCTCTTGGGTAACTTGACAGTGGTTTCAGAAAAATAAGGTCTAGCCCTAGTACATCTCAACTGTCTGACCTTCATTTCATTCTTTGTTACCATAGTGTGGTCATAACCCCTTTGAAGTAACTCTGAACCAGTCATAATCATCCTTCTTTCATATTCTTCATCATCAGCACTCAACCTGGAGGCTCTATAAAACTGATTCTTTGCTACATTACTAAAAACGTAGCGGGGATGCATACTATCCCTAGACAACAAGTTGTTGACTCTACACTCCTTCCTATACATCTTGGTGGAAACCTTACCAGTAATGTCCTTTTCAACAAACACATCTAGGAAACTAATCCCAAAATCAGAATAGTTCAATGTAAACTTCAAAAAGTGCGTAGATTCATTCAAATAATCTACAAACTCAACTAACTGCCTAGAAGTACCTTTCCAAACTAAAAAACAGTCATCTACAAACCTTCTATAGAAAGATACGTAATTACTATAAGGCCCTTTCAATAAATATTTAGTTTCCCAAATCAACATTACTGCATTGGCATAGCTATTGGAGCATGAGCTCCCCATAGCAACTCCATTTCTTTGCCAATAAATTTGCCCATCAAACAAAAATACATTATTATAAAGTACAATCCTCATTAGTCTCTGCAAGGTAGATATCTCTTCTGCTCCATAACTACCTGCTTTAACTAACAATTCCCTTAGAAAATCTATCCCTTCTTCATTCGGGATCACCGTAAACAGGGACACAACATCAAGGGTGACAAACAACATATCTCCATTACTTCCATCTTTGTCTATAAAGTCAAATAAATCTTGTAAAAAATGTTCAGTATCTTTCAGAACATGGCTAAACAGATCTATAATCGGCCTCAATTTCTTTTCAAGATAAATAGATATAGACTCAGTACACCACCCTTGGCCAGAAACTATAGGCCTCATGGGTGGTCTACTGTGATTCTTATGTAGTTTCGGTAATCCTTGAATTATCGGTATCAAGGGTTTAAAAACTATAAAATATTTAGTCAACTCTTCACTTATAAGACCTGACAAGTGCATCCATCTAATCTGTTCATGAACAGACTTAATCATACACTCTACTTGCAAAGATGTAATTTTATCATAAAACGTTTCATCATCCAACATTTCATGCATTAACATTTCATAGTAACATCTATCCAAAACCACTGTCTGTCCACCCTTATCTGCTGGCCTTATAACTATATTCCTATTATTTTCTAAACTATGTAATGCTCCAAACTCATCTTTACTAAGGTTGTACCATTTATTATTATGTTTCCTATTATAAAAAACATTATAAATCTCTGAAATGCATACTTGCTCAAAAGCATTGCTCAAAACATTTTGTTTAGGAATAAGATTACTTGGTTTCCTGAAAGTAAAGACATTAACACCCTGCTCACCCTGAAACATATATTTAAGAGTCAAATTCCTAGTGAACTTTTTCAAATCAAATATTACATCAGTCAAGCACATATCTGTAGATGGTATAAAAGACAACCCTCTGTTCAATACATTCATTTCAGCAGATGTTAACTCACGTTTAGATAAATTATACACTAAAGTCTTAATTTCTGAAAAGCTTTCTTGATGGCATAAACACTGTTCATATCTTCCTCATGCTTCCTCTTGTACCTGGTGGCACTCCTTCCTCTGCCTCTGGATTGATTCAGATATTTCTGCCCTTCTGTCCGATTGACTGAAGAGTCTCGCACAGGTAGCGGAAAATTCAAACCATATTCCACTTCAACTTCCACTCTGCTGCTGGTGTTCAAAGCTGCCACAGCCGGGGATGATTCATTGTTTCTGTGAACCTGAGCTGTGGTTAAAATGACCTTCTTCCTCACTCCTGCAGTCACGGTGCTAGAGTTGGAGTTAAATGAAACAACAGCTGGCGCCACTGCCCTAGTGACTGAAAGTTCACTCGAATCTTCTAAATCTTGTTGCAAAGCTGTATTGGAAGCTTCATTCAATACTCCCATCTCTACAGTCACATCATCATGCTGTTCCGAATTACGTGCTGTACCATTGGTCATATCATCAGATGTATCACGTGGCCAAGAAAAAACATGGCCCAATGAGAAGTCTTTACGATCCCTTTGTAACTTCTTTAACTTAATCTGTAACAGCTTACGCTTGTAGGCAGTAACATTATCAATTGTTTCAGCCAAAACTTTCAAAAAAGTCTCTCCACTATACACCCTAATCAAGTTAGAGTACTTTTTTTTAATAATATTAGTCAAAGCCAACTCACGCCTCTCAGCTGCAGACAATAATAGTTTCAAATAATTAAGGCTAGTAGCAATATTCAGTTTCTGCCACTCGCTCAACAGAACTGAATCACAGTCTGTTTGTGCTGGCATCTTCAACACCCTTAAACGTCTAGGTATTAATTTTTCTGATAAACATACCTCGAGGTGAAACTTCTCATACTGGGTTCGCGCTAATTTGCTCATATCCCTCTCAAGCGCCAACAAATCTGATCTGAGTGTAAGATAGTCCAAATCAATTCCATCATCTGCTGTAACAGCTAAGTCTTTACTCAACAATGGATTGATGTTATCTCTCACTTTAGACAAAAAAGACTCAATATGTCCAAAAGATGAAGAGGTCTTCTCATTCGTTGAACAACTCAATTCAATGTCTTCTATTTGTTCTATATTATCAACCATATCGCCTGCCTTCATGGACAAAAAACAAGTGTCAGCAAAAACAGTAACAAAGCCCAAGATACAGCAGGCACCGCAGCAGAAACAAACAAATGAAACACCAATCCAAAAAATACTGCTGAGGTATGGCTCCAGATTCAAAAGCAAAATGATAGAATGCAAATTCTTCTTCACAGTACTGCCTTTATTCAAGCACAAGCGCTTTCACAACTTAACTTCTTCAGGTGCATATAAAATTATAAAAACACACCCTTATATAGCATTAAAATAAAACACATGACCATAAGCTATTCAAATTTAAAGACATATAACTCATATAAGAACTTTTGAAAAAATAATGACTACACGTAAATTATAAACACAAAACAATACATACACAAATAGTATGTGTAAGAAAACTACCTATACTACCTAAAATAAAATTACTTAAAATTCTTTAAAATCACCTATTAAAACCTCTCTTAGAAAGTATTGGTTTCAAGGGAACACTTTCATTGAGCCCATGAGGAGGTGACATTAGAGCTAGGACAGAAGAAGTAGAAGCCAGGTGGATAGTGATGTTGAGGGCTCATTTTGGTCATGGGCTCAATGAAAGTGTTCCCTTGAAACCAATACTTTCTAAGAGAGGTTTTAATAGGTGATTTTAAAGAATTTTAAGTAATTTTATTTTAGGTAGTATAGGTAGTTTTCTTACACATACTATTTGTGTATGTATTGTTTTGTGTATATAATTTACGTGTATTCATTATTTTTTCAAAAGTTCTTATATGAGTTATATGTCTTTAAATTTGAATAGATTATGGTCATGTGTTTCATTTTAATGCTATATAAGGGTGTGCTTTTATAGTTTTATATGCACCTGAAGAAGCTAAGTTGTGAAAGCGCTTGTGCTTGAATAAAGGCAGTACTGTGAAGAAGAATTTGCATTCTATCGTTTTGCTTTTGAATCTGGAGCCATACCACAGCAGTATTTTTTGGATTACCATTGTAAACCTCTCCAATTCAACAACTTTATATTACTCCACTCCTTAATAGATGGAGACATTCACCCTAACCCTGGTCCAAACCCACTGCAAACTGCAACCAATACAAGATAATCCCCTTACCTTCAACCAAACCCTCCGAATCACTCTCAATAGCCCATCTAAACATACGTAGTATTTGCAACAAAATACCACAAGTTCATGCCCTTCTAGATGTTCATCAGTTCGACATCCTCTGTCTAACTGAAACATGGCTTAAACCCACAATAAAAGATAATGAAATTATCCCCTCAGGTTATAGTATCTTTCGACAAGACCGCACAAACAAAAAAGGTGGAGGGGTAGCAATTCTCTACAAAGAAGGACTACAAATTAGCAAAATAAATCCTAACCTACCCTCAGATAATAATGCAGAAATAATTATTTCTAGACTGCAGCTTAACTCACACAAATCAGTTAACATCATCTGCTACTATCTTCCCCCAGGTAAAAATCTTAGAATACTAGAAGACATACTAAACTGGCTTTCTTCAAACCTCCCTCAGGAAACCATAATCCTAGGTGACTTTAACATAGACTGGAATTTATGTAGCCGCACTAATCCATCCACCTTGATCAACCTGTATGGTTTTTCACAAGCTATAAACTCTCCTACCAGAACAAATAAACTTAATAATAAAGAAAGCATCCTGGATTGGATACTAACAAATAGCCCACAATAAAAATATACAACAGGAACCCTCCCAGACGACTTAAGTGACCATTCTCTAATATATATTATCAGACATAAAACAAGTTTAACTATCCCTATTTCAGTCAGAACAACCTGTACCAAAAAACATTTTGACCCCGAACTGTTTCAAACCGAACTTAAGCAATGCAACTGGTCACCTCTTAAATCTCTCCCTGTAAAAGAAGCAGTTAATTACTTCAATACCACTTTCTTAGCAATCTTGGGCCATCATGCCCAAATTTGCTCCATAAGAAATAAAACTAAACCAGCCCGATGGCTCTCAAATCATACTAAGAAACTAATCCATTGTAGAAATAAATCTTGGGCAAAATGGCATACCACAAAGAATACTACCAATCATCAAACATTTAGACAACAAAGAAACATAACAAAACAAGCTATCCTACAAGATAAAAAGAACTTTTATATCCAATTACAACAATCATCCCTTAAACAAACCACAAAAGTTCTGGACTACTATTAACACACTTCTATCCCCAGGCAAAACAGGCACACCTAATCCACTAGGCTCCAACCCTGACTGCCCAGCACAAACAGCAAATGCCTTCAACTCTTTCTTTACTACTTCTATACTAAATCTAGCAAACTATCAAACCCATGACACCTCTAAATTTCCCACTCCTAACTCCATTCCTCCTCCCTTCCACCTTGAACCTATATCCACATCCTAAATCTCTTCCTTACTCCAAAAATTAAAACCTAGTACCCCCTCAGCTGATAAACTACCAGCAGAATTCCTCCAAATAGGAGCCAAAGCTATTGCCTATCCCATCTCCATACTGATCAATAGAACCATAAAAGAAGGCACTATCCCTTCTCTCTGGAAAATCTCTTACATTATTCCTCTTCACAAAGGTGGAAACTCCATTGATTTCTCCAACTTTCGCCCCATAGCTCTACTCTCTCCACTTGCTAAAATAATGGAGAAATGCATCCACAAACAATTACTAAACCACCTACTCCATTACAATCTCCTAGCTAACTGTCAGCATGGTTTTTGGCCATTCCATAGTACCACCACAGCCTTGTTATTCTTTACTAACTGTATCAACAAAAATCACAACAAAAATGTTCTTTCCTCTGCGTTCTTTGTTGACCTATCAAAAGCCTTTGACATGGTTAATCGCCAACTTCTCCTACACCTTCTGAAGTCCCTCTCTCTCAACAGTCCTGCTATGAACTGGTTCACATCCAACCTTGAAAACAGACAACAAGCAGCTCTCTGGCAAAACCATCTTTCAGACCTCCTTCCCACCTCCCTAGGTGTCCCTCAGGGTTCCATATTAGGTCCTCTACAGTTTTCCATTTTCATAAATGACCTTCATCTTTCTACTCCACTCTCTACCTGCATTCAATATGCAGATGACTCTACCATAATTTGTTCTGGCACATCCCAAACCGAACTTCATTCTCTCACACAAAAAGCTTTCAACACTATAGAACAATGGTTCTCTAAACATTGTCTTCTCCTTAATCCAAAAAAAAAAAAAAAACTTTTGCTTTTTGCACCCTCTCATTTGTATACCCCTCTTCATTTCACACTCACATCCAATAATGGTACCCTAATTTCTACAGACCCCACCACCAAACACCTAGGAATTACAATTGACAATCACCTAAATTTTGACACACACATAAATACTACAATTAAATTTATTAACAGAAAACTTGGATCCCTCTATAGAATCAAACCTTTCCTTACACCAGAAGCCAGGACCACAATAGCTAGAAACCACTAAATCTCTACCCTATTATATGCTTCCCCCATATATACCATTTTTTCTAAAAATAATCTCAACAAACTAGCTAAATGTTATAACAATATTGCCAGATTTGCTACAAACTCTCCTTACAGGACTCATCACTGTCAGAATCTAAAACAATTAGGCTGGCTTGAACTCCCTCACCAACTACAATTTAACCAACTTACAATAGCCCACAAAGCCCTAAACCAACCCAACAACACCCAATTCTTTCCACCCTCATAATGCCATATAATAACCTGACGAATCTACGCTCCTCAAACAAAATATTGATTCACACTACCTTATCAAAACACTTAGCAGGCGACTCCCTATTCTCTAACTCAGTTGGTAAACTATTACCACATGACCTTACAACCCAAACCTCTCTCCCACTATTTAAAACTAACCTAAAACTTTTCTTCACTAACCACTGGTTATGTTCTTGTACCAACCCTGACTAGCTGTTATCCTTTAACTATCTGTTACACTCAAAACCATAATATACTTAACTGTAAACCTCTTCATACAACTCTCTCTAAACTAACCTTTTTCTTAATTACTAATGCTGTTAGCCTTGAGTACTATTTTCCATGTTTGACTTTTTAAGTCATTTTTTTATTGTTTTTTTTTTTTTGTAAATTTGTTAACTTTATGATGTAATATTCTATGTTAATGCCATTTTTCTAATTTTGAATTTGATATTTTTGCATGTTTTTTTTTACTGGAGCTTTTCTCCCCAGGCCTCTACTGAAAATGGACATGTATCCAGTTGGACTAGCCCGGTCAACAAATGTAAAATGTGTAAAATAAAAAATAAATAAATAAAATAAATAGATATAGATATAGACATAGATACAGCTTTGTGTACTTTCCCCATTTATCTTTTTTATTTATTTTAAGGAAGGGGAACTGCAAAAGTCTTTGCATTTTTTGCAAGTTTTTCGATAGGATAGTTTTAGTTCAACTTCTGAGTTTTACTTTGTCTATAGTAGTTATTTAGTTTGTTATAATCAACAAATGTTCACTACCATACCACTTATGATGTTGCTTGTTTTAAAATCTGATTCATTCACTACCATACCACATATGCAGTTGCTTGTTTTAAAATCTGATTTATTTGTCTCATTTTTGCTTGTGTGTTTCATTTATTTACAATAATAAAATGAAATCCAAACAGAAATAAGACACACGAGCCAGAGATGAAATAATGAAAGAAACGACATGTATAGTATAGTACATTGTGATGTTTTATTGAATCTCATGTAGTGGTTAGTCTGTGTCATAGGATTCATGGCTATGTAATGCATTTTATTTTAAAAGTAAATCTGTTGCCATAGTAGCATCATATATACTCCCACTATGAGTTACCAGTGAGAAATTCACCAGTGACATTCCTTGGTAAACCCATCTCCTTTTTTTGTACATAAGTTTATGACTGTTGTTGGCCAACACATATTTTTAACAATGTGGCTGCAACTTCTAATGGATATAGTCCATCAGCTGGTATGAGTCTATATCACTTCATTGAGTGCTTAATTGAGCGAATCGCTATTTGTAAAACCCAATTCAGCAAAAGCTCAATTAAGCAAATGTTCATCTCAGTGAAAAATTTCCTAGGGAAAGGACATGGTTAGCCATGTGTCCCTTTTCTCCACTGTAGTGTGATCTCAAAGTTGGTATATATATATATATATATATGTGTATATATATATATATATATATATATATATATATATATATATATATATATATATATATATATATATAATTAGGGGGTATGTGGGCAGCAAAGGCCCCCATTTTGCAGGGTTTTAAATTTTGTTGTATTTGTTTCAGTCGGTAGCTGGCCTACTATTTTTTTTCCCTAGGAAATGTTTGGCTGGAACGGTCATTCACTTAACTGAGCTTTCGCTGATTTGAGTTTGATAATTAGTGATTCACTCAATTAATCTTGTGATGAAGTAATATAGACCCCAGCCAGTATGTATGCAGAGAGCACATTTGCCACATACCACTTCATCTCGATGTGAGTACAGGGCTGTTATCAAATACATGCACACCATCCAAATGGCTAGTATTCAGTCAAACTTAATAGCCACCCATTAAGACAGGTACTTCCTAAGTATTGTCAGATGGATGGTTGTATACTGCTAAGAAGTCCTTGGACAGTCACTTACCAATGTAATGGAAGCTACAGCTTGAACTGTGGGGTAAATATGCAGCACAAAAGACTGCAATGAAAAAAGTCCATATTATTAAGACAGTTAGTTAGGTTCATTGTGAGCAAGAGACAAGGGATGGTCTTGCTGAGCATGTGTCTGCAATAGAATCCTGTAGTGTAAGGGCCATGCTATTACTTTTGAAGCTACAGCAGGGGAGGTACTGCTGAAATTACCTTGCAGTGTAGTGCACAAAGGCCTGATGAAGAGCTGGCAGTATGTTTTGTTAATGTAGATAAAGAGGACGTATTCTAGACTGGCCAACACCATCAAAAGATATATGCACATGGCAAGAGAAGAGACTGTGCAGTAATTACCAAGGAAGAAGGGACTACAGCAGTTGACCCACCACTGGGGGGGACAAATGGACAGCCTGCAGGGAGAAATTACTTAGCATACTTGATGATATAATTTATTTAATTCATTTATTGCTGGCTCACTGAACTAAAGTGCCCCTTTTCAAGGGTGACACAGGAGTACTGTCCAGTTTTAACATGCTTAGTGTCATGCAGCAAGCAAATGGACATGGAAGGAATCTAACTCTGTATCTTGGACTAAAAGAAGCAGCTTGTTAATAGTTAAGAGCCTTAGTTCTGGACAGAGGTAAGGAAAAACCTTTTTATATCAAAATTTAAGGCTAACATCAATAGCCTGGTACACAGTGTAGTGCAGATAATGGAAGGAGTGTCACAACCTGCACCACTGTATGCTGACAGTTGTAAAATATCCATTACGATTTGTGCATGGTGGATGCATGTTTTTTTTTTGGGGGGGGGGCAGTGTCCCCTTGTTGGACATTCCTACATAGCAAACTCAAATTCAGACAACATCATGGTTGTTTTAATAAGTGTAAGGAATTTAAACAGAAAGATGCCAAAACTTGAAGCCCTCCTGCATCTCTAGCGTATTCATATGTGCAGTTACTGAAACACGGGTTCAGTGCAGTGACAGCGTATCCCTCAATACCAGGGTTTATCACCTATCATGCCTTTAAGCTATTGCATAACTGTAGAGTAGCACCTGTATTGTATTTGTCAGAAACTCCATCACATCACATCAAATTATCAATGGCCCTATACTGGGGTTCCTGGATATCTAAATCGCTTTTAAAAAAATTAGCTATTACTTCATTGCTAACTACATATTTCCATCCATGCCCTCCTCTTCAGGGCAAAGCTACTTCTGCTTGCAGAAGAAGAAGAAGACAAACATATGTGCAAAGTTACCAAAAACTGTCACAGAAGGACCCAACTGAGTGTGCTACCAAATTCACCTATGACGTTTACAAGCACCTACACACCTTCATAGAAAAGTCAGTACTTGTCTGCCCAAAATATAGTGACAAATTCAAGAATAAACCTTTCTGGTGAAACTACCACATTAAACAATGATATAACAAATAAAGAAAATAATGAAAAGTTGTAAAATATCCCCTTTCACTACTTAAAGACCACAATGAAACAAGCCAGCAAAGAAACAAAGACCATTATTAGGAAATATAAAGCCGAGTATGAGCTCAAGGTTGGTGCAGGCTCATATGATAACTATAAATGATTCTTCAGTATATAATGAATAGTGTACAATAGTTCACTAAATTCATCCAAAATAATATCACATATTCTTATACTAAGAATACAGCCAACAAATAAGCAGATACATTTAGTGATATATTTACCCCTCTTACCCACACTGTTGCCCTCATTATTCGTGTAAATTTAGTTTCTACTGAAAAAGCTTGGAATATGTATTAGAATCCCTGACAAAGGCTAAAAGTAATATGTCCATAGGACCAGGCTACATAACGGGCTGCATTTAGATTAGTGCCAAGTATCTCAGCCTTTGCTTAAACTGTTCATCTTCATCCCATCCTCAGTGTTTGCTCCTGATACCTAGAGAGCAGCCACTGTGGCTGCCCTACATAGACTTGGACCCCTAAAGACAAGGGTAATTATAGGCCCATCAGCTTAAGCAGCCTTAATTGCAAAACCATGGAATACATCATAGCACAACTTATTTATGCAGACATAAGCAACTTAACTGACCTAGATTCCAAACAGTTTGGTTATATGATGGGTGTGTCCTGTCTACTGAAACTAGCAATTTTTGTTGCAAAGGTCACACAAGTTGTCATCCCATGCATGTTGTCTGTCTTGACCTGGCCAAGGGTTTTGACACAATCTCCCCCACTGGTATTGATGAACAATTAAACAAACTTAATGTGAACTCCTATGTTGTTTGGTAGATTGCAAATTGGCTATCTGACACATCTCAGGTTTTGAATGTTGATGGCACATTGTTGACCAGACTGTAAATGGGCTGGCCAACAGATCTCAGCTGGCGAAAGATGCTTATACTCTCTCTGTAAGTAAATTTGTAACTAGTGATGTACAAAAGGGCTTTGTGCTTGGTCCTCTCCATTTTGGCATTTATTTTGTACACATCTAATCCAATATCCTAGAAGTGTGTTTGAAAACGTTTGCTGCTGAGTGGAAGCTGGCAAGTGTTATTAACTCTTCCACTAATAATAAACAGTGCCAGCATGAAATGGGATAAGCACATACTTGGTATCCTGAAAATAAATTAAAAAAAGCAGCATAATAGAATTAAGCAAAAAACTGCTCCCAGCTCATATGTTATAAGTGGTACTCCTCTTCAGACAAATATGGTCATAAGAGGCCTGGAAACTTACTTTTGTTGATTCTAGTATATTAGATAGTTCTGCTTCAACCACAGTAAGGAAATCCTTTGACCATATTCTACCTCCTCACCCCATCTTTCACATTCTCTCACTGTTTCCCCTCACACCTCCCCTTCTATTTTCTCCCTCCTACACCCCCATATCTAACTACCTTATACCTAGCTTATTCCATCACTGCCTCTATTTCACTTCGCCTGCCTATCACGCTTACCCCTTTATCTAATACTAGCAGCATATTAGTGTGACACTACAAAAACCTAATGTCTCTACAGATCAACATGCTCATTCACACCTTCCCAAGTACCACAGGCTTGTATGAACCTATTGCATTATGTCCTTCCTATTCCTCGTATCTACTGTCTTTAACAATACTCTGTTATGTAATATTTTTTCCTTCTTCTTTGTTTTTTTTCTGTATATAGTGTTTTTCTGTATGGAGCTTTATTACTTGGGCCTCCACTGAAAAAGGGCACTTAGCCCGTCAGATATTCCCTGGTTAAAAAATGTCAAAATAAATAAAATAAATGAATAAAAGTCTGGTCTAACTAATTTGCGAGAGAATATTGTCAAAACACTAAAGCATTTAATAACCAGAAGCATAATTAAAATAGCTGTATCTTTCAATTAAACTTGATGAAATATCCAGTCCTGTAGAGCATATTAACAATTGCAAGTAAAGTAATAACAAGAAATGGGAAGAATGAATCTATTCCTTCCTTCAATTAATTTTTGATCATTGCAACTGAAGTTTGCAACCTGGAGCTTATCACCATTACATTAAGATATACCAGAATCACTTCCTCATTCAACGCTTGGAAAAGTTTAAAAAAATTATTAAATAAACAATGATTGTTTTTCCTCAGAATGGTTGATAAAGGAGGTATTTCTTATAATATTTCTTATTTAATAGACACCTTTGTAAATAACTGTTTTATGTTTTTTATATATAATGGTTTACTACTAGATTTTTTATATTATTTTTTTCTTTTCTCTGTTACGTCAAATATTTCCTTCTTAAATGAAATGTTATCATTTCTGTTTGTGTTTTAAAACCTAATAAAAAAGATTTATGAACTTAATCTGAGTCTTCCCACTATTTGCTTGCTAAAATACATCTTTTCCTTCATATACCTCTACATCTTCTACTTATTTCTTAATCTATGTCACATTAATCTTAATCTAACTCTCCCTCACCTCTTACATCTGCAGCATATGGTCACCATAGCTCTCAACCTTCCATTGCCAAAATGAGGAACACTTGCCTTCATAATGTGGAACAAATGGGCAAAATGTGGAACACATACTAATGGCCTACTAACAACTTCAACTAGGAAGGTCATAGGATGGTTAAAATATGCTGGTTTTACTTATAAAGAAGATCCTTTAATGAATTTATATGATTAATTTCTGTTTACCATTGATTTCACTTAAAAAATCTCTAACACTGAATGTGTGATAGACTCTTTTAATGTGGAACTTTGAGGAACTTCGAGGAATATGAACTTTTTAAGACCCCAAATGAGGTACGTTCCTCGTAATGAGGTACACTTGAGAGGTATGATGGTCACTACTGCTAAATCTTGACTTTCCATCTTCTCTGACCTCCATTCTGACCTCTCAGTCATGTCTGTGTTTTTTCTAACTTGCTAACTTTCTAAACTATTAATGGTATTCTACAATGTTTTGATAATGGATCGCTGCATAGCTGTGTCCTTTCCTTTTATACTGATCAAAACTGATTTCCACTTGTGCAGAACTGCATATATCTACTTCCTTTTATCTGCCTCCTTGTCACAGTTAGAAGACCCCTCCTTCATAACTTTATGTTGTTCAGAATGGATATGGCTGTGTGCTGTGCATATTCTTTTGCGTCATACATGGTTCTTATCTACTGCTATGGTGCCGACTCCTGCCTGTCAGGTCTGTTTGATATGTATTTGCACTACGGTTCTGCTGTATTCTATCATTGCTACTTTGGAATTCAGCTACCTAGCCAGTCTATGCCTACTGATAAATGTGTTATCCCTTACTGTAAAATGTAGATTTTGTGTGGACCATATGGATACCTGTAGGCTATGGTGCCCCTACCATTTGGTGAACTTTACATACAATGACTCTGTGTGACATCTGTCGCTTTCTTTCTGTGCTGCTCAACTGTGAGTCCTGCCAGCCCATCTCCGTCTGTTATGGTGGATGACTGAATATGAAAACTGCTCTTGCCCTACTGTTGATCATGTTTTAACTCTGCTGTAGTACAACCTTCCTGCTGCTGTGTTCTGTGGTTATCATTTATCCATATACCTGTCTGCCTCACCTTCTAATTCAGATGAGCATTGTATGATACAGATGTCTATCAGGTTGGAATGTAGCCTGCCACCCTGATTGTTCCACTGTTTTCATATCATCATGTGTCATTTGTCTGGCATGGAATTCTGGCACCTGGACTATCATATCCTACATTTACTACAAGTCCATATCTGGGAGCTGTAGATGGGCTTTATCCTTTGCATACCACATATCTGGAGTACTTCTGCTTTTTTGCGAGTTGTAGCCACATCCTGTGTAACCTGCTTCTATGCTTGTTAGTTGTATGCTCTATATAAATATTTTTGTGTGATTGTTTTACCCAGTGGTAAGTAGGTAGGCTACAGTTGTGCTTTGCTGTGTGCTCATATAGCTTGTATTTCTATTCACAGTGATTCGAAACAATGTGATTTTCAGTTCTTTTCCCCAGGAATAAGAATAATTTTATGAATCTTAACCTTTTGCCAATCTTTAGCCAGATTTCTTTCCTACAACGCTTGAAGAACAGACTCCATCCAGAGCAGAAGACAACTCAGCAATGCATTATATTATAGAGCAGTTTCATCTGTTTTCTATAATATAGTTATTTCATTTGCCAATGTCATCTTAAAAAAATAGATAAGAAGGGTTCACTCAACCATGTAGACTAAAGAATGTATTACATAGATACAACCAGCAATTAAGATACAAATCTGCTAAGTGAATTAAAGCAGTCCGAAAAAATGATGCTGGTGCTAAAGCTTTCTCAAGAATTAAAAGAAAATGGTTTACCTGTAGTTCACTTGCTAAGTCATGAACAAACAGTGAACCATGTTAATTGATGGAAGTATTGCATTTTAAACCACTTTGTTTTATGCTTTCTGTTAACGAAACAGGACCTTACAATGGAGTAGCATAAAACAAATTAGAGTGATGCACTAATTTGAACATTTAGACGGCTATATGTATTAGCAGATGTCAATCAGTAATCCTTGTACACATCCCATCCCCCCACCAAAGTATGGTACATGCTCACCATTGTATCTGAAAACAATTATAAATGAGGTACAATTTTGTGAGGTTCTCTTATAATCACTCAAGCAGGAATACAAAATATTAAACACCCTTTGTGTAAATAAACAGCTCAGCAGTACAGTATACTTTCCTATTTTGATAGCAAAACCTGCCACAACTAAAAAAAAAAATGTCTCTCTATTAACAGAGCACAAATAACTGTGCTGTACATTTGCTACAAAGCCTAATAATGTTACCTTGGTTACTGCTGTCATTTTGCGAAGACAGTACAGTACTCAAGATGTTAGTTCTAATACTATTACTGCAGTATGGTGCACATCTTTTAGATTCTGCTGGAAAACCAGTAGACTAGTGTAATACAGAAGTACCTATGAAAAGTAAGTTATGTAAAATTATTACTTATCATTTAAGTAGTTACTAAAACATGGCTACTGCACCATTTATTTCTGAGAATGTTGCTAAAAAATGACAGTAAATAAGCAAGTCATATACTTCACAAAAAAAAAAAAAAAAGATAAAAATGGAATAAGTTGTGATATTATTTGAAGCTTCCAGGATAAAAAGACTCTGTGTTTGGATATGACAACTGTTTCCGATCAATTAAGCAAGGAAAATAAATTATATTTTAATATGTACCGATCTTCAAAATACATGGATGAGAAATAAAGAGCATAAATACAATATAATAAAACAAAACACTGACTGTAAACCTATAACAACGATTATTAAGAATGGAAGTTGTGTTGGTGCCTGTGTATTTCCTCATATCTACTTTCATTGCTTACTGTCTAACTCCAGGCTCGGAGCTAAGTTGTATTTCCCCTTGTGATTTCATGGCCTCCCCTCTTAAATGCAAAAGGAAATGTACACTTGAAGGAAAATACAGTCTCCACTGTCAGCATTAATTATTCCTTGAATGTGTTCTTTCAGAGAAGGCAATTTATCCATTCATGAGCTTTATTTCTTTATTTTAATTTCTTCAAAAGTCTTTTGGGTTTCTAATACAATGATGGGAATGCACTACATTCCTAAGTCAAAATATGACTAAAGTTCATAAAATTAGTATTGTTTCAGTCTTTGATGCCAGCCAGAAGTGCTCTTTGCAGCACGCGCAATGTACCCAGTAATGCCTCCTTCTACAATTCATAAGGAGTTATGTATATCGGTAACATATCTAAGTATGACTGAAAATTATTTTTCATAATACCCATTGATCCTACTACTGTAAGAACTGTCTGAGTATCCTTCCACATTGTCCTCATTTCTGCCTGCAAATGCTAGTATTTTATGACTTTGTGTCTCTCTGTACATAAGACACTTTAGTCACTGGGTGTGGCGATTTAAATGATAAATGCTACTTTTGTCTTCTTTTCATAGACTACTATATCTGGATTTCTCGTATCTATTTTTTGAAATGCTGGCAATGTGTAATCCTATGTGATATAAATTTCATAATTTTCTATAATGCTTTGTGGCTCACGTTTTCATTGTTTTTAGCTACTTCACTATTATGCTTGCACAATCCCCAATGCAACAGCCTTTCCACATTATTATGCCTTTCAGTAAGCAGTCTTTCTGCCATTAGTATACCACAACAAGCAAAAAGATGTGTAACTGTTTCCAATTCCGTTTTACAAAACCTGCATTTGTCTGTTTCTTCCACATTTTCAATGGACTTTGTAAACCAGTGTTCATAGACCACTATCTTTGGCCGCCAATATTAACCTTTCATCTTTTGGTTTAAATTCTCCTCTCCTTAACTATTCCTGCATTTGATCCTAATCTACCTGAGGTTATTCCTTGAGTTTTCTGTACTTGCAAATATATTTATGCATTTTCAACATTTCTGGCCTTCTCATGTGATCCTTTACCTTATGATCTTTCTTTTGTTTTTTGGCAGATTCGGTTGCTGCCTGACTTTTATCTACTTCTGATTTCATTTCCATTCCCGCTTGACACCAGTATGCCTCTGCAAATTAAGCAGGGAAGTCATCTTAGACTTATTCTCCTCATGTTTTACAACTTTCACTACATTTGGATCTTGTGAAGTCAGCAGATATGTATGCAGTCGTACAATTGCAGATCTATACATGCAATCAATTTCGAGGAGGCCCATACCTCATTTAGAATGGGGAATATATAGTCTTGGTATACACTGATTTTTATAAATCATTTGACAATCACGAAACATCCTTCTTGTTTTCCTGTACAACTGATCCAACACCTTTTGGAGCCAGTCAGTCACTCCAAAACTGTAAGTTAGAACAGGAAGAGCAAATTGGTTTATAGCTTGGACTTTGTTCCTAGATGTCAAAGCTATTTCCAGTACTAATTTTAGTCTTTGAAAATATTTCTTACAAAGCTTTATTCACATTTGTTCATGTTTTATTGTTGATCCTACATCAGTTCCCCAATATTTACACACTCCCTCCTGCTCAAGTTCTTTTGTATCACATTCCTGTCCCAAACTAATGTTTTCCTGTTGCTGAAGTTTTCTTGCTTAAAAAGGTTGCTTTTGCACATTTATCAAGACCAAATGACATTTATTTTATTTATTTATTTTATTTTACATTTGGTGACTGGGCTAGTCCAACTGGATAGATGTCCATTTTCAGTAGAGGCCAGGGGAGATAAGCTCCGAGGAAACAAACAAAATCACATTTACAAAAATTAATGTATACAATGAACATTGCAGGTACAGTACAGAGAATAATCAAAGAGGTAATTCATTCATAACATAGTACAAAATATACAGATACAATTAGTACAATACAAAATGTAGTTGCAAAACATCATAAAGAAAAATATGGCAGCTGAATTATACAATATATTAGTATACAAGTAGTCATAAAGGAAAAGTAGGAGCTGAAATTATACAATACATTAGTAAAAGTAGTCTCCTTAATGAGATTCTGAAGATGTAAGTAATAGTATAGAAGGACAAGGTAAGTTGTTATTAATAAAAGGACTTTGATTACTGAGAAGAGGAGGGTAGGTTGAACCAAGTAAGAAGAGCTAGTTGATGAGTCAGGTTTAATACATTCTTATAAACTATTCTTATATCATCTGAAAAAGTTTTGACCACTTGCAGTTGCGCTTTCAGTTCCTTATCTGATGAACTATCCTGTTTTAAAATCATCCACAAAAAGAAGATGGGAAGTCTTTACACTTTGTTGTTATCTGTGAGCCAAATTGTAGCCATGACCTTATCTTTTACATAGACAGCTTAATGGGTTAGGGGCAAGACAAAACAGAAGCAGTGACAAAGAGTCAACCTGGAGTACCCCCCTTTGAATTTTTTCCCCTGGAATAATAATGTGTCCTTTTTCATTGCTTAACTGCAAAGTGGTTTGCTACTGTTTTATGGTTGCTGTAATGTAATCGATCAGAGTAGGGTGCATGTTATGCATTTTTAAGCACTCTTTTATCCAGGAATGTGGGATACTGTCAAATGTTATTTTGTAGTCTGTCCATACCAGGCTTAGATTCTTCCCCTTTTTACAGTTCTCCATTATGATTTTGATTAACAATTTATTTTTTTAATTTCTCCAAATATTTTGGGTTTCTAACGCCATGACAGGAATGGACCCCATTCCTAAGACAAAGTTCAATTAAAGTTCATGAAATTAGTAATGTTTCAATCTTTTATGTCAGCCAGAAGTACTCTTCACAGAACCAGCAATGTGAGCAGTAATGACTCCTTCTGCAATTCTTATGGGGTTACATGCATTGGTAACATATCTACATATGATTGTAGATTCTTTTTTATAAAACCCGTAGCTCCTTCTACTATTGGAACTATCTGGGTTTCTTTCTTCCACATTGCTCGCTCTTCTGATTGCAAATTTTGATATTTTATGACTTTGTGTCTCTCTGTATGCAAGACACTGTAGTCACTGACTGTAATGATTTCAATGATCATTGCTACTTTTTTCCTCTTTTTATAGACCACTATGTCTGGTTTTCTCACAGCTATCTTTTGAACTGTTGGTAATGGGTGATCCCATGTGATATAGACTTCATAATTTTCTATGATGCTTTGTGGTTCATGTTTCCAATGCTTTTCAGTTACTTCAATATTATAATGGTTGCACAATCTCCAGTGCCACAGTCTTGCCACATTATTATGCCTTTCAGTATACAATCCTTCTGCCATTAGTATGTCACAACCAAGAACAAGGTGTGTGACTGTTTCCAATTCTGTTTTATAAAACCTACATCTGTCTGTTTCTCCCACATATTCAATGGACTTTGTAAACCAACATGTACGTAGCCCATTATCTTGGGTCGCCAATATTAATCTTTCATCTTTTGATTTGAATTTGCCACCCCTTAACCATTCCTCCATTAGCGCCTGATCCACATGAGGTTCTTCCAGATGTTTTCTATACTTGTCCACATTTCTGGCCTTCTCGCTTGATCCTTTACCTTATGTTCTTTCTTTTGTTTTTTAGCACATTCAGTTGCTGCCTGATTTTTATCTACTTGTGGTTTGATTTCCATTCCTGCTTGATGCCAATATGCTTCTGCTAAACTAAGCAGGGAAGTTAACCTAGATTTATTCTCCTCATGTTTCAAAACTTTCACTACATTTGCATCTTGTGGAGTCAGCAGACATGTGTACAGTCCCATGATTTTAGATCTATACATGCAATCAGTCCAAATCCAAGTGTGTGACCCTCCAGTGGCAATGAAACGAAAAGCAGAGATTCAAAGGAACTTCAAATAAGATGCATTCATAAAAAATAATAAAGTTTATTCCAATGAGTGAGCGCTTTCGCCAAAGGCTTCTTCAGACTCTTAAAACAATGAATAAAACTGTTTGAATCATTTTTAAACCATCCTTAAGCTTCCTATTGGACATTACAAATTGATATGTCACATGTTATCTTGTCTTAAAGGAACAGATACTCAAAAAAGTTAACATAGTTAAATGCAACAGTATTTAGAAGGAATACTTCATCCAAATATACAATTAATGATCAGAATGTCCATGCAAATAAGTAAAAATATGCATATACCCTGATACATTCTAAAAATATATAAGGAGCATTGTGCTTGGTCCTATATCATTCTACAATCATTAAAACTGTTGCTACATTCATTAAAACCCTGAACATTCTCTCTCCTCATGGTGTTTAAAAACATTAAAATCCTTAGATAAACAGCAAGTTTTATCAATATCTAGCATCTCTACTAAGATAGTGGTGTGTCAATGCAACTTTGCATATATCAGGTTAAAAATTAATATAGCGAGAACACTGTAAAATGTGAGCGTACCTTTACAAAACAACATAGCGAATATAATGTATTTCGCGATGTGCCTCATCAAGGAGTCAGACCTCATCATATCGGTGAAAGGCTGTTGTCCAAGATTTCATGGAGGCCCCCACCTCCTTCAGAATGAGAAATATATAATCTTGGTATGCACTGACATTTATAAATCATTTGGTGAGCATGTAACATCCTTTTTGTTTTCCTGTCTAAGCTATCCAACACATTTTGGGGCCAGTCAATCACTCCAAAACTTTAAATTAGGACAGGAAGAGCAGACTGGTTTATAACTTGAATTTTGTTCCTAGATGTCAATGCTGTTTTCAGGATTAATTTAAGTCTTATAAAATATTCCTTATTAAATTTTATTTGCATTTATTCATGTTTTATTGTTGATCTTTCATCAGTTCCCAAATATTTATACAGTCCTTCTTGTTCAAGTTTTTTTATATCACATTCTTGTCCCAAACTGATTTTTCTTGGTGCTGCAGTTTTCCTGCTTTAAAGGTTGCTTTTGCACATTTATGAAGATCAAACGCCATTCTTATATCATCTGAAAAAGTTTTGACTACTTGCAATTGTGCTTTCAATTCTTCATCTAATGAGCTATACTGCTTTAAATCATCGACAAAGAGCAGATGAGAGGTCTTTACACTTTGTTGTTTTCTAGGACCCAAATTATAGCTATGGCCTAATCTCTTATGTAGACAGCTTAATGGGTTAAGGGCAAAACAGAATAGTACCAATGACAGAGAGTCACCCTGGAATATTCCCCTTTGAATTTTTATCCATGGAATAATAATTTGCCCTTTATCATGGCTTAATTGCAAAGTGATCTGCCATTGTTTCATGTCACAGTAATGTAGGTGATCAGTGTAAAGTGTATCTTATATATTTTTAAGCACGCTTTTATCTATGAATGTAGGATACTATCAAATGTTTTTTTTTTTTTGTAGTCAATTCATGCCATACTTAGATTATTCCACTTTATACAGTTCTCCATTATCACTTTATTTAGCAACAGATGATCCTCTGTTCCGTATGACTTTCTTTTATTACCCTTTTGTTCGACTGCCATGACTGAATTTTATTCTAAATTACTACAAACTCTGTCAGCATCAGTTCTGGTGTATGGTTTATACATCATTGGAATGCAAGTTACTGGTCTATAATTTTTATGATAACTCTCAGGTTTACTTTTAAGTAGGAGCATTGTTTTTCCTGTTGTTAACCAGGTTGCTGTCTGTTCAGGGTGTGCATATAAATAGTTCTTACTCATGGCTAACTCTTCGTGCAAAGATGTTAATACTTTTAGCCAATAGTTAGGTACTGCATCTTGGACAGGATTTTCTAATTTGAAGTTTTTCTTAACTTTATCTCAATCTCTCTGGCTGTTACTTCGTCCCATTTCAAATCATGCACCTTTGAACTTCTTATTCTTTCTTTTACTTCTACTATCAAGTTATCATCTTTGTTATGTTCCACAGGATTCATAGATGTTTCTCCAAAGTGTATCTATTTCTTCTTTTTGGAGTGGTCTTTCAATTCCTTTTGCCTTGTTTCCCAATTCTCTATAGAACTTCTTTGGGTCATCAACACATTGCTTATTTTGTACTTTTCCTTTATATTTATCTGTGTATCTTTTAAGTTTTTCTGCCTGTGCTGAGATTTTTTAATTTACTGTTTGCAATAGTACAAGATAAAGCCTGATTCATTGTAATTCTGAGCATTGCTTTTATCACATTTTTCTGAGTATTTTTGTCGATCTGTTCCCTCTTGTATCCTCTTCTAACAGCGACACTTCTTGTCTTAATTGCTTTATAGTTTTCTCTATACGATACTTCCATGATAATATTCGATTTCTCCCCTTCCTTTCCCTTACTGCCCTGTGTGCTTGTGGCAGAATTTTATATGTTATTAATTTAGCTGCACAAGAATATATCCTGTTTACTTCTATTACATTAGATGGATCTCTATGGACAGTCCTTATTACTGTGTTCAATTGTTTTATCAAACTTCTGATGTTTTGAGTTTTATTGACTGTCTGCAGTCTATTTATTTCATTGATCTTAATATATCTATCTATCTCTATTAAATGAAGCACTTCTATTAGCTCATTTTCTTCTAAACTGTTGGCACATTTTTTGTTCTCCACTTCCTGCGGGCATTCTATAGATAGTTCTAAAGCATCTTCCTGTGGCACATTCTCTTGAATTTCATCCTGTGTCATCCGTTGCTGTATCATATGGAAACTCACTGGCCTATTACTCCTCAACATTGACTGCATTAGAGTTGCCACAGTTTCCTGTTGCTTCCCTTGCCGTCCAGTTTCAACTGAAAGTTTTTACTGGTTTCTTGTGGAAGGCACCAACATATCTTCTTATGGCAACTGCCCAGTTGCATCCCATTCCACTGGTTTCTCCTGAATTTGGATGTCTATTGCTCTATCCTTTGTGTTGCTTTCTGTGTTAGATTTTCTACACTGAATCCTTCACTTTGCAGGTACTCCATAACCTCACTTCTATTTCTTTAACTTCTCCGTTACTGATCTCCTTTTGTACGTTTCCTCTTTGTCTTTTTATTTTTTGAATTGTAAAGTTTTCCATGTCCGTATTCCTTTGCCTGCATTTCTCTTCAAATATCTCTGGTGCTGCTCATTTTGTACTGATTCATTTTGCTTTCTCCTTTGCATAGATATCACACCATATTAAATCTCTTTTTCTTTCTCATGTCCATATTTCTTCTTCAGATGTCTCCTGATCTCCCTGCTTCTCCTGGGACATGTTCCATCATGCTATGATGCAACCTGCATTAGACCTTCTACACCAGATTCTTCACTTCTCAGGCATTTTATAACTTCAGCTTCTATTTTTTAACTTCTACTTTATTAATCTTCTTTTCTACATTCCCTCTTTGTGATATTATTTTTTGTTGTGAAATCTTCCAAATCTGTATTCCTTTGCCTGTATTTCTCTTTGAATGTCTTTGAGGCTGCCTTTTTTGTATTGATTAATTTGGCTTTTGACTTTTCATAAATATTGCACAATAACAAATCACTCTTTCTAACCTGCGGTGGTGGTGCTGTGGTAGCGTTGTCGCCTCACAGTAAGACGCTGTCCGGTTCAATTCTCAGCTAGAGCATCTTCTGCGTGGAGACATGCATGAATGGGCATACTTTCGTTGAAGGTTGTGCATCAGGGCTGGTAACTCGGCACATAAAAATCAACTACCAATCATTAGCGGACCGGAGTTCCACTGTCGTGACCCCTAACCGGGAAAAGCCAAAAGACACAAAACAAAACAAATCGCTCTTTCCTTCCCATGTTCATATTTCTTTTTTATACTTTTCAAAAATCTCTATATTTTGTTGTTCATATTTTTGCACTTCCTTTAATGATTCTTTTTCCAAAGAGATCAAAGTTCCTTGGTCTATATATTGTTTTTCACAAATCTGTTTTATTAATGAACACATTTTTTTATTTGAGCCTTCTGACAGTTTTTCTTGTGGAAGTATTTTTCTTTCCTCTGATTTCTCTCTTAGTCTTTTTGTATATTTTGTGTTTGAAAATTCTGGGCATTTGCATAATAGCAACAATACATATTTTTTTCTTATCCTCAATAGTCCACTCTACTGTCTTTATGGCTCTTCTTTAGCCTATCAGTTTTTTGTGAGTTTTGTGAACTGCTACTTCCTTCTACAACAGCCACATTGGAGGAATATTTCTGTATTTTGAGGATTTTACACTGTTATTGTTTACATTCCTGGCACCAGCGCACCTACCAAGATTGGGCATTTTTCTATCTGGGGTCTTGTGCACCCAGCTTTTTTTGATGTTTGACCTACTTCTGCCCATGATTTATGTTATATAAAATGCATTATATATATCAGTGTCATCTTGATGAGATTTTGTGAAAAACAGGGTCCATCTCATGAAGGTACTCACCAAGACTTGAGGATGAATTCAGTTTCAACAATGCTACCCTCCTTTGCCTGCTGACTCATCATCTCTCCATAGGGACCCCTTTCTTCTATCTAACTCAGTGCATGTTATAATAAATGTTATGTGAATATAATATCATCAAAAAGTCTACATTCAATGCCAGTAGTTCTATTCTTCAGCACTGCAGCTAAACAATGGGGTGCTAAATTCATGAAGCTTTGACTACTAGATCATAGCATATCCTAGCAAAACATTTTTTTTTTTTTACATTTAATTATATTATTTATATATCTTCCTGTTCATTAGCCTTTCATGTTCATAGGTTCATTGGTTCATAGGTTCATACTAGGCTATCTGCCCTAGGGCATTTATAAGCCTAGCCAGAATGTGTTTGGCTTTCGCCACCCATTTTAAATTTATTTTGCTATGCCCTTTTTCGAGGTTAGTATACTGTGCCTCTGTCTAACAGTGACACAGAAGTGATACCCGGGGTAAACCTATGATCTCCCATCCACTCATCATAATTCCTCTTGAAGAGAGTCAATGAGGGACTCTGCCTAACCTGGACTGGGATTTTATTCCAGAGTGAAGGGAGCCTCTGGGTTATGAATCTGTCCCTCCAGCATGTCCTATTTATTTCAGTGCTGAGGTTCAAGTCTCGAGCATAGCTCGATGGGATTTGGATTTTCTGAGGTGCAGCATGTCCATTAATTCTGGGTTGGACATGGCTTTATATGTCAGGCACAGATCGCCTCTGAACAGGCGGTATGCCACTGAGTAGAGCTGGAGTTTCTTTAACCGGGCAGCATATGGCATCTGTTTGAGCCCTTTGATCCTCTTGGTGAGGTACTTTTGGGGTCTTTCCAGTTGCTGCAGGTGTCTGGTAAGGTACATCCCAAAAGGGGCATTGTACTCAATTATGGACCTGATGAGGGATGAGTAAAGAGGCACGATGACCTCTCCTGATCTAGATGTGAATCCCTTCATGATTAGGTGGGCTATATAAAATTTTTTCTAACCACTTTGGCCATGTGGTTGTCAAATGAGAGATTGCTACCAACTTGGGTCCCCAGGTCCCTAATTACTTCTTCTGTACTTAATGGATTACCACCTATGTGGTAATTTGTGGGCACTTTGTTTTTGCCAAAGGGGATGACTATACACTTTTTGGCATTTAGCTTGAGGCCATGGCTCTGGCACCAGTTGTCTGTTTCTATGAGGCCCTTTTGGAGGATGCTTGGGTCGGCTGGAGAGTCGATTATGGCGCCCAGTTTGCAGTCATCTGCGAACTTGGTCAGCCACAGTCCTTCCGTGTTGGCCTGTACCTCCGAGCAATATATACCAAACAAGAGAGGTCCCAGGACTGAGCCTTGTGGGACACCACTTGTAACTGGTTTGGAGTCTGACATGGCTCCAGCAATTCTAACCATGTGGGTTCTGTCCTTGAGCTAGTTTGCAATCCATCTAGTGACATAGGGGTTTATATTTAAGCTGGTGAGCTTATCTATAATGCCAGAATGGGGTATTGTATCGAAGGCTTTTGCGAGGTCCAGGTAGGCTGTGTGGACCACCTTCCTCTCGTCAATCGCCTTGGTGACTGTTTCAAAGAAATCAACCAGGTTTAAGAGGCAGGATCTGCCCTTAACAAAGCCAAACTGGGTAGGATCCAGTGTCTGTAGGTCCCCAATATCTTTATTTATGAGGTCCATGATGATCCTTTCCATAGCTTTGCAGACGAAGCTAGTCAGGCTTATGGGGCGATCGTTTCCAGGATCCGTTGAGGCACCACCTTTATGGAGAGGGAGCACTGTTGCTGTATGCCACTCTTTGGGCACATATCCTGTAGTAAGGCTGAGATTGAACAGTAGTTTTATGTTTGGGTTTAGCTCTTCTTGGAGTTCATGTAGGACACAGCCCGGGACACCGTCTGGTCCCATTGATGCTGTGTTTTTTGCTTTGGAGAGGGCGGCTCTTACCTGAGCATCTGAGATGTCAGGGGGGCAGCACTCTGCTGGGATAGATATTTGCCCTTTTGGTGGTGGGGAGTTTGCACTGAACCTGTCAGCTAGGATGTTGGCAATGTCTGTGGGTTCAGTATATTTTTTGCCATTTTGGACTAATTCTGAGCATATTTGGGAATTCCCACCCAGGTTCCTAACATAACTAAAGAAAGCCTTGTGATTATCCTTAGTGTCCTGTGCAATTTTTCTCTTGAAGCTGGTCTTAGACAATTTTATGAGTGCCTGTAGTTTTTTGCTAATACTGATCAGTGATGCCTTCCCTTTTTGGGATTTTGCTCTATCATTTAGTAGCTTCCTCCTTCTATTGTATAGTTTGTTTATGGCTGGGGTCCACCAGACAGGACGTCTGCCTTTGGAGGATTGGGTCTTGGTGAAATTTGGGATCGCATGATCCATGCATTCCTGAAGGTGTTCATAGAATGCATTTATAAAGGATTCTGCGGTCTGGGCTGTATTTTCCACAGGCCCGGGGGCTTTGAAGGATTCCACCTCAGTTTTGAGGAGTGTGAAATTTGCTTTAGAGAAGTTTTTCACTGTGGTTTTCTGGGCAGGGGGTGGGGTCGGGATGTGAATATCCAGTGAGATTAGTTTATGGTCTGATCTTACCAGTGAGGGATACACTTCTGGTCTGGAGCATAGAGTCCCCATGTTGGTGATGATCAGGTCCAGTATGTTTTCCCCTCTTGTGGGAGTGGTAACAAGTTGTTCCATAGCATTTGAGTTTATAAATTCTAGGAACCTTTGGGCTAGGGTGTTGGAGCTAGAGTAATGCTCCCAGTCTATGTTTGGGTAGTTGAAGTCACCCAATATAATGGTGTTTGGAGAGACCTTCATATTTTCCAGTGTTCTCAGGAAGGCCGAGTGGGGTTCCTGGGTTTGGGAGGGTGGTCTGTAGCAGGCTATAAACTGGAAGGCAGTTTTACCCACTGTTAGTTGCACATGGATAGTCTCTGATGCTTCGTGCTTTGCCACCAACCTGGAGGTGTGGGTATCTTTGATGAATATCGATACTCCCCTCCTTTTGTGGTTCGGCCCAAGTTTTGGGGCCGAAAAGCATGGTATGAGGTATAACCTGGTAGTGCTGGGGTGCTCTCGGGAGCCCTGAACCAGGTTTCTGTTACTGCACAGATATCGATGTTCTCCATGCTAAGGAGAGTTTTGAGTGCATGCATCTTGAGGTTTAGACTTCTGGCATTGAGTAGCATTACTCTTAGTTTCTTATCCCTTGTGATACCTATGGAGGTGAGTTTGTCTTTGAGCCTTGCCTAAAAAGGCCCTATGGGTTAGCAAGAGCCTTTGCCAATATCTGAAAGCCCAGGGGTGACAGGTGCAAGCCGTCCCTAGCGAAGCATCGTGGCTTGTCGAGCATATCATCCCAAGCTGACAGGCATTGGATCCCCTTTGAATGACACCAGTACTTAAGCCAATTGTTGAAATTGATCATCTTGTCTTCATATTGTGGCATCATTCTTGGTGAGGGTAAGATGCTACTCAAGGTCAGGGTCATACCAGCCTGGGCTACATGCTCAGAGAGCTCCTTTATGTCTCTTTTCATGTAGTCCAGGGAGGTACATCTCAGGTCATTCACACCAGCATGGACAATGACTGAGTCATATTTGTACTTGCCTTGGAGTGACCTGAGTGCTTGTGTTATGTGGCGGATCCTAGCGCGCGACAGGCTGCTCACCGTGACCCTCTTCTTGTTCAGCCTGGTGAGCTGGACGTCAGTGTGCCTGATGATAGAGTCACCTATTACAAGTGTATCAGGTGTGTTGTTTAGTCTTAAGGGCTGTGACTGTTCAGCACAATGGCTTTGTGAGATATGTGTTGCACGTGTTTTGTTTTGGGGTAGCGGTTGCTTGGATGTCTGCTTTGGAGGTCTCTGCTGCTTAGGCAGATCTTTATTTAGAGCCTCAGAGTATGCTTTTGTGTGATTATGTGTTTGGTTTGCTGTCGTGGTAGGTCTATGTGAGACTGGAATTGTAGTGAGTGTGGTTTCCTTCTCCTCCTGACTAGTTATGCCAGTACTGAGTTGAGAGAGCTTAGCCTCCAGTTTGGCTATATGGTTGCATCTCTCACATGTGTTGGAATTTGTTGGGAGGAGGAGAGGGTTGTCTGTGTACATGAGGCAGTTGTAACATTGCCTCAAGATTCCCAGATTCACCAGCTGGACCGGAGGGGAGATTGACAACTGACCTTTGGACATGCTAGAATAATATTGGGAATTCCTTAATAATTGAAAACAAGGGCCAGTGGTCAATACTTTTCTACCCTTCCTGAACATCAGGTAGAATTCTACAATACTATTCGCTGCCCTAATCTCCTTTTTCTCCTCAATGAAGCTTCCTTCTCCTTTCTATCCTCCTTAAATGAACATACCGGACCTGCTCTTTCCTCTCTCTTCTTCTTCTCCTTAACCTACCACTCTACTACGTCGGACTCACCTTACCACTATTCCCCTGCTACATAATCACCTACTCCTTACTACCATACTTTCTCCTAACCTTGTTTCTCCTAAAGCTTCCTCCCTATCCTTATCCCTTGCTTTACACTTGACACTCAACTTCCACCAGATATGTCCCCTCTTATTTAATTCTTTTACTCTCCTATCTCAATCCTGTTCTTCAGGTTCTATAAAATAAGCTCTTCATTATAACTATCATAAATTAACTATATATTTCAATATCTTTCACTTGTATCATATAAATGTAATGTCTACCTGTATCATGACAACCTAATGTATATAACTCTTAGCAAGTTTGTACTAACCAATGTATGCAAATGCTTGTTTTATCCATTAATTATTATCCATTATCCATTAATGTGTGTTCCTTGGTCTTTACAATATCTCCAATATTGCTATGTAATAAGCTTCATAAGCTATGTAAATAATGTAAGTTTGCGACTTTTCCCTTGGAGATTTTCACCCCAGGCCTACTCTAAAAATGGGCTCCTCCCAGTTGGACTTTCCCGATAAACAAATGCCAAATAAAATAAATAAATAAATGTTTGCTTGTGAATCTAATATTTCATTACTTTGCATGACTGGGGTTCAGAAAACATTTTTGCTTTGTAGTAGCCATGTTTGAGTGTTAAGTAACCACATGCCAGGTGAGAGAAATTCAAAAATGCACTGACCACTGCTTCAAAAAAGTGAGAAATTCTTCAGCCTGCATAGTTTACAAACAGTAGCATAAAAACATAGAAATGAGCGATGATAGTAAAGTGAAGGTGATGATGATGATGGATATTGGTAAACAATATGACAAACTAGTTCAGAAATATATACATTTCTTATGGAGATACTCTATGTCTCAGGGTTATTAGTTGCAGCAAAATCTTGAAGTTGTAGGAGGCAGACCACAAAATCATGCATGGGGTAGCTGACGCATTAAACAACATGTATAAGAAAGAGGCTGTTGTCACTGCCAGTAGCCATGGTAATATGTGGCATTGCCCTTGGTAGCACTGAGTCATCTGTATGTGTCTAACATACCATGTTCTTCACAGCATTTACAAGGTAGACCAGTACCGCACAGACTGAGTCACCATGCAGGACTTGGTTGTTATGGGTCATCTTCATATAGAGGCATGGGAGATGCATGGATTACTCATTCCCATGATCACAGAGGTATGTGTATCTTTGAGAATACTTGTAACAAGAATCATTCAGTGTCCAATGGGAGAGATGCTGGGTGTATTGCCAATATCTGCCTAAAGGATAGCCCACTAGTTTCTCAATGCCATGCTGCATTATGTTGGTGAGCATATGTGGTTTTGATGCACCACAAAGAAGAGGGGCAGCACTATGCAGGAATTATATGACATAACCTGGTTCTCAGAAGGAGTGGGGGGGGGGGCATAGCCTTGATCAGCATTGCAATAATGAAAGCAGAGACAGCAGTATATGAGCCATAAGGTATTCCACTCCATAACTATCAAGTGGTCTGCAATTCACAGGTTATAATACACTATGTATCTGCAGAACACCAGAGCAGTACACACAACTCTCTTATCTGGAATATGTGTGATTTAAATCTACAGTTTGTGCTGGGTAATTTTCCACAGGGACATTTTATTGGCAATTCCAGACATGGTCTGAAGCAGTGGCTTATGACACCAATTAAAAGTCCACAGACAACGCAAGAGAATGCCTATAGTAATACCCTGTCAAGGATCGTGGCCACTGTCAAATGTCTGTTTGGCTTTCTAAAGGTCTGTTTCTGCTGTATGGATGTATTTACTGGTGTTCTCAGAGGTGTAGATGGCCATTTACAGCCTAGGTGGAGACCCTCATTTGCTGCCTTCTCCCCCGGGACGGGGAAAAAATAGCTTGACAGCAACTTTTCACAGCAACATAAGAGACAAAGATGCTCAAAAGTATGTCCAAACAGGAAGGTTTATTGAAAGTTTAATACATTTTAGAATGAATCATGTAACTGTCCTGTGATGCATAACCAAACACAGCACAACACAGATATTAAAAATAAAGTAGAATACAGCACAATCCACATCTCTTTGCAGGTCCAGTCCAAATGCCAACAGCAGCGTAACAACTTATACTGTTAAGAGCTTGTTTAAGTATGAACTGCTACACAGAAAACCATGAACTAACTGTGGCCATGGCACAGATAGGAAAATGATGACCCAAAGGTGAAGCAGCTAAAATATACATTTTGACCCTTCAACATTATATATATATATATATATATATATATATATATATATATATATATATATGTGTGTGTGTGTGTGTGTGTATGTATACTGCAGAAAAAAATTTAGTATGAGTTGCCACACCATTTGTCCCTGAAGTTTACATCATATTGGCAGCTCCTTATAACACAAAATTTGTATAGTTAGTGCTAGTTCAGTGAACACTGGATCTTCTATACACCAATGTGTAGTTTATTGTCTGCTAACAGCATGTCCCAGTGGCATAAAATGATCCTAAACACTTACACTGAGAGGGTTTACTGTTTTGCAACAAGGGTGTGCTCTACTAGACACTTTAACTCATTCCCTCCAGTACAACTCTTTTGAGTGCGTACCTTTAACTCCCAGTGGGTGTGATGAGCCTTTAAAAAATGAAGTTATCACCTTAAAGTTCTAACAAATACTCATGGACAGAAATCAAATATTAATAAAATTGTGTTTGCCATCATGTATGCTTCAAGATAAAATCTTCTGATACTTTGTATGTAGCATGGTTTTGGAATTATTAATGAAAATATGAACAAACAATATCTGAAGCCTAGAGGCATCAGTAGGAGTTAACTGCAGATGCACCTGGAGGCATCACTCGGATGTAATGAGTTAAGTTGTACCTCTGAGTGCTGTATTTCAGTTATAAAATAACCCCCAAACATAACAAATGAAGACAAATCCAAAGTGTAAGAAAGTAAGTAAAAGAAGAAATAAAAAAGTACTGGGAGAAAAAAAAGAAAAAAATAGTCCCTTGGATTAAATTCTAACAGTATCAATCATACTGGGTTTATCTCATAACCACAGGGTACAGGGTTTGATTTTTACCTTTTGGATGAGAAATTTGACTAGGCTTAAAATAGCCCACAAGGGCAGAAAGCCTAGTACTAACCTATGGACTTACGCACACACACGCACACATATGCACACACACGCACACACATACATGCACACACATACACACACACACCTCGTTACTGCAGAAAGATAGCCCCACACACCCCCCTACTTTATCTTTCTAACTCCAAGATTGCACAAACGTATACACAAGGCAAACTCACACCTAGACATTACAGTCCCTGACACACACACACACACACACACACACACACACACACACACACACACACACACACACACACACACACACACACACACGCACACACGCATACATGCACACACATACACACACACACACACACACACACACACACACACCTCGTTACTGCAGAAAACAAACCATGATAGGCATATATCCAATGTTCATGCCAGTCATCAATAAAGGAAGTGTCTGAGCTAAAATTAGCTTCATTCTAATTATAGCAAACATTTTATAAAACCCAGCAATAATCCTGAATATCAAATCCAATAACTATTTGTATACTGCATTACATACGCCTATCTTATTTTAAGATACTATACAGCTGCTTAACCAGCAAAGGAAGAATAAAGGTTTCCAAAGCCCTACACAAATCTCTGGCTCAGATATGCAGTATAATACTTTGGGAAGCACAATTTGTTATTCTGCAAATTTGCAGTAATGATAATTATTCCAGGGTACTCTAATGGAGACCTCAAAAAGCCCAACAGGAATACAGAATACAGCGAGGGCATGTTTTTGATTGATTTTTCTCCTTAGTTCATCTAGGCAACAAACAGATTTTCAGAGTATTAAACAACATGTGATGAATACTTAGCCTTGGCCCCTGACCATACCTCTCAACTGTTCAAATTTTTGCAGAATGTCCAGATTTCACCTCAAAAAATGTTTGTTTTTTTTGCAAATCAGTGAAAACAGAACTTATTAAATAATGACACCTTTCCAACAATTTGTCCATGTGTACACAAGCACCAATATGAAACATTTAACCCAACGGCCCCTTCAGTAGTTTGTCAATGTAAACACATAACACCAAATGACACAAAAAGTAAACTTTTCCCCCAAAGATCACTTCAGCAGTTTGGGCATGTATGCACAAACACCAGAATGAAATATTTCCTTCAGAAAATGCAAACTAAAACAAATCTTGTTATTCTAGCAACTTTTTAAAGTTTAATCTTTAGAAGAACAATATTTAAAACCTGTCCCTATGTTGAGCCCCTGATCCCATTATTTTATACTTTGTCCAGATTTCTTGTACTAAGAAGTTGAGAGGTATGCCTTCCTGAAACTGCTTCTGTGAGACACTGAGACATATGTTACTTTTTTCAGTGACCAAGACAAGCCTATTAATAGAAATTTAGAGGGTGTGAGTGGCCTGCCCCAATATTGGGCATGCAGGACAGTCTGGCCTCCCTTGCAAAAACACTTAAATTTCAGAGATCTTTATCATCAAAGTGTTTAATCTTCTGAGAGAGGATTTACTTTACCCTTGTTTTAAATATCAAGAATATACATTAAAATTATGATTGGCTCATCAGCATTGCTCATTTTTTCCAATCAAAATATCCTGATAGTCCCTTCAGTAATTTAATCAACTGACTACAAAATGAAACATCCACTCCCAACAATTCCTTCAGCAGTTTATCTAAGTTTGCACAAGCATTCAAATGACATCAAAATGAGTCATTTCCCCCAAATATCCCTTCACTACTTTGTCCGTATATGCACAAGCACTTCATTGACACCAGAATGAAACATTTCCCCAATGTCCCCTTCAGCAGTTTGTCCATGTATGCACAAGCACCAAAATAAAACATTTCCTCCCAGTGACCCCTTCAGTAATTTGTCCATGTATACCCAAGCACCAAATGACACCAAAATGAAACTTTTCCCACAGTAATCCCCTCAGCAGTTTCTCCAATTATGTGCAAGCACCAAAATAAAACAGTTCCCAAATGACCCCTTCAGCAGTCTGTCCAACTCTGTACAAGCACCAGAATGAAACATTTCCACCAATGACCCCTTCAGCAATCTGTCCAAGCATGCAGAAGCACCAAATGAAGCATTTCCCCATTTGCCCTTTCAGTAGTTGTCCATGTAAGCACAAACACCAACTGACACCAAAATCTAACTTTTCCCCAAAAATCCCTTCAGCAGTTTGTCCATGTATGCACAAGCACCAAAATAAAACATTTCCTCCCAGTGACTCCTTCAGTAGTTTGTCCATGTATACACTAGAACCAAATGACACCAAAATGAAACATCTCCCCCAGTGATCCCCTAAGCAGTTTGTCCATATATGCGCAAGCACCAAAATGAAACATTCCCCCAATGACCCCTTCACCAGTCTGTCCAAGTAAGCAAAAGAACCAACATGAAACATTTCCACTACTGACCTCCTTCAGCAGTCTGTCCAGGTATGCACAAGCACCAAAAGAAAGGTTTCCCCCAAAGACTCTGACAGCAGTTTGTCCAAGTTTGCAAAAGAGCAAAAATGAAACAATTCCCCAAACAACCCCTTCAACAGTCTGTCCAACTATGCACAAAGAATAAAATGAAATGCTTCTCCTAATATCCTCTTCAGCAATCTGTCCAACTTTGAACAAGCATCAAAATGAAACATCCCCTGAACTGATCCCTTCAGCAGTTTGTCCAAGTATGTGCAAAAAGCATATCAGTACGTAATCCTACTTACTTGAGAGACTTGGTCTTTTTTTCTGTCTTAATATCACTTCCCAAATTCCCACACACCAGATGGACCCACAGTCAGTGATTTAGATTTTTAAAAACACTGCATCCATCAGCACACAGTGGGAAACAATGACATAGCCCAAGATACTGTCTTTCTTGTCTTCAGCAAGCAAGATGATGTATGGGGGGTTGGGAGGCACACAAGTATCTCAGATGTCCATTTAGGATGTACCCATTGCTGTAACCTTAAAGAAAAATAAAAGTATTTGAACTATATATATATATATATATATATATATATATATATATATATATATATAGATATATATATATATATATATATATATATATATATATATATATATATAGATATATATATCTGGACTAAACAGTACCCGGGACAATTGCCCTGTCACCCCGCCCTAGTTACACTACTGAGTGTTCTGTATTACAACCTTGCACCATGCAGAAAATCATCTTTGTAGGGTGTGCAGGGTTACTCAGCATGTTGTTACTCAAACAGTTACAGCAGGGCAGAGGCATTCTACTGGAAGACATTCTAGAGACAGAGTAATAGAAGATGTATAAAGAAAAGTATGCAGAGGATCCAGCTGCAGAATATGAATACACCAGATGGAGGCAGGTATAGTATGCTGTGGCACTGGTTAAGAGGCAGTATATGGTTTATAAATGTGTGCCAGGATAAGCAGTACATATAACATAAAATGATACTTGCAAACCTACACCCAGAGAGTGCTACACCATGCACAGGATGGACACATTATTCATCAAAAATAGGCTGCCCATGTGACAGAATGCTGAGGGTTTTAGATAATCATATGAACACACAGAGCAAGCCACAATGACAAATGTCAACAATGTAGAGTGTGTGGGGAGGAAATAAGGATTCATGTTGTGTCTATCTCAGGCTAGTATGGATGACAGATAGCTGGACAGACTGGCCAGTGAAGGAAGGAGGGTGATGTTTCCAATGTCATGTGATTGTATCGTTGTGGGTACTATAGGTGCAAGTCTATAAATTCCCTATTGATTTGTCGACAGCTTAGGTTGTCGAATGCATATTCATCGACACATAATCTTTGAATGCTTAAAATAGCAAATGGCCACATCATGGAATTCTTTCCTCAGGAAAGAATTCACGTGGCCATTCTCGGGGATTTGCCCTTTCCCCAATGTAGAGCTGTTTCGAAGTTGGTATATTTAGTTAGGGGAGTGTGGAGGGTAAAGCCCCCCTACTATGCTTGGGTGTGTTTGCTTATTTTGCTTGCGGATGGCCAAGTGAAATCTTTCCCTAGGAAAGAATTGATGATTTGGCCATTCTCTGTTTTTAGCTTTCGACGCTTAGGTGTCAATATTTTGGATTCGACAAACTAAGCTGTCGATGTTATGATATAGATGCAGTGTATATGTGTGTTTGTTTATACAATGGGACACAGCTTTAGCAGATGATATAGCCCTGTGTTGAGTTATGATGGGCAGATACATGGTGCCAACTGAAGATATATGTACTAACCATGCATGGTTCCCATTCATGGCGGTGAACATTCCTGCAATAGTCACAGGCATGCTTCATAGTATGTACAGAGGATGGAGCACTCTATGAGCATAAACAGTGCCTGCTGCTATTGATAATATCTGTGTAAACATCATGTCCCTGTGTACATCCACATTGCTGCTTAGTGCCTTCAGTCCCTAATGGTAGTGTGGAGTTGATGCCACTCTGGGTCCTTGAGGGTGCTTCCTCTCCCATGACTGTGATGGGGTCTGGCTCCCACCAACATCAGAGCCAGAAAGTTCCTCAACATCTGGCAGACGTATATCTTTGGTGGAGGAGCATAATACCAAAGTACCTATGAAAATCAAAAATAAATTACCAAAACCAAATAGGAGCCATTAACCAACACCAACAGTCAAATGAAGTACTAATATTTAATAGAGTGGAACAGAAAAGTAATATCTAGCATACCTTGTCTAGATGGCATTTGGACCTGTAGTCCTGATGTACCTGTAAAACAAAGAAGACACATTTGTACATTCTGTTACCTTACATTGCACTAATAAAATACAGATACTTACCCATGCTCAGGCATATCTACCTGGGGCAACACCAAGAGATATATGGACTTCCCTGTGCAATTTGACACTTATCTCTGCCACTCCTCATGGACCCCTATCCTGAGATGTCAAGAACTCTTCATCTCTCTCAGAGGTAATGCTATTGTCAACCCCCTACCATTCCCCTCCACTGTGTGACACATAGGCTGCCTTACTTTGTGCTGCAGTGATCATCGGTGGCCATTCTTTATACTTGATTGTATATCCAGTTTTGGCCACTGACAGCATTGATGTCATCTATAACATACCACCACGTAAAACATACACGCGTAACACCTGTTCAGATCTGTCATGATGGGACATCTGCACTGGAAAATTTGCTTTATTGATGTTTCTCACCATCAGGCATGACAATGTGCAGCTGCAAAGAAATATGCATGTGAGATTTTATAAGGTCACACACAATATAATACTACACAACTACACATGGGATGGTCCAGAGATTGCAAGAAGTGTGTTCTATTGCAACAGTATAGGGATTACCTCAAAGTGAACTTAGAGTGCATGCAGAGGTTTTACAATCTGTAGCTTCACCAGGTGTTTTACTTACACATTTCAAGCATGGCAAAGTACCTTGGGGAGGTTAGAGGGTGTATGTGGGATTGCTTTGGCATCTGTATGTGCATAGTCCTGATAGCCAAGGTTAATAGTGTTGGATTTTCATTGGAGGAAATTGGATAAGGTGTTGATGATTAATGGATAGATGGACTGCCATCTTGCTTCAATAACTGACTGTAGCAGTCACACAGGCCCAGTGTAGGATATGACAGCTTCTGTTTATCAACCAACTTGGAAGCGACATACACAACTCATTTATGGTTCAATGTATCTTGGCCCACAGCTCAGCCAGCCCCTATATGACATTGGATAGCATGTGTGTATATCCTACAGGTAGACATGGGCCTACAACAGGACATCTCAGAATATGTGAATGCAGCCACCTCAGACTCTAATTAGACATCTGTCTATATGGTTGTGTGGTTGTCTGTGTATGTGGGTACATATAAGCCTTCCTCCAGCCCTCCACCCTAACAAAGATTTAGGAAGGTGATGACCCAACTTGTTACACAGGCCATGGAGTACACATCCTTGACACTAATTCCTGAAAAAAGTCACGCAGGTGTGGTCACTGACATATCCACTTGATCTATAGCTACAAGGGGAAATGACTTAATGATACTGTAAGCTCTACATTCCCTAATGCTTAGCACTATAACTTCTACAGATGCTTCTCACACATCTACAGTAAATTGGAGATTGTCAAGGATGTACGGAGAACTCCGTTGGCAATTATGTCTCAGAGCCCATTATTGGCCAGGTCTGAATGAAGCAGAAACAATAGCCTGTTTACTGAAATTAAACGCTTTTCTAAGATAGAAAATATGCCTTGCTTTTATGAAAAAAAAGTGTATTTTAAGAAACTGTTTGTTATTTATGTTTGTGTTGCAATTATATGCTTGTTATTTTAAAATTTAAATGAATGTTCTTGTGAATGAAATCGTAGGAAGGGGGCATGTCCCTGTGCTGTGTTCTGATTCGTTTTCAAATTTTGAAGTTTTCTATCTGATTGGCTTTAGGCTATTTAAGAAAGAATTTTGAATGAGGTTTTATCTGAAGAAGTTCTGAAATTTTGGGACAAAATCCTGTAATGGTGAGTGTGGAAGAGAGGTGAAGAAGAGAGTACAGGCAGGATGGAGTGGGTGAAGAAGAGTGTCAGGAGTGATTTGTGACAGACGAGTACCAGTAAAAGTGAAAGGGAAGGTCTACAAAAGGGTAGTGAGACCAGCTATGTTATACAGGTTGGAGACAGTGGCACTGACAAAAAGGCAGGAGTCAGAGCTTGACGTGGCAGAGTTGAAGATGTTAAGATTTGCACTGGGTGTGACAAGGATGAACAGGATTAGGAATAAGTATATTAGAGGGTCAGCCCAGGTTGGAAGGTTTGGAGACAAAGCCAGAGAGGCAAGATTACGTTGGATTGGACATGTGCTGAGGAGGGATGCAGAGTATACTGGGAAAAAAATGCTAAGGATGAAGCTGCCAGGTAACAGGAAAAGAGGAAGGCCTAAGATAAGGTGTATGGATGTGGTGAAAGAGGACATGCAGGTGGTTGGTGTGACAGAGCAAGATGCAGAGGACAGGAAGAAATGGAAACAGTTGATCTGCTGTGGCGAGCCCTAATGGGAGCAGCCGAAAGAAGAAGATTGTTGTGAGCATAATCCAAATAAAGCTGCGTTTTATCTGTGGTTCTCCGTCCAGTGGCGTTTTTCATTTTTGGAGCTGGTTTTGGTTTTTGCCTGTTGGTTTGTTGGATTTGATTGCCAGGATGGAGGGTACCTCAGCAGGAAGTCCTGATGCATTAAAACAGTCAATCGGTGAATTGACTGTTTTGGTTCAGCAGTTGAACAAACAAATGGAGAAAATTGAACAAATGTCGCTTTTGTCACAGTGTGGGGATTTACTTAAAGTATCTATGCACCCTATGCCCAGTACATCTACACAAGAAACAAGGGGAGGTTTTAATGGATTTAATGAACCGAATGGTATTGTTGTTAATGGAACTTCTCATCCTTTGGCTGATTTAAATTCTGATGCAGGTGAGAGACACATTCCATCAAACTCCAGTACTATTGTTGTGAATAGGGCTAGTAACTTTGACTGTTTAAATGTAAGCACTATGCTAAAAACCCATGATACTTTTAATGATAATACATCGAACAGTAAAAGTAATCTGTGTGACAAACTTAATGAATTTGATCGGTGCCTGCTTAAGGTTAAGAAATTGCAAATGGACACAGATTATTTTAGGGAATGCATCAAAAGAAAACTGGTAACTAAAGGTTTGTGTGTATGGAGCTTTCCTACATGACCCATTAATAATTAAATTTTGCATAATGAACTGTTAAAAATGTTTGATCAACATTGGACTGAATATATGGAGCTAGTTATTCACCACAATAATCTAGCCATTGAGTCTTTACCTAAGGGAATGATGGAGTTGGACTATAACATCACAAAAGACATAGCGTTCCATGATAACAAGTTTGAATATTTTCGAATGTTGCGCTCTATTAAAGAGCAAATGGAATCCATTAAAAATAGAAAGCTCAAAAAGTTAATAAAAGATCAGAACGCTTACAGGGACAATAAAGCATACCCTTCACCCCCTAATTCGCAAGGCTGGTATCAGCATGATAATGAAAATGGCCCACTTAATAACAATGATAGTGAACATACGTCTTCAGACAATAATGATGCCAATAATGTTTTTTTTTATGAGAGTCATACGAATGGCCCCAGGCACTCGGAACGCCTGAAGAATCAGAATTATCACCAGAATTGGGCAACATCTAAAAACAATGGAGCAACACAAGCGAGCAGGGGGAGGTCCAAGAACTTTCGAGTGAACAGTCGGAATACATGGAGGGGGAATCAACGATCTTAATTGATAACGTGTTTGATGATATTGTGTCCCCCATATTTCAATTGCCACCCCTAACAATTATACATAATAAAGTAGGTGACTTTAAAGTGTACACTTTTTCTTCTTTGGATGTATCAACTGAGTTTTGTGACTTGTTGTCAAAAGGTTTAACTTCTGTGCCTACGAAAAAAGTTGATATGTTTCAAACTTTGATTGATTTGTAATTTTATATACATAAATTGAATTTACAAGTACTATTCTTGAATATTGTGTTTGTGGAACATCCGTTGAGAATAGCCAGTGCATATAATCCACAATTACATAATTTGCTTGCTCTTTTTCAAAACATTTGTGAACTTGATATTAGGGCATTATATAATTCTCATGTAGGTAGGTCCAATGCTTCTAATCTAACCCATGATGAGAAATGTATGGTAGATTTGTTGAAGATCATGCGAGGTGTTAGATGTATCAAACCAGATAAAGGTGGGGATATGATTATAATGGACGAATGAAGTTATATTTATAAAATGTTATGTTTATTGCATTCTTCCACCTATGAAGAAAGTTCACTTAATGAGATGAATACAATGTATGGTAAAATTAGAATCTTTTTGCATGATTTGTTTCTTTAACGTTTTATTAAAATAGACCAATACAACTACCTCACAGTTGAATATCCTATCACACCCACTATATTTGGACTCCCCAAAATCCATGAAAATATGGCCCAACCACCTATGCACCCAATTGTGGACACTAAAGGGTCAATCACACATCCCCTAGCAAAAATGCTAGACTTAGAATTAAAGAAATATGTGTTTGAGGAAGCACACATTTTGATTGATTCATGGGATTTTTTGAAAAGATTGAATAATATTGACTACAAAGAGAATTATTTGCTGGTTACTATTGATATTAAAGATTTATACACAATAATACCACACACTATCGGTGAAGAATGGTTCTGGGAATATTTGATTTCTAAAGGTATTGAACAAGATAAGGTCAATACATAAGAACTTCTTTTGGATCTAGTGTTAAAATCTAACTTTATTTCGTTTAACAAGAAACTATACATTCAAAAAGAAGGTATAGCAATGGGGTCATGTTGTGGAGGTTTATATGCTAACATCGTAGTTTTAATGTGGGAATATAACTTCTTGTTCCCATCCTCACACTATTCCCACTGCGATTTATACCTTCGTTTTCAAGATGACATCTTTATCCTTTGGTCAGGGTCTGTTGAGGCATTACATTTATTTATGGATTTCATTAATCAAACCACAGATTTTTTTGTGTTTTACATATTCCTTTAGTGATGTATGTATTTCCTATTTAGATGTTCTTGTTGGAAAAGATGTAGAGAATGGCGGTTTTACAGCTGAAATTTATAGTAAACCAACCTTCTCTAATAGTTACTTGCACTATGATAGTAATCACCCTTTTACTCAGAAATGAGCAATAGTAAAAGGGCAATTAGTCCGAGCGGCTAGGATGACAACAAAATGGAGTAGGTTTATTCAGGAATGTGAAATAATGAAAAACCTGTTTGTTAATCAAGGCTACCCATTATGGTTATTAAATGAACTGCTCGAGGAAGTTAAACATAAAAGAGAAACTGGACATTTTATTCCCTTAGCTGGTAATTCTTCAAGTAGATTTAGGTCTAGTGAGTCTACCAATGAGGGTGTCTCTAATTCTGATGTAGTGACAACATTTTCTAATGTGTTTATAACTACTTTTAGTACTGATAGTTATGTTTTAAAAGAAATTTTACAAAAGATCTGGAACATTTTAATGTGTGATAATTTTTTGAGAGGTAAAATTGGGGAAAGACCCATTGTAGTTTATAGAAAAGGTTGTAATTTGAAACAGATAATTGAATTTAATAAAATGCAGAAAGTGGGACAGATTACTAAATGTAGGGCTTGTACTTTACGTAAACATGTATTGGAAGGCACACTGGACAGCATTAATAATATGGATATCACTATTTTTGGTAAACACAATTGTAATTCTTGTAAAATAGTGTATTGTGATATTTGTGTTGCTTGCCCATGTTTTTATGTGTGCAAGACTGAGCGTAAGCTCAAATGTAGGATTAGTGAACATCTGAGAGATATCCGAAACCCTTTTTTGCCTTACCACACCTTGTACTTGCTATTTCTCCAGTATCTACCTGTTAATTACAACCTCTGCCCCCTACTTGCTCTTGAATTGACCATCTTTCACAAGCTACATTTACCTGAGACTTACTCACTACCATGTTCCAACACTCAAAGCCCTATCCATACCTTATTATATCACCTTCTTTGAAAACATCACTTTACAACAACACAAAACCATCATCTCCAAACTTTTTTATCCTCTTTTTTTTCACCCACTTAATCATAGTAAAACCTACTGTTCCTCTAACTATCTTCTACCAAAACCACCACACCAACTCGTGTCATTCTACCTAAAAAAAAAAAAAAAAAAAAATAACTCTAAAGATCCTCCCTTATTTATTTTTTGTTCCCAGCATGACCTCCTCCCTACTCCTGTTCTATTTCTGGTTCATCCTAACCTACCAATATTTAATAAAATAAATATAAATCCTTCACCCCCTTCATTCATCATGCACCTAAACCAACTCCTAATCTCTCACACTCTTAATATAATAAATATTAGAAACAACAATACACCACACACCACCACACTTGCACTCTGCTCTTGCACTCTATTGTCTCTCTTACAGAAACTAGAAACCATAATACTTGGTGACTTCAACATTGACTCCATTCCAACTAGAATCCATAAACCAAATAGGAAAGAAATAATCAAACCCTAGCTAATTCATTACCCCCATCTACTGCTTCTTACCCAATACCTCTATTACCTCATCTAATAATCTTAAATCCCAAACAGTTTTCTGTCCAGCTAGACTAGCCCGGTCAACAAATGTAAAATGTAAAATAAAATAAATAATGCTTTGGCCAGACATATTGAAAATAATGCTAAACATCAATTTAAGTTTATTGTGTTGCAAGCATTAGGAATTAATAGTAGAGGTGGACCTTGGCCATTACTTCTCGAAAAAGCTAAACTCTGTTGGCAATTATGTCTCAGAGCCCATTATTGGCCAGGTCTGAATGAAGCAGAAACAATAGCCTGTTTACTGAAATTAAAGGCTCTTCTAAGATAGAAAATATGCCTTGCTTTTATGAAAAAAAAAGTGTACTTTAAGAAATTGTTTGTTATTTGTGTTTGTGTTGCAATTATATGCTTGTTATTTTAAATTTTAAATGAATGTTCTTGTGAATGAAATCGTAGGATTGGGGTGTGTCCCTGTGCTGTGTTCTGATTCATTTTCAAATTTTGAAGTTTTATATCTGATTGGTTTTAGACTATTTAAGGAAGAATTTTGAATGAGGTTTAATCTGATGAAGTTCTGAAATTTTGGGACAAAATCCTGTATTTATGGTTGTGAGGATAATCCAAATAAAGCTGCGTTTTATCTGTGGTTCTCCGTCCAGTGGCGTTTTTCATTTTTGGATGTAACAGAGAAACAATACTGCCCCAGACGTATACATGAGGATGTATGGACCAACCAAGGAAGAGTTCTGGCCTGGGGGGAGCTGGATAAGGATGCATGGACACAAAAGGGAAGCAGTACTGCCCCGGGGATAGGATTGATAAGGTTGATAAGGCTGTATGGACACAACAGGGGTACAGTACTGCCCCAGGGGGTATTGATGAGATTGTATGGACACAGCACAGAAAATGCTCCACCCTGGGGGCGAGTTGATAAGGATGTATGGACAAAACAGGGAAACATTACATCCCTTGAGGGATTGATAAGGATGAATGGATACAACAGAGGAACAGTACTACCCTGGGGGATTGATAAAAATACTGTAAAACAAAAAGGAGTAGAGTGAACGGCAGTCCCAGTGCTACTGTTTATTAAATTAAGTGCTTTTCATTTGACAAATTTTTCAATCTTCTTCAGATAAAAAAAAAAAATCTTTTTTATCTGAAGAAGTTTGAAAAAATTGTCAAATCAAAAGCACTTAATTTAATAAACAGTAGCACTGAGACTGCTGTTCACTTGACTCCTTTTTGTTTTACAGTAGTTTTTGGATTTTGTATTTGTTCGGATTGATAATGATGCATGGACACAACAGCATAATGGTACTATACTGGAGGAACATTGGATTGAAGAACACTCTATACACGCCTTTAATATGTGCTAGCTACACCCCCCCCCATAAAACCCATCCCTCAGTAGTACCCTCACACCAGCTTCTTCAGTAACCCCAGTACCACAAGACAAGTAGTAGATATAGGACACCTTCTATATAATAATACATGCATGACAAAGGTAACCCATGTACACAGGTAACCCCAACATTATTGCAACAACTGTGGATATAAGTATCATCAGCTAGCAGAGCACCTGCTAATACTGGTATATCAACATTCATTGGGGGGTTCTCTCATTCCTTGAACTTCAGGTAAGAGTCTGGTACCTGCAGAGTCTACAAGAACAGAATTCTCAGAACTTGTGTTGCACTGCAACTCCACATACTCTCCTCTTACCCTGCCATGGCTGTAGACCCTATCCTTTTTATAGTTCCCACATAGTGTCACCATTGTCATTTACACAAAACTCCACCCACTACAGTACAACACTGTCATGGATATGATATGATAAAACTACACACAACTAAAGCAGTAGTGGTACAGCAAAAATTAATAAAATACCTTCCAAGTCGCCTACTTTTTTGTAAGACTAATTTGCTTGTATTGACCAATATAATTGACTGAAATCAGCATTCTTAAGATTGCTGCATGGCAATCTTCCTTCGCATGCTGAGGCTCAATACAGGAGCAGCTGCTTTTATTGTATCCATTCATTGCTTCTTACTGTGGCCCTTATTCTAATGACACTCATTTGAATGAATATACTTCAATACCATATTTAACACATTGTACAATTAACCTGTCCTGCATCCAGCTTCCTGAATTTACCTGAGTTAGTGCATACTGTAGCAAGCATGTGGAATGGGTTAAAACATTCCAAAGGGAATATGAGGAATAAACTGCAGTTTTTCATCCTATAGGAGCACTAAAGAGCAAAATCATTAACACGGGTATTAGCTGTGATGCCTCTACAATGCATTTTGTGGCATTACTCACATCCTAATACCATAATACCATGCCATGTACTTTTTTTGTGATGTAATACAGGCACCCATTGTGGTCACACTAACTACCTGCCTGAAGATAAATGACAAATGTCACCATCATCATTGTGCACTGCCATAATTCTCTGGACTATGACTTTGTGAAAGGCCATAGCTTCCAAGGGCAGTGATTGTAGCAGTGCCCACTTGGTAGTGCTTTAAATAAAGCAAGACATGTCTTCATCTGCTATATAGGAAGAACTGAGAGTGCATGAGTGGGTACTCTTATGAGGGGTCCACAGTATAGACTGGATGCCTGACACAGTCTTGCTAGGGTAGAGACTGATGCTACTGGCAAACACAACTTGTTTGAGCAGAACCAGCACCACTTCAGTGACCTAAGGAGGTGTCATCCTAAACTTCTTATACAATAGGAAGAAGAGGTGAGAGACTTGACCCCAGACACATTAAAAGTATATATGGCTGCATGTCTCTTACAGATAAATGGGATCTTATTCAACATTTATTGATGTGCAACTTATCTGTTTTCCTTATTTCTCAGCTCACAAGGGAATAGGGTAGAATGCTGTCCAGTGCCAGAGGAGAATGGAGTGCATCTCTAGGCACAGGGGTGAATATGCATTCATTTCCTGTTATGCATTATTTTGTGAAACAGTTCTGTCTCAGTTGTTTGCAGGGTAGGAAAACCCTGTAAATATATACTGCTTTTTCTGCTTTTCACACACACACACACACACACACACACACACACACACACACACACACACACGCACACACACACACACACACACACACACACACATATGCACACACATACACAACCCACACACACACAAAATCCATATGCTCAAGGAATAAAAACAATACTTCTTTGCATGGAAGTGGCAAACTCTTTCTTCCTGCATTGCATACCCTGTGTATACTGGTGCCTAAATTTGAATGGTGGTTGCTACATCCCTAAGTAGGATACACTGGCCCAAACTATGTCTACATGGAACATGAGAGTTCTTGAGTTCTGGGGTCTGTAGAAGATATACCAGCAGTCGTGGACTTTAGGATGTGTGTCTGCATGTGTGTAGGGGAGAGTCAGAGTCTGTGTGATAGCTAGAGTGATAATTCATGAAGAGGATATTGTAGGCCATGTTGGGGGGTCATAAGGGAGGGTGTTGACAGTCACTAGGGGGATGATGAGGGTGGGATCCTTGAAAGTATTTTTCCCATGAATCTCTCAGCCATGTGCCGCTGTCATTCATACCTTCACCTGGCATACCCATATTTTTACGTCTTTGAAAAGAACCTGCTGATAGCTGTGTCTTTTGGACATGATTACTCTTTTTCCTGTGATGCAGTAGATAGCCTACAGAGAGACATCGGGCTGGATAGATGTTATCTCCTGTCCAAAAAAACATGGCATGTCTTTGAAGATACCCCTTCTAGCATGTCCAGATGGTCACTATGCTACCCATCCCCATGATGTCCCAGCATATCCATCTTGCCTCTGTAGTCGCCACCCTTAACATCCAGTATAGATAATGGGAACAATGACACTATATACCTTCACGCACATTGGTCAATAGGGATTTTGATTGTATGTATTATGCAAAACCAACTATCCAAAACAGAAATCTCAGGTCCAGAGACAAACAGCTCCTCATCATCTTCAAACCTTGCACTTCTTCTGGCCAAAATTTCTACTTCTAATCTGTTGCTAAAGTTCAGAACACCTTACCTCTTAACATCTGAACACCAACTAAACTTTCTTCCCTCAAATCCTTACTAAAAGAATACTTAAGGAAATCATGGCTATGTTCCTGATCCCATCCAGGATGAAATTGAGTTTGTGTGTACTCTCTGCACTCTGTCTCCCCTTGGTAGCTCTCTCCACTCTTTCATTCACAACCCATCTCTCTCTACCTCTCTCTCTTTTTCTGTTCTTCCATCTCCTCCTCCTTACTGATATAGCCTTTCTATTATGAGCACAACTTTACATCTTAAACAATTTTAGCACCGTGTCTTCCCTCCCTGCTCAAACTATGTATCCTCTTGCCTCCTGACCTCTTACATTCCCCCTTATCTCTCTAACTGCTCAATTACATTATTTGACTGTACTCTACCCTTATATTTTCTCCTTTTTAAAGTACTTGACACTTAATCAATTATTAACTTCAAAGCAGAAAACGATCTATTTCTACTTAACCCTCTATCTCTCTCTCTGTCAATACATTACAGGACTGAACTAGAATGCCTTTTCATTCACAAAGACTGTACTAAATTGTTAAGACTGCACTATAAGATCTTTTTTATTTTTATTTATTTGCAGTTGGTTTACCAGGATAGTCCATTGGGCCAATAAGAACCCGTTTTCAAAAAAAAGCTCAAAACAAAGGTTACAAAAGTTACACAGCAGTTTACAATTTCAATCATTTGTTTTGTAAGAAAGAAAAAAACAAAAACATTGGTACACAAAAAGATTACAGCAGTTTTACAATTGTGGTAATTTGTGGGTTCAGAACAGAAGAAGACTAAGCATTTTACAATAAAAAAAAATATATATATATATATATTTTTTTTTTTTTTTTTTAAACACTAAAAAATAAAAAAATTATATAAAAAAAATTTTTAGGCAACAATGCAATTGCTGCAGTAAATATATAGTTCAATAATAGAATCATGAATTCATAGAAATCAAAAGAATTATAATTGTGTCTATATTATTCAGTGTCTGGTAATATTAGGTAATATGGTAAAGCTGTGGGAACATGAGGATGTTAGATGTGAGTGCAGTTATTTTTAAAAAAAGGGGTGGTGGTGGTGGTGGAGGATGGAGGAGAGAGGGAGTTAGGTTTTGTCCTGGAGGTGATGGGGTTTTACAGTTCTTCTATTTTTTTTTATATTAGATCTTAGGTCTTTGTGGGCAGGCAGGTTAAAGAAGGTAGAGAGAGAGAGAGAGAGAGGCAGGGAAAAAAATTTATTTGCAAAGTAAGCTGAGTGTGGGAGAAGGTTGGGAAGCTCTAGCCAGTTAAGTTTTGTGGAGACACAGATTTAGTAGAATGATTGATGATGAGCTAGTTGATTACAATTTTTATTTATTTTATTTAACACATTATTATGTTTTGAGGAGAGTTAGGATTGTAGGTTTGTGGGGCACCATAAAGGGATAAAGGAGGGAAGGAGAAGGAGGAAGCTTAGCAGAGTGAGTGAGTGAGATATAGTTTAGGTAATAGTGTGATGAAAAGGTTTTGGGTTTTTGGTGGTTTTTTTTGGTAGTTGGTTGTATTAGTTTCATGGTGGTTTCAATTATTCAGTTTAGTAGTAGAGTTAGTCAAGAGGTCCAGTTTAAAGTGTGTGGCGGAAATTAGCTGTGTATATTTCTTTTCACTCATGGATTGCACTCAAATAATAATAAGCACACAAAAATCTCACCAATAACCAAAAAATGAAAAGTGCAACATTTTGTTTTAAATTGTTTTTTATCAACATGAATTACAAAATGCTTTTCCACCATATAACAAACTTCATCATTACCAGATTTGGAAATTATTCAAACAAACCAACAAGTGAGTCATTTCATCAGTGGGAATTCATTTGGAAAATTGTACATTGTATTTTTCAGAGTTTTCTTTGGCTATTTGATTTCATATTTTCTTTTTTATATCAATTATGTTGTTTTGTATTTCTATTTATAGTGTTGGTTTGATTACTGCATTGATGATTATTGGGTTTTTGAATTATTTTTTGATGGGGGATTTTTTGATAGTTGTTGTTTCTTTTGAGAGTGAGGTGTCTGCTGATCTTGATAACAGTTAATCATGCAGATATGGAATAAGAGATAATATGAGGATCATGAAATCATGAAATCATTTATACATATAATTATTGAATAGAGGACATAAATAAATAGTTCAGGAAGAAATCAACCAGGAGAAGGTTGAAAATGGCTTTTTGGGTGTACAGTCTAGTTGTGTTGCCAGAGGAGAGTGGTGAATTGAGCCAGGTGGAGGTTTAGGATTGATTAGGTTAGATAGTTTAAGTAGATGAGATTATGATGGAGATAGTTTAGGTGAAGAGAATTAGATAAAGGTTATCAGAGTTGTAGAGAGATTTCAAGAATTTGTAGTAGAGGTAGAGATACAGTAAAGGAGGGAAGGTCTGGTGTTTCTCAGGGGGATCCAGGAAGGTCATATGTACAAGTAGTGTCTGTAGGCATGAAGGAGGAAGGTGTTGAAGTAGAATATGAGATATATTATCTGAATGAGGAGATTGTAGCAGAAGTACAATGTTATAGGAGAGGAATTGATTGAGAATGATAGGGAATAGTGAATGCCCTTTTATAGAGTCCTTGTGAGATTGGGCGATGGATTAGGGTGAAGATTTTTATGCTGAGCCCTTCTTTGTGTAGAAGGATTTATGAGGATGGAAGAGATTGGGAATGTTATCCTTCTTGGTGCTGATATTTGATGAGGGTTGCAGTGGGGGGATATGGGAGAATGGTGGGGGTTTTTGGTTTGGGGAGGAAGGTTAGATAGGAGGATGACTTTTGTACCTTAAAAGAATGTATTGTATTACCTGCTTCTCAGATGTCTTACTGTAACTGTTCTACTATATTGCCTTCCTCTTACAAGTTTTACTGTAACTATAATTATTATATCTGTACCTTATGTTTTGCCCATTCTGTATTTGAATTTTGTAATGTGGAGCTTTTCTCCTCAGGCCTCTACTGAAAAGGGGCTCTTTTTGGACCAGTTGGACTTTACTGGTAAACAAATGGAAAAATAAATAAATATGAGTTGGCCTCGTAAATTATGTATCATCTGCATAGTATAACATTAGGTAGCAGTCAGAGAGGGCATCTGAAACAGTATTAATACTGACATAATTTTTAGGTCTCTCTTTCATCCTCTGTTTGTTACTAGTGCTACCCTTCTTTTTACAAATGTATTTAATGTTTGTAGTTTTTCAGTTACCCAACCCATAATCACCATTGACTTTTTCCAGCCATCTCTCCATCTGACTCCATGCAAGTCTCTCCACTGGGTGCCATATTGGGGTAGCCTGATGACATCACCAATGATCTCCAATGGTGAAATACTGGAGGGGAGTGCTATTGTTAACTCTATTGATGATAATACTCCCCTTCAAGGAGTGCTATTATTACCTCCAGTGACCTTACCACAGGGTCACAATTCATCACCCAATAGAAGATGCTGAAGGTGGTAGGGGTGTTAGTAGAGGCTGATGTCTACATTGCCTGCCTGGTCAGTGTTCTTCTTATGCCACTCTCTAGTCCTGCCATTGAATCATCTTAGGTAGGGCCCATTAGGCAGAGGAGTCATGGTGGTTACTAACCTGTCCTTAGGTCTAGCCTAGGCAGTATGGTAACAGCAGTGTCATACCCACCCTATGCCCCTTCCTAGTTTTCCTTTTCCTTGTGTGTCATCTCTATCCTCATACCTTTCCTCCCTCCTTCAATGTCAGTAATTTCATTGTCAAAAATCACTCATTTGTAGAAATGCCCTACATTCTTCTTTATCTGTGCTTTTTGTTTGTTTCTGTGAACCTGCTTTTGTATCGTTATACTGACTCCATTCTCTGCCTTCATCTTACATTCTTTTCCATGACCTTAATAAAAAAGAAAATGCATCCCTGTCTATCCAAAAAAAAATACCAATCATCTTACTCCCCATTACAACTTTTACTTTGTCCCTCTTCTTGTTCCATCCCTATTTCTAGTTTTATATTCCTCCATTATGTCTATTAAAGCATTTGCAGCAATGAAATCAAATAAAACATTGCTGGAAGTCACTGAATATGGCTACTAGTCATTCTCAGAACATTGTAACGCAGGCAGATACATGCTCTAGCTCACTGTTTGTCTTTACACTGTTTCAGGCTATAATTGTGGGAACCATTCTCTCACCACTAAACCTGCCATTTCCATGAGTGAGTTTCTTGACTGGTTGTAGCTTGGACCATTAGAGTTCTGTTAATTAATTGATATTAAACTTCAAGTCACATTGCACACCTTGCCATCTCAGCGGTTGCCCTTGCATGATCACAGAAATCATGTTTCTGAATTCCAAGGTATGTTTATTTTCCTGAAGTTAGTCATACTTTTTGCACTATAGGAAAATGCAAAATCAGAAATATGCTTCATAATAAATAGCCTGTAAGAGTCAAATTCCTTTTCAAGGTCATTCCATGCAAGAATAATCTGTTAAGCATATCTTATTAAAATATCAACGTATATTTACAGTCATCGGTCACCTGAATGCATGCATGCATGGTGACTGTAAGTTACATGAAATTTTCAAAATGACCTGTAAATGAATATGCTGATGTTAGTACAATAAGAATGCTTCACAGTACAGATAAAAAATGATTATCAGCCCTTTCAATACCTTATAATACTTTTTCCTGGATGTGCAAAGTCTAAATTAAATACTGTCTATACCATACATGTCCAAGATTCAGAAAGTTCCTTTTTTGCCTGATACAAAAGGGTTCTATTTCTAGACTAGGCACTTTGTATTCTAATAGCCACACATCAGCACTGTTTTGAGTTTTGTGCTATATTTTTAAGGTTCTGTCCCGCAAAAGCAAAATTAAACCAAAGTCTCACCTACAGATTCTGCTGATAGTTTAGGTAATGCTAAATACATGTCATTTGTTCAGTAAAGGACATTTTGTTTTTATGATTTTATATTGCAGATAGCAAATCATAGTAAAATCTTATAAAACTGGAAGGAAAACACATCAGTGTAAACAAAAACAACTCAAGAATGGCAATACTTGTAATCTCACAACTATCGTACCAGAAAAACTTCTGACAAAACAAATGATATTCTTTGCTACCTTTTGCTTACTATATGCATTTAACATTTGCTCACAGTTCTTTATCCACAGCTCCTCAAGGTACTCTTTGCTCCTTATTTCATATACCATATTTAGAAATGGTGTTAACAAGTTTAATGGTAAGGACCTTGCATTTTATACAGAGACAAACTATTTCAAGGCACTCGGATATTGGAATCACTGCACGCAGTGCCACTCCGGCTAGACAAAGAGTGATTAAACAAAAACAGAATTAATATCCCATTGAAGGTCTACTTTAAGCCAGTAAAAATATTAGTATTTATTGCAAACACAACAGCATTAATATTCCATTTAAATTTGTCTTTATTCAGGCTAGTAGAAATTGGACGGTCACACACACGCACACCCTCACACACATGCACACATGTACACACATGCACTACCACTCATGCTTAAACACACACACACACACACACACACACACACACACACACACACACACACACACACACACACACACACACAAACGCAGACACACTCACTTGTATACAGAATTCAACAGTAGGGTACAGGCATATAATAAGCATAAACTTTTCTGCCTTTGAACATCTTTAGCAATATAATGTTACAGCTCTTTTTAAAACTTGTCAAATGCTTAAATTTGTATTTATATCTTGGCCTTTGTGGGGTGCAAGGGTAATAAGTGTCTAAATTGTCTCCAAGCTTGTTTTGTGAATTAACTTGTTTGTCTATTTCTAAGGCCAAAGGCAATGACCCACTCATTTCCTGAGAACTATACTGCATGTCTTAATAGCTAACAAATAAAGTTACACCATTATAATCTGGGCTAGAGAGACAGTATTAAAAAAAATTTACTCATTGCTTGAGACTGTCTTGATGTCCAGTAGGATTAGATGTTCATGAAATAATGATAAAACCTCTTAAATCACTTACAGCTTTCAAATTCACATGAAAAGGTGTAACCCCAATACCATTCCTTACTTTTCATTAACTGGATTTATAGGGCTTTGTCAAATATAAAACTTGCCTTCTCTGGGTAAGATACCTACAGTTGTTTGAACATGGATAATACTGTCCAGGCTGGTGAATTATTTCTCAAAATAAAGTAACAACTCTATCTAATCATTTTTAAGGCACAGATATCCTGGCTTACCAGTTGTTTCTTCTAGTCCCACTCCTTTATAATATAATAATTTTAAGGCAAAGTAAATAAAGAAAAATAGTGATTCCATATACTGCAAATATTAGCTACATGAAAAAGTTCTGAACATTGTCTGTCAATGTAGAAAAGGAGTTTACCAGCATAAATCAGTCATGCAGCTTTACATTTCTGCTGCTGAAGTTACTGTTTACTTCAGTTGTGGAAGTAGCTTCAGCAAAAAAGTAACACCACATTTTGTTTAGTAGAATATAGAGATACAATTACCAAGAGGATTTGTTATTATATCGGCTGCAGAAGTCCTTCAAAAACATTCATTTAACCTTTATTATTTTTTCTTAAAATGCAATAACAACAAATTTTCTTTCTTTGCCTCTCTCTAGAGAGGGAGCAAGGATGTTAAGACCATCTGCACAGTGCTTGATTCAGTATAACAATAGCCCTCAAGTTCAATCAGACAAAAAAAAAATTGATAATGTTGGCTTGCTGCAATGACCTGAAGCAATGCGTTAGTTTTCTTGGTAGGTGCTTCCATTTCCTTTTATTTGTTTCAGCCATATTCACATGCATTAAGTCACATAACAATTAAACATTTTGTAAAAAAAAAATCAGCTCTTTCTATACACTATGGCTTTGGTTCACAGATAGATTCTGCATGTTTGTGAAGTATTACTTTTTCAAGGGGGTCACAGAGCAAAAAGCAGCAAGCTAGTCAGAGCTATAGTAAGCATTGAATAGTGCAAAGCTAAAGAGAATAGGCTTGCTGATGGGAGCAGCAATGTTAAGCTTCTTTATGACCAGAGCCGTGCTAGATTAGGACATGTAACTGACATGGTGCACGTTGTAAGAAAGAAAGGCTAGAATGGCAGAAGCAATGCATGCTTACAAGCAGAAAATAATGCTACAGAGATATGGCTCATGCTCACCAGGCACATGAAAGCACAGTGGTCACAAGACAGGCCACCATGGATGCACAAAAAATGGTCAATTCATTTCATTGTACATACATATACATCTCTCTCTCTCTGTCTATGTGTGTTAATATATATACATATATATATATATATATATATATATATATATATATATATATATATATATATATATATATATATATATATATATGGGTCTAGGACATATACTCAACTTCACTAAATACCGAATGGCTAAAACACCCTCACTAATGCACAAAGTCATACAATCACATAAAGTCAATTGACTGAATTTAATTTAACCGAACAGCACTTGATATCAATTGAGACCTTTAGTCTCCCTTTAAATGGAACACACCGGTTTACTCATAGTACTAACATACTGCTACAATGGTGGAAATCTGCAGACTTGCACCTGGAGTGTTAGGACAGATTTACAATACTGTAAAGTCACAGAAAGGTGGAGAAATATTACTTATAGATGGCTATATATATATCAACTGGAAAAGAAGACAAAAACCCAAAAGTACTGAAACTGTAAATATAAGGTAACTGACAAATGCTAGGGTAGAGCAGTAACAATTGCAGTTACCTCTGGTGAGGAATTAGTTAAGAGTGTAGACCATTATCATTCTGGTGAACCCGATGAAGTTGAGATGTATCGGGTTAGAAGTGAGCTGAAGCAAAGAGCTTCTCTGTCTAGAGATTCTCCGTTTGTTGTGGTTGACGACACTGTAGCTTCTAGTTCTTTGGAGTGTGCATCTTATTTACCCAGCTGAAGATCTATGGTGCAAACAGTTAAGCGTGTTCGCTCAAAGAGTAAGAGTGGCTTACATTGTAGAAATGTCAGCTTAACTCATATCAAAGTGGATGATTTCCATTTGAAAGATGGTGTATTTGTAAAGAAAGAGTTATCGGATGCTGTTAAGCAAACTACTGTCGTGCTGTTTAGTATGAAACCCAACTTGAAAGATCTCAGTTCTACAAGCATGTTGTTAATGGAAGGTACTTATTTTCAAAGGGGCTCAGAGTGCAGACAATTATATACCATACATTCTGTTGTCAGATATGGTGGGTACAGTAAAAGTGTGCCACTCCTTTACTGTCTTATGAATAAAAAGTCCCATCGAACACACAATCATATGTGGAAAGGCATATTTCAGCTATTGTCTGAGTTTAACCTGCTACTAAGTGCATCATTTATATTGTGTGATTTTGAGCCTGCTGCTATACAAAGTGTGCATCAGAATGTAAATGGTGTGCTGTGTAAGGGGTGTTTTTTCCACTTTGGTAGAAATGTTTGGAGAAAAGTACAAAATTTAGGGCTCTCATCACTTTATAACTCAGATATTCACTTTTAGCATAATGTTAAACATCTAGTTGCATTGGCGTTTTTTCCAGAGGAGAACGTTTTGGAAACCTTTAACTTATTAAAGGAAGAGTTCCCTGTAGAAGGAAAGCCGTTACTTAAATACTTTATGGAATGTTACTTGTTGGGTAAACCTAGAGTTCTGAGAACTAGGATGTCAACAGAAATGAGATTTCCACCTCTTTTTCCATTGAGTTTCTGGAATATATCTGTGTTGAATGAGTTGAATTTGCCCAGAATGCAGAATGCAATTGAAGCGTGGCACAGGAAGCTACGCTGTATAGCAGGGAAGCACTTCCTTGATGTTCTCAGCATTCTACAGAGTATATGTCATGAGCAAGACAGAGTTGAAGAGGTTCGCTGTAGGATGTTGTCTGGTTGTCCTCCTACCCCGAAGAAGAGGAAGCAAATACGAAGAGAGGAACGTTTTGAAATCATAATGGAAAACAAAGAAGAATACACAAGCTTGCAATTCATTAAAGCTATAGTTCAATTATTGAAGATTTAAATGAAGTTAATTTCATTAATGCGGGGATTCTGTGACAAGAACAGATGTTAATTTGAGCTGGAATTAAGTAATGTTTACGTTATTTGTTGTCACTGGGTGTTTCTGCACTTTTATATATATTTATGTATGTGTGTAGGGAGGAAATGTAGATAAGAAAGTGGGAAAAAACAGCAATTAGTGGGAAACATAAACAGGTAAACATAAGTTATTAATAGCAGGGTGATATGTACTATGCTGAAGTCCTGTATGATTTCAGCCTATTTCAGACTAGGAGTGTGTGTTCTCCAGGCACTCCTTGCCTGATGTACTTCTTCAGGTGATCATTAACTCTTGTTCCAGTGAACAGATTACATTTAAGACTGAATTTCCACAAACTCTGTACCCTAAGATAAAAGTCTCCCATTTTTGAACCACTGATGGCTTCCATCATATCTAATTACCAGGCCTCAGGTGCATGAAGGTTCAGGTAAAACTGACACAAATCTTTAGTAGTTAAAACAACTGAACTGAACTTGAAGAAAATGTTGCTGATAGTCAGAAAAGTAGCATACTCTGCTATATCCTAAACAGTTACTGATTAGACATCCAGACAGATGAGGCTGTTCTTTATTTTACAGAGTGGCCTTTCCATTCCTCCCAGTCTTTATAAGAGCATTAGCCTACACTGGCAATTATTCATCCAAAGTGAACATAACTTACATTTCTCCCCAGCAGCACACACATCAGATGTAGTTCTGCAGACTGCAAAAGTAGTTCCCACTCACAAAAGGAAGAGAAATGCTTTTTTTTTTCAACAATAGCAGTACAGTTCTATGGAATAAGGAAGTGCAGCCAGCATCAAGTCCCTAAGGAATAAGGGAGTGCAGCCAGCATCATGTTCCTAAGGAATAAGGGAGTGCAGCCAGAATCATGTTTCTAAGGAATAAAGTAGGGCAGCCAGCATCATGTTCCTAAGGAATAAGGGAGTGCAGCCAGAATCATGTTTCTAAGGAATAAAGTAGGGCAGCCAGCATCATGTTCCTAAGGAATAAGGGAGTGCAGCCAGCATTACATTCCTAAGGAGTAAGGTAGTGCAGAAAACATCATGTCCCTAAGGAATAAGGGAGTGCAGCCAGCATCACATTCCTAAGGAATAAGGTATTGCAGCCAGCATCACATCCCTAAGGAATAAGGGAGTGCAGCCAACATCATGTCCCTAAGGAATAAGGGAGTGCAGCCAGCAACACATTTCTAATGAATAAAGTATGGCAGCCAGCATCATGTTCCTAAGGAATAAGGGAGTGCAGCCAGCATCACGTTTCTAAGGAATAAAGTAGAACAGCCAGCATCTTGTTCCTAAGGAATAAGGGAGTACAGCCAGCCTCACATTCCTAAGGAGTAAAGTAGTACAGCCATCAAGTTCCTAACGAATAAGGTAGTGCAGCCAGCATCACATCCCTAAGGAATAAGGGAGTGCAGCCAGCATCACATTCCTAAGGAATAATGGAGTGCAGCCAGCATCATGTTCCTAAGGAATAAGGTAGTGCAGTCAGCATCACATTACTAAGGAGTAAGGTAGTGCAACCAGCATCATGTTCCTAAGGAATAAGGGAGTGCAGCCAGAATCACATTTCTAAGGAATAAAGTAGGGCAGCCAGCATCATGTTCCTAAGGAATAAGGGAGTGCAGCCAATATAACATTCCTAAGGAGTAAGGTAGTACAGCCAACATCACATTCCTAAGGAGTAAACTAGTGTAGCCAGCATCACTTTCATAACGAATAAGGTAGTGCAGCCAGCATCACTTTCGTAAAGAATAAGGTAGTGCAGCCAGCATCACGTTTCTAAGGAATAAGGTAGTGCAGCCAGCATCACATTCCTAATATTATAATAGTAACAGTACTGCTGTTTTAGTCTTTTCACACCAAACTCCTTATTCCAAAATGCTAGCACTGCCTGCATTCAATATGAGTGGAGATGTGTCATAAAAAGGCCTAGTACATTCTTCTCCCAAAATAAAGCCTTCTGGGAATTAGTATCACCAATACAGTGAAGAAGATTTCAGAGGGTTGGAAGCATAGTCATCTTCACTCCCATACCTTTCAATTGTACAGATTTTAGCAGAATGTCCAGAATTTTCCCTCATATTTTTGGTCTGTTCCTTATAAAATGTGTTGTTTTCTGATAGATCACTAAGGATTGAAGTCAGTAAATAATTGACTTTCAGAGTTTATATCCTTCAGAAAATGCATGCTAGCATAAAACCTGTTATTCTATTTTCTAAGTTTATAAGAGGAATATTTAAAATCTGTCTCTATTTTCGAGCCTTTGTTGGCCCTTTATTATTCGGCTTTATCCAGATTTCTTGCACTAATAGGTTGAAAGCTATGATTATTTGGTCTTCCTCTGAAGGACAGACTGACCTTAGACCTCATAGTGAGGTCATTCTGCATTCTATCCAGTTTCAGTTTTCAGGTTTGTTTCCTTTATGAATGTGAAGCTATACCACAGAACATTAAAGCTATATCACAAATATAATCTTCTATGCAAAACATAAATGATTATTGCATATTATACCATGATCCGCTGATTGGCCAGATACTAATGGAAAAGGTCTTTTCCATAATGGGTTTAACATAAACCCATTTAACAATGTTAAATGAGTTTAACATACCGAGACAGTTTTAAAATAAGAGATGTTAAACTCATTTAACATAGCCAGACATCTGCGGAAGGGCAGTAAACAGGCATTATACTATGCCATTATTTAAGAAAAGTAATAGTTTCTTTTCTTAAATAATGTCTTTGTTTGGTCCCTCGGGCTTAGGACCAAACCACGCCAACATTGCTATAATACCAGATTAAATTAGTGCACTATTCTCCTTCTGTTTGCATTCTATGAAACATTATTTCAAATTCTTAAACATTATATGGTTCTTGAATGGAAAGCAATAATGGAAGTCCTATACATTCTCAAATACATCATTAATCCTTTCTTCTGCAAACATTTTCATAGATAATTGCCTCCTTAAAAGTGTGTATAAAGGACAGTGTACTAACATTTTCATTAGCTTTTCTGTCACAAAATATCTTAGCATTTCTAAGATTCTTTGCCCAGCTTATCCAATGATTGCAAACATTATATCCTGTACTTCAAATTTGCATGCAAGGTAAGTAATTGTAAGTATCTGCAAGTAACCTGATGTCCAGAATGTGCATGTATTCAGCATTTACTTTTCTTATGCAAATCCACTGAATGCATTGTTGCAAATATGGAGCTTTATATAACTCCTTAACCAATTTGCTTGCATACCTTGTGAACGATGAGATGAGTTATATAACATTCATTCAAACTGATGGTTTAGTTTTTTTTACCCTAACATAATAATGTAAGTATTATAAATAATATTTCCTGAGAAAGATCATAATATGTTTCAGGGAAAGTACATTCCCAAATACCCATGAATTTCTAACTATTATATTCCTATCAATGTAATGCATGTCATTATCAGGCTAACTGAATATTTTGTTCTGTACCATCACTGGTAGCAACTAATGAATTTTGAGAAGTACAGTTTTCATAATTTTTCTTGCTTTGAGCTTGCTTTGAAATTACACAGTATACCAGAATATTCTTCTCTTTCAACTTTGTACATCATGTTTATACTCTATATGGCTGTCCTTCAGTAAACCATCAAATTTATTTTATTTGTTTGCTTTTTGTTTAACTGAGTGGTTGGACTGGTCTTAGTACCCTTTCCAGTCACAACACAGACACAGAAATACAAATATAATAAGATGAGCTAATTAAAATGTAATCATATAATGAATCTAGTAAACAAAGATTTCAATTACATAATGTTTTGTTAATACAGATGGTTCCCAAAACTCATTGTAAAGTTTACTTGAAAATGCATATGTTCCAAAGCAGAAAGTAACTGGTGGCTTGACCAGCAGGCACACCACCAAGAGTTAATTCTGTAGATAATAAAGACTTAGTAGGAATTTAGTGGGTCTATATTATGCTGCCAAAAGCTGTTTACAGAGAATATGGCAACATTGACCCATAAACAGTGAAAACCCATAACGTGAATGGCCAGGTCAGCATTTTTTTCCAAGGGAAAAGAATCGGCAGACTAGCCAAACATGACACACCACCTAAATGACTGTGCCCCCCCCCAACTAAATATTCCAAGTCCAAGATCACACTATAGTGGGGTAAAGGGCAGTTTCAATTCACAGTGATGGCCAAGCAATTTTTTTCCCTAGGTAAAAAATTGCAGACCTAGCCATTCACGTTAGTAGGATTTTGCTATTTATGGGTCAATGTTACTATATTTGTTGTAAACATCTTTTGGCAACATAATATAGACCCCAATTTAGTATAATAGATATCTAATTAGAATTACCTGGAATGAAATACAAAACTGTTCAGAAAACATATAATACAAAGAGAAATGAAGCAGAGATACATCCCATAGATAGACCAAACTGTATAGCAGCTGATAACATCAAGCAATTATCTGTATATATGAAAATATAGGTAAGTCCTATGTGATTGAGCAAGGCAGCATGAGCCATGAGGCAGTTATCAATAATAGATAAGCACCTGTTTATCTAATATATCTGTTATATTTTTAAATTATTAATAAGGATGTAAAGCATATAGCATAAAGACTACATATTTTTCATAGGTTCATAGGTTGTTACTGGAATAATGACCACTAAGGCCCTTACATGCCTAAATGCACACCACAAACCATCAAACCATTTGGGTATCAGAAGGGGGGGGCTAGTTAGTAAGCAGGTAACAAAGGATTTGTGTGTGTGTGTGTGGGGGGGGGGGGTTAGTCAGGATAATAATTATCTTATTGACAGCCTTTGTCCATAAGGGACATGGGTCCCAGACCGGGAGAAATTTCCAATTTCCCATCCAATTGTCAGGGTTTTGTTTGAATAGGGTCGGGAATGAACTTAATTTTCCATGGATGGGGAGCCTATTCCATAGTGCAGGGATCCGCTGGGACACATATCTGTCTCTCCAGCTTGTTTTGTTTATGTCACAAGTGAAGTTCACATCTCTGGATATAGTGTTTCTCATGCTGTATATTTTGAGCATGTACAATAGACCCATTGGGGCTGGGTCTGAGGAAGCCCTGCAAGCCAGCCAAAGATCCTCTCTCAGCACCCTGTAGGAAAATAAACACAGAGACAGAGGCTTTAGTTAATCATTGCAGGACAGGATATTCAAGCCCTGAATTTTCCTCGTGAGAAACCTTTGTGGGAATTCCAACTGTTACAAGTGTATAGTTCAGTAAATGGCAACGGCATGTATTGAACCAGACACTTGCAAATGTTGGAATTTTTCAATACATGCTAAAGGGAGAATTGTATTCAATGACAGGTCTGATAAGGGTCAAGTAGTGTGACACTATAACTTCTTTGGACCTGGATGCCATACCCTTACCTATACATTGGGTGACATAGAATTAATTTTCTTATTATCCTAGCTACATGTTGGTAAAAGACCAGATTGCTGTCTACATATGTTCCCAGATCCCTTACTACTGGGTTGACTCTTTTGGATGTTTTATCAATGGAGCAATTGATCTGCATTGAGTGTTTCTAAAATGGCATTATAATGCATTTTCTTTTTGGCATTGAATTTTAGACCATGGCTTTGGCACCAATCATTTATCTGTGTTAAACCCACTTCTAAGATGTCTGTGTCTTAGGGGAGTTTATAATTGCTCCCAATTTATAATCATCTGCAGACTTGGTGAGTCAGAGGCCTTTATCATTAGCCTTGACTTCCAAGAAATATATGCCAAACAGGAGCAGGCCCATCTTGGAGTCATGGGATACTCCACTGGTGACTATTCTCTTGGTGGAGGGGGGTCTCACCGATCCTGACTTTTTGGTCCCTATCTGTGGGCCATCTGCCAATCCAGCAAGTTGTGTTATGGTTTACTGTAAGCAGAGAGATCTTGTCAACATTGCCTTAGTAGAATATTGAATCAAATGCCTTTTTACCTCAAACATCACCTCTCAGCAACCTGTAGGAAAATAAATACAGAGATAGAGGCTTTAGTTAATCATTGCAGGACAGGATATTCAAGCCCTGAATTTTCTCTAAGCCCTGGTTTACTCTAAGCTGAGAGATCTTGTCAACAACGCCTTAGTAGAATATTGAATCAAATGCCTTTTTACCCCAAAGATCCCCTCTCAGCACCCTGTAGGAAAATAAATACTGAGACAGAGGCTTTAGTTAATCATTGCACACTGCCTGGGTAACCCTTTCAAAGAAGTTTACCAGATTAGGTAGGCAAGACCTTCCCTTAAGAAAGCCAAACTGGGATGGTTCCAGTGTCTGTAGGTTGTCAATGTCTTTATCATTTCCATGATGATTTGCTCCATGTCTTTGCATATTAAGCTTGTTAGACTGCTGAGTCTGTAGTTTGCTGAGTCAGTTGATGGCCTACCCTTGTGGAGGGGAATAACTGTTGCAGTCCGTCATTCACCTGGAACATAGTCTGTTTGAAGGTTGTAGTTGAACTCTGCCTCAAGTGTCCTAATAAGTCACGTTTTAGTCTGTTCAGGCGACAACCAGGGATGTTGTTGGGACCCATGGAGGCAGTACTCTTGGCTTTAGTGAGTGCTGCCAGCACCTGATCCCTGGTGATAGCTGAGGAGAAGTATGTTGGGGGTGTATTTCACCTGGCAGAACTGGGGAGGGAGGTTGATATGAATTTATCAGCTAGTAGATTTGCTGATTCACCTTGATTGGTGAAAGTGGTACCATGAATTTAGCACAGTGTTGTGTTACCGCTAAGGTTCTAGACATACTTGAAGAAGGCCTTCTGACTGTCCTTAGCCTGTGAGGCTATCCTGACCTCATACCTGGCCTTGCTGGACTTAATTAAACATTTTAGTTTCTTGTTTAGTTGTATAAGAGGGCACTTGTCTCCAAGGATGTTGCTTTTTCTGATTTTGGCCATGACATTTCTTCTTTGATTATATTCCCTATTTAGGTGAAGATTTCACCAGTAAGGTTTGTTTATAATGTTAGTTTTGGTATTATTTCTGGAAGGTATGGCAGTCTTTATGCAGCCATTCATGTCTGTATAGTGAGTCTGTGAACAATTCCACATAGGTAGCTGTGGTCTTGGGTTTGGGGAGAGTCTTGAATTTTGACAAACTGTCATTTGATAGGCTGTGGTTTTCCTTTGAATAGTTCCTATTACTGGTTTAGTGGGATTTTCTGGGTTGATTTTTACTTCAAATAAGACAGCTTTGGTATCCAAAATCACTAGTGAGGACATGACATGGGGGGTGGCAATGCTCTCTCATGTTGTTGAGTTCCAGAGCCAGTATGTTCTATCCTCTGGTTGGAGTGTGCACTATCTGTTCCAGGGTGTTTGTTTAAATAAAGCTCAGGAAGTATTGTGACCATGGGTTTGAGGCAGTATGCATTTCCTAGTCTATAGAGGGGTAGTTAAATTCCTCCATGACTAGAGCGTTTGGTTGGATGGTGAGTGTCTTCAGTAGGTTTAGGTAAGAGTCATGAGACCATAGGGGCATGAATGGTGATCTCTAGCTAGCCAGATATGGTGAGGGACCTTATATTTGGAGAGCTGAATGTGGATATGCTCCATGACATCATCCTGTTTAACCAACCTTGAGGTATGTCTTTTGCTAACATATTTGAAATGCCTCCACCTTTGGCCCCAGCCTGTGCTGTTGTTGGTCTAGATGTGTAGAAGGCACTGTAACCTTGCACTTCTGGAGTACTTTCTATGACATTAACCCATGCCCCAATCATGACACAAATGTCTGCATTCTCCAGAGTGAGGAGATCCTGAAGGGTGTGGAGTTTTTGTTTAGGCAACTTAATATTTTTGTAGATTTTTTTCAATATGTTGATAGTTTTGTCTTTTAGGCATTGACTAAAAAAGCTGTAAATGTTTGGAAAAAGTTTTAGCCAATATCCAAAACCCTAGAGGTACAAGTGCAACCCATCCTTGGCAAAGCAAAATGGTCCTTTGACCATGTTCTCCCATGCTGACAGATATTTGATTCTCCCCGGAGTGACACCAGAAACTAAGTAAATTACTATATTAAAATTGATCATTTTATGCTGATACTGTGGGATTGCACTTGGTGAAGGTAGAATGCTGCATAATGCAAGGCTCATACCTATCTGTGACACATATTCTGAGAGATCCTTTATGTTTCTTTTCATATAGTCCAGTAAGGTATGTTTCAGATCACTTACACCCACATGGAGTATGATATATTGGTACTTGGCATGCAGTAACTTGAGTGCTTGTGTGATATTGCGGATCCTGCTCCACACAGGCAACTAACTGTTATGTTCTCCTGTCCATACTGGTGAGCAGTGCATCTGTATGCACACAATGGATTCCCCAATGACAAGAGTATTAGGTAAAATGTATACTTGCCTTATGGACTTTGCACTTGGAGAACTATTAGGTGTAGGCCTATGTGAGATGTTTGGTGTTGTTTTTGGTGTGTGCTTTAGTAATTGCTGAGGAGCAGTGCTACCATTGGGTGGCTTTGGAGCTCCTAGAGGTACAGCAAGCTTTCTTTTAAGCACCTCATCTTAAGACAATCTGTATTTGGTGAACGGCATCTGTGAGGGGTGTAGTGTTGGTATTCCTGATGAGCTCATTTGTATGAGAGATTTGTTGCCTCAATGTAAGTTGTATATTTACATCTTTCACATGCTTTATGAATTCTTTAATGAATAACTGGTTGTCTGAGAATGTGAAACAATTGCTACAATGCCACAGGATGCCAAAATCTACCAAGCTGGCCACAGAGACATTTGTAAAATGCATAGCCATGTTTTCTGGTCCTGTGATTAGGTTGGATGTTTAGGAATAAGGACTGGGTTTTAACAGGGTTCTCCTATAGTAGTTTATTTGGTTAAGGGCAGGATATTATATGATGCTAGGATATGGTAGAGCTATACAGAAACTAGCTACTCTAAACTTATTTTTTCATAAAGCCAAACTGTGCAACAGGTTTCAAATGTAATCCTAACATTGTGGGTAAATTTTACTGTCTAGGCATTTGGTAATATACAGGGAAGTGTTAACTGCCTTGGCCTGGTGGGTTGCTCAGTGCAAAGAAAAAAAGGTTGAAAATGGACTCCTGTACCATCTGTCCAATAATAACCACACTTTTGGCTTTTTGTAGTGCTTCCCAATTCAGAGAGTCCAGCTTAATAACTTCTGCCACAACATATCTGATCCTGAAATTCCTTAATGGAAAAGCACAGCAAAAGCAGCTCTCTGGTTCAGATTAAACAAGAAACAACTATTAAAAAATTAGGTCCCTGGTTTATTCACCCTTCTGGAAAAAAATTGGAAGGACACAGATTGGAATAGCCAATAAACAGAGAAATTACCATTTTTGCTACAAAATTAAATAAATGCTTTAAAAATGTTTAAGACAGCAGTAATCACTGCATAAAACAAGTACAAGTGCAAAAAGGTCAAGAATACTCTTATCTTACCTTCGATGGCTCTGGATTTAGTTGAAGCACTGAAAATGTGTTACAGAGATCTCTGTACATGAACCAAGAGCCTTGCAATTTGCCTGATTTACAGTGAGAAAAATCTTGTAAACTGACTCCTGCACTCTCTAGTCAATAAACCACACTTGGAACTTCTTCCAATTCTTCTACCAGATGAAAATTTTAATTTGTCTATAGAACGTAATAGTATTATTAAGTAGAACACTAGATTATTCCTTCCTTATATAATGTACACCTGGAAAATAATCCCCGTGGGTTCAACTGACTTATAATGTACAAGTAGAGATAGTGTGACAAAACAGTGTAATGACTCTATACAATATGGGTTAAGAATTATTACCTTGGGTGATTTATCCTTTGCCATGCACATCTGTGTAGTTTTTTTGTGTTTTTATGTTGTTTTATTTTATTTTATGATCCAGTTTTAATAATTAGTTTCACGTGTCTTGTTCTTATACTTGGTGGCTTTGCAGTTGCCAACCTGGCAGAACTGCCATACTGTAAATATGATCTGGGACACTCCTCCCAGTCTAGTGTCATTAGCTCATTCTACCTAATACAGAGAGAACATTTGAAAAGGCCAACACCCTTAGTTTCTTAACCTTGAATTATCTTCTGTTTCTCGTTTCTTCCTTTCCACTTTACTTAAACAAAAAACAAACAAAAAAAAATTTATTCAGCTGCTTGCTGCTTTTACAATATTTGTGTTTCCTCCTCCAACTCTATTACTTCATCTTAGCTTTTTTGCTACTTGTTCTCTAAAGTGTTCAATTGAATCTTCTCTGCTACATGTATTACTGCTGTTTTTAGCTCTCTGAATATGTGTCTCAGGCAGGGATGTCCCTAGCCTAAAGCAGCCTTCTACCATCATCCAGAATGATGCCTCAATACAAACAGAAAATGACTTACTTTAACAATTGGCTTAGTTTCTGGTGTCATTCCAGGGGGCTCCAGTACCTGACAGCCTGAGAAGATATGATCGATAGACGACTATGCTTTGCAAGAGATGGCCTGCATCTGTCTCACTTGAGCTTCAGGCTTCTGGCAAAGGCCCTTACCTCCCCCATAGTGCCTTTTTATAGGAAAAGTCACGAGGTCAATACTACCAACATAAAAATTTCAATAAGATGCAAATTAAAGGTCATGTCGCTAAACACTAGGAGTCTAAACAAGAAACTGCACTCATTGCAAGCATTCTTAATCCTGGAAGATGCTGACATGTGTGCAGTCACAGAAACTGTGTTCAAAGCTGCGGGAAGCACCCCAGCCTTACCTGTTTACTCATCCTATCACACATTCAGACCTCAAACTGTGGGGAATAAAGCCAAAGGAGGTGGAGTTTCAATATATATTAAAGAGACACACCTCCAAGCTGGTCAAACAGAATGACGCACAGAGACGCTCCAGGTGCAGTTAACCATTGACAAGACTCCTACTCAAATTATAGCTAGCCACGGGCCCCCAAATTTGACTCAAGATGCTCACTCCACCTATCTGGACCTCTTAAAATTTATCAAGATTCAACCTTTTACCCTGATCCTGGGTGACTTTAATTACCCAACCATAGACTAGAAAAACTATTCATGCCAGAACACAAATTCCCTGAGATTCCTTGATTTTATCAATGCAAATGTCTTGGAACAGCTACTCAATATCCTCACAAGAGGTGTAATATCTTGGACTTGGTATTAACCAACATGAGTTACCATTGCAGCACCTCTACAGTATCATCCTCCCTGGTAAGATCCGACCATAAGGTGGTCACTTTCAAAGTTACCATCTCCCCTGAACCCCCGCTAGTGAGAGTCAAACAAAAAGAACTTCTCCAAAGCTGATTACAGCCTCCTGAGGGATGGTGTAAATGGCTTCACAACCCCCTTCCCCACTGTAGGAACTGCCACCAATGTCCAAATCTACACAGCAGTACTATACGAACATTTATATAGATGCATGAAATCAGGAATACCTAACAGGACAAAATCATCCTCCGCAAGGAAGAGTAAACCTGTCTGGTGGACATCTGCAATAAATAAACTATATAACAAAAGGAAAAAAAAATATTGTCCAGGACCAAGAAGGAGTAGGTGCCCATTTGGAAGCAATCTCTTCTTACCCTGAACAAGCAAATAAGAGCACTAGTGAAGTCCTCTAAAGCCAACTTTGAGTCTAAATTGGTTATATCAACTAAAGACAATCATAAGGCCTTCTTAACATATGTCTGAAATCTCAAAGGAAGCACACAGATCTGTTCAGAACTGATGGTCAAGGACACCTCATACATAAATGCAGTAGATATAGCCAATCTACTGGCTGATAGATTCAGTAAAAACTTTGCTCCTCCATCCCCCCAATCAGTAAACCAGGACATCCCCAGTACCTGTCTCCCACCTCTTATCTCTAGGGAACAGGTCATCACTGCCCTCTCAAATGCAAAACATACAGCCTCCATGGGACCCAATAACATCCCTGGCTGCGTCCTATTATGAACTCAGCAACGCAACTTATAAAATAAGCTGTTTATTAAGACAAAGCTTTCAGGTAAAAAACCCTTTTTCAGTGTATCTACACTGCAAAAGCGTTTTTTTACCTGAAAGCTTTGTCTTAATAAACAGCTTATTTTATAAGCTGTGTTGCTGAGTTCATAATTTTTCTGCCTGTTGCCTGATATATGAACTAAGCCTATTCCTTGGTCTGCACTATTGCATCCTACATGAACTCAGGCATGAATTTGCATCACCATTAGCACTGTATTCAACAAAAGCTTTGTCCCAACTGAGTGGAGGACACCCACTATCATCCATTTACACAAAGGTGGAGCATCCACCAATCTGGGAAATTATAAACCCATGAGTCTAACTAGCCTGATCTGGAAGTCTGTTGTACGGATTATTATGGACCTCATTAACAGGGACATTGGCAACCTCCAAACACTCAACCCCACACAGTTTGGCTTTGTCAAGGGGAGGTCATGTCTGTTAAATCTGGTTGACTTCTTTGAGACAGTCACCAAAGTCATGGAAGAGAGGAAGACGGTGCACACCACCTACCTTGACCTGCCCAAAGCCTTCGATACTATTCCCCACTTGTGCATAGTAGATAAACTCTCTCAACTAGGCATCAATTCATAATTTACCAGATGGATAGCAAACTGGCTCACTGATGGAACCCACCTAGGCAAAATAGGGGAAGCCACCTCAAGCAGTCAACCAATAATGAGCAGCATACCCCAGAGATTGGTCTTGGGGCCTCTGTTATTCGGGATATACTTCTCTGAGGTAAAGACCAAAACCAGTGGACTATGGCTGACAAAGTTTGCAGATGACTGCAAGCTGGGTGCAGTCATCAATTCCCCAAGTGATGTGGACATCCTCCAAGAGGGTCTCTCCCAAATAAATGACTGGTGCCAGAAACATGGCCTCAAGCTGAATGCCAAAAAGTGCATCATCATCCCCTTTGGGGAGAATGGCATCCCCGTATATTATCACATTAATAACAATGTCCTTAGTATACAATCAGTAGTGAGGGATTTGGGCAACCAGGTTGGTAACAACCTGACTTTTGACCACCATGTTGTTTCTATTGTACATTAAGCTTTCTACATGGCCCATCTCATAAGTAAGAGTATCTCATCCAGGGACAAAGAGGTCATAACACCCCTGTATTCTTCCCTTATAAGGCCAATTTTTGAGTACAACACCCCCTTGGGCATGTACCTCGTAAAGCACATGCAGCAACTGGAAAGACCACAGAGGTTCCTCATCAGGAGAATCCAGGGCCTCAAACATCTATCCTACACAGATAGGCTAAAAGCCCTATCTCTCTACTCAGTTTCATACAGATTCCTCAGGGGTGACCTCTGTTTGGCATATAAAGCAATCTCAGACCCAGCCTTCATGTGACTGCTACAAATCCGCAAGTCAATCTCCACTCATGCAACATGTACGTGCTACCTCAACCTGGTCTGCAATATCAATAGAAATGGCAGGACAGATTTGTGTTCCAGAGACTCCCCCATCTGTGGAATAGACTCCCTCTCCACGTCAAGCAGAATACCTTATTATCCCTTTTTAAGCGTGATGTGGATAACTGCATGGGAAACAGGAAATACACCACTAGGATTCCATCGGTGTACTTGTTTGGCAGGGGCTTTGGGTGCTGGCTTGTCTAAACATGGGCTAAACTCTTGGCTAGGCTTATAAGGGCCTCAGCGCCAACAGCCTAGTAACCTTCTATGATCCTATGATCCTATGATCCTATGAAACACTTTCTTATATACAATGAAATATAAATCAGGGATCAGCAGGAAAAAAAATTAAATTGAATGATTGCCTGATAATCGGAACTAATGTTAATATGAAAGAAAAAAAATACTGCTGAGACAAAACATATTTGCAAGATGATATTTTATTCTTATAAAGATGATTCTTTACTTCAGAAAGAAATTAAAGAAACTTGTTTTCATTCGTCAGTAATGGAGAAAGGTTGTTATAACTGTCTAAAGAAATTATGCAGAACTTTTTTCTATGAATACAACATAAAACTGGGTATTTTTAGTATTAGTGTATCATAGCATACGAATTTAACATGTCACAGAATGATTTAACTTTGGATTTCTTTGCTAAGTGCAGACAGTAATCTCAGTGGAGCACAGTGAATGTGAAATTAGTATCATATTGGCTCTGGCTGTTACAGGGAGCCATCAAGAAAAATGCAATATAACTGCGCAACTACTCCACATATCACAGTCAGGTTTCCAAAGTACCATTCTGCAAACCTTTTTTTATATCAGCATTTTCTTTTCCTTTATAAGTTTGCACTTGTATTAAGTACCATGCAATTCTTAATTGTATTTGTTTCTGCTGAGCTTTCATCTCTATTATTTCTTCACATAAAGTAGCTGTTTCAGGCCAATTTATAGAATGTGTACTTCTGCTTAGCCTTCACTTAAATTGCACATTTCTTGACTTTTCATCTTATTCTTTCTCATGCCTTATGATTTTCTGAGTTAATCGTAAATAATAACACTCAAATATCAATTACCCTCAGTTATCAATCCTTGGTAGCACTGCCTGGGAAAGAAATGTGTGCATAACAGGCAGCCAGTGTTATATATGCCCTCAGAAATAATAAAATGGCGACTACTATTACACTCTCCTTTCTACCGGAAGACAAAAAGAAATAGACCCTGTCCTTTAATAGTATAATGACACTGACAAGCAAGCATCTGTAATACTAGTGAGTGACACTCAAAGTGTCTCCTTTTGGTTTGTCATTAGGCTGTATTACGATCATTCTCATCAGTTCCCAACTGTTCAGGATCATTCTTTTTCATCAACACACTGACACACACACACACACACACACACACACACACACACACACACACACACACACACATGAATTTGTCACCGTTGCTTAAATTCCTGCAGTTATGTTTTCACAGGATCGGTTTTCATTTACCTTCTGCGCTATTTTTTTTCCGCTGAATTACATTAATTGATACTAATTGCACAGAACGTTATACACGTAAATCCTCGTTGAAAAAAATCTAGAATAGCAAAAACTTCTCAAGTAACCAATCCTTAAACATTTAAAAAAATGTCCTCACATTTCACCTGAGAAAGGTTTTAAGGTTTGCTGACGTTAGTTTATTTTGTTTTTCAAGCTATTCTTGCATTATATGTAAGAGGGACAATTTATGGGTCAAAAATGAAAGCAATTACCACTTACTGCATGCACAAAGTAGTCTGTCAGGACAGCTAACTCATCATTGTTGTTTGTTCATAATATAACACTTTGTAAACAGTTCCAGTTTAGTTAAAAATGTGTTCACTAAGCTGTCCCCTGAAAGAAAATCTCTTGATGTAAAACTGCAAGTGGTGACCAATATTAAGAACTCCACAAAACAGTATGCCTTACCAAGGTCATACAGGATTCCTTTCTGAAGCAATGTCACATAAATAACCAAAAATAATGCTAGCACCTTCATGAACTGTGGCAGAAAGAAATGGAAGCAAAGAAATTAGTGCACTGTTGAACAGAAAAATAAGGATATGCGCGCAGTGATAGAAACATAACTTCCATGTCTTGTGACAAATGCATTGTGAGATACACAGTAGAGTCGGGTGCATGTTCCTAAATGGAGATGTGGGATTTTGCATTGCATTTTAGCAGCAGTGAAAAAATATACAGTATAAGAAATGATTGTCAGTGTCCTGCATTTCCAATGAGATAAACGGCATTACAAAAATGACTGCAGAAAGCAATATTTGACAATGAACTCGAATTTGTATTGACAATGAACTGTTGAATTAAAAATAAAGATGGAATACATGTTGCTAGTGATATGCTATTTCATGTTAGATAGTGCTATGGAGGCCATGAACAGTTTAGTTACACCTGTAATCTTTCTGGAGAAAAATAATGAAATTAACTCTACTTTTTGCAGCAAGTATTAAATGGATTTTAGATGGAGAATTAAGTTGTCTGAGCAGACCTGTGGCATTCTACTTTGCATACTGCCATCAAATCAACCCATTTAGTTCTTTCAGATATAAAATTTACTCATAACAGCAGCTCACCAATCTTTCATGCACAAATACAAGTACCTATCTGAGCTGTTGACCATTATATCCCTTTCATAAAATAAAAATCAGTTTCTAATGGTCCCTTAACTGCCGACTAGAGAGCTTACTCTCTAATAATTCCATACTGAATTTGTCATCTTTCTATGACTAACATTTGGAGTTCTGCAGCACATTTGCATCTTGTTTTAACAAATGGATCTAAACATACCTTTATGGGATAGTTCTTGAAGAGGCAGTTGTACTATATTACTGTTTTTAAACATAATTTGACTGCTTGCTGGATTTTGCAGTGTTTTCCTTAGTTTTTTTTTACCTGTTGTCACATGTTATCCGTCAAGTTTCAGCCACCCCACTGCCCCACAGATCATTCTATCATGCATGAGTAAGACCACTGATACCTATTAATCCATTTAAAGAGGGTCAGGTTAATCAGGAGTGGGAGGTATCATCCATGCTCTTGACACAATTGGTAATTTTCTATAAATGTTAACCTCATTGTACATGTATCCAAATGTAGTGAAAGGGGTATGCTGGATGAGCTGTGATTAATGGCCACACCTGAGCTTCTGATGTAATAAATGACCTACTCTCTTGCAAATGGCACTTTTTGTGTGAGTTCTTGTATTGTCTCCACCTGGTTCTTAACTGCAAGGAGTTAGTCTACTCACTGATGTTCCCCCAAAAAGAGGCAAACAGGCTAAGCCTGATAAGTATTTTTCCCCTTCAGTAAATTCCAGCAAGTACCTGAGACACTAATCAAGTTACCTGTGTCATGGTCGGGGCTTTATCCCTCCATGCCATGGGAGCTATACTTGATGTTTCAGTACATGCCAACATCCTCTACACATTCAGGATGTGGGTTTGAAATTGAATGTAACTTGCTCAGTTCAATAATAAGTGGACAAAAGCCAGAAGTTGAAAATACTTACACTTTCCATAATACACAGATATTGGAATGTCACATTGTTTATAATTCACACCAGTTCCTTTCATATTGTATATAAAAATTGAAGAACACGTTGACAAAATAGGAAATCCTTCTTTTACTGAATAATGAATACATTTTTCTCATGAAAATTATTGGTCCTGGGGCTAATCCATACATCATCATTAAATTAAGTAAGGCTTAGCACATATATTATTCATATTTATGTTCTTATAGTTTTAGCAAAACCACCCTCTAATGGCAAAACTTCTATGAATGCATCTTATTGACCTGTTACATGGGTGTCAAAAATCTGTTATCAGCTTACTAACTTGAGAAATACTCCATATGCCTGAATGGACTTTCAACTCATTAACACCTAGCCTGAGGGGAATTTCTCACCTCTTCACATCTGCAGATTTCCTGTCTGAACTACTTTCACCTTAGCTAAATTCCCGAGAATGCAGTTTGCAACTTACCTATAAATATATACATCTAGAGAACTGCAAAAGTTATAAAAAGTTAAAATGCAGAGTTCTTTAACACACATTCATCATCACAATGGTGATATTAATGTCAGTCAAATGTAATAGTGATTTTATATTGAACAAGTAATTAGATAATGCATATACGTTATTAAATTTGTATATAGAAGTATTGATAGACATTAGCAGAGAGCCTTTTTAAGTCTAGTGAATTAACATTTCCAAGTGCTTCTTATTCGCTTTTATAGATAGGAAATACTCAAATTACAGTTTTTGTAGCATATCACATCCTCTGTCTAGCAGAGACACTGGTGTCAATCCAGGGATAAATTTGTTGTTTTGCATTTATTTGTCCAGATTGTGTTTAAATTGGGTCAAGAGAAGTACTTTGTTCTACAAGGGTGGGAAGCCTGTTACAGAGCAGTGCAAACTTATATGAGATGCATCTGTCTCTCCAATATGACCTGTATAGATGGCTGGAAAGTTAAAATCCTTAGAGCTGGTGTTTCAGATAGTATTGATTTTGAGAATATGGAGCAAGTTCATCCTTACAGCTGAGGAGGCCTTAAGGGCTAGGCAGAGGACACCACTTAGCAGTCTATAGGTGATTGAGAATAGGGAGGGTGATCAAAGGTGGTCCCCAAAATTCATGGGTTGGACTCCATGGATTCTTTAGCTAAGGAATTTCTGCTGACATTCAGGTTGAAGCATGAGCTTTTGCTGATACATACCAGAGAGCATTGTACCTGATGATAGTCTAATAAGGGCTGAGTACAGAGGGACAATAGCTACTCTGGACCTTGATACAATCCCCTTACTTATTAGTTGTGCTATATAAAATGATTTCCTAACTGTGGTGGACACATGTCAGACAAAGGCCAGATCACTATCCATGTGAGTCCCCAGATGCCTAACTGCAATGTCTAACGTAAGAGGTGTGTTGCCAATAGTGTAATTTGGGGGTGGGACTGGGAGTGGGGATGATTTACCAAAGGAGACAGTTATGGACTTTTTTGCATTTAGTTTGAGTGCATAGTTCTTACACCAATTATTAATTTGTCTGAGAACCTCCTGGTGGATGTTTGGGTCTTCAGGGTATCATATGACGGCTCTGAGCTTGTAGTCATCCACAAACTTGTTTAACCATAACCCATTTGTATTGGCTTGGATATCTGAGAAGTAAATGTCAAACATGTGCATTCCCAATTATGATCCCTGGGGAATGTCACTTGAGACTGGCCTTTTGGAAGAGGTGTAATAATTTATTCTTATCTTTTGTGTCTTCTGTCAAAACCAGTTGGCTACCCAGCATATGGCTTTATTTGTATTTTCTTGTAACGTTTTGACTATACCTTAGTGGGGAATAGTATAAAATGCATTTGGCAAGTCCAGTTAGGCCACATGAACTGAATGGCCCATGTCCATAGCCTTTGTGACCTTCTAAAAGAAGTTCACTGGGTTTAGCAGACATGACCTCCTCTTGACGAGCCCAAACTAACCAGAGTCCAGTGTTTGGAAATGTATTATGTCCTTTCATATAAACATTATTTCAATGACTTTACAGATTAGACTGGTCAGACTAATAGGTCTATAGTTTACCAGATCAGTAGTGGGCCATCCTTGTGCAGTGGATCAACAGTTGCTGTCTTCCGGTCATTGTGCATAAACCTGTTTTCAGGGTTGAGATTTAAATAGCTTCATTAGTGAAGTAACGAGTCCTGTTTTCAAGCCATTTAGGTGGCACTCTGGTATGTTATAAAGACTCATAGATACTGTGTTCTTTTCCTTGGAGAGCACCTTTAGGACCTGTTTTCTGGTGATAAAAAAGGGTGGTATGGATTTTGGTTTCTTTGTAATGGTGACTGGGGAGGAGGGTGGAGGAATGGAGCTTGTGCTGAATTTATCCACCAGTAAGTTTCCAATGTCATCTGATGTAGAAAACGTGGTGCCATTTACCTCCAGTTCAGCACACTGCTGTATATTTCCTTTCTGCTTCCTAACATAGCTGAAGAATGCCTTATGATTGTCTTTAACTTGGAAGGCAAAATTTAAATCTAATTTGGTTTTTGTGGTTTTGACTGGACTCCTTATTTGCATCATAAGATTTATGATTGTATTTTTGTTATGCTTTCTTTGTTTAGCCATATTTGTTTGCTTGTCATACAGCTTGTTTATAGATGTTTGAAGGGGGTCTCTCTTTCAGTATGATTTCAAAAGATACCTGCATGTTATGACTTTACTAGAAAGGATGATACACAAGGAGGGGTGTAGTGGTTCCCTATATGTGTGAGGATCAAGTTGCAGATGTTGTTTTCATTTTTGGGAGTTTTAATTAGTTTTTCCAGAATGTTTGGGCTAATGAATTCTAGGAATTTCTGGGCTAGCCTGATTACGGATGTGTATATTTCCCAGTTTATTGATGGATAGTTAAATTCTGCCAGAATTACCGTGTTAGGTCCCATGCTTAGTGAATCAAGTACATTCATGTATCTTGTGTGAGTATCCTGGGTCATAGAGGGGATATATAGCCAACAATGATATGATATGGGGTTTTGCCTATGGAGGTTTGAATATGAAAAATTTCTAGCTCATCATGTTGCCTTACCAGTCTGAAGGTGTAGTTATTGTTGATAAAGGTTGAGACACCTCCATTTTGTTTCCCTTCCTGAGAGGTACCTGGTCTAAAGGTGTGGAAAGTGTTATAGCACTATACTGCTAGGGTGCTTTTGGCTGCTATAAACCATGTCTCAGTTATCACACAGATGATTATGTTCTCCAGGGTGAAGAGGACTTGCAGGGAGTAGAGTTTCCTGTTCAGAATACTGGCATTTAGCAGTTAGTACCTTCATTTGATTTAAGTAGGTCTGGCTATGTAGGTAAGTTTAGTAGGTTGTCATTTCTTAAAAACGCACTATGGGTGTCAATAAAGTTTGTGTTAATATTCAAAAGCCTATGGAGAAGAGGTGTAAGCCATCCCTGGCAAAGCAACACTACCTGTGTACCACGACTCAATGACTTTCCAAGTTCACAGGTATTGCACCCACTTAGAATGACACCAGTGACTAAGCCAGTTGTTAAAGTCAATCATGTTTTGCTGGTATTGTGACATCATCCTCAGTGTAGATAAATTACTGCTCAGTGCTAGACTCATAACTACCTAAGACACATAATCCAAGAACACTATCATGTCTCTCTTCATGTAGTCCTGAGAGGTACATCTCAGATCATTTATGCTAACATGTACTGTGACTGATTTTTAGTTGTAATGACCTGGTGAATCCTTTCATCTGACAAGCAGCTAAGCATCACTCTTTCCTTGCACAACCTGATGAGGGGTTCATCTGTGTGTCTGACTGTGGTGCCATCCATGAGTAGTAATTTTGATGTAGGGGTTACCTGCCCAGTCGGCTTTGTAACTGCTGCTTTGGGACTCCTCTTCTTATGTGTGGAGGATCATTTGTTTTGATGTTATTTGTATGTGTTTTGAGGTGATGCTGAGGGGGCATATTGCCTGTGTGACATTTAGCAGGCCTTAGTCTTTGTAGTTTTGGTAGATCTGAGCTTAATACCTCAGCATACGATTTAGAGTGAGCATTGCATGAGTTTGGGAGTGATGTATGAACTAACATTGCAGACAATCTTTTTTCTAGTATTGTATGTGTGTGAAGTATTTACCTGCAGTGATAATAGTTGCAGACATGTCTCACATACTGAGTTATGTTATTTTAGGAGCAGATGGTCATCAGTCAGCACGAGTTACTTCTTAAATTGCCTCAATATACTCTTCTCAGTCAGGTTAGCTACAGGAATTGTGTGGAAGTGCTGAGGATAGTGTGACCGAAGGGCATGAACAGTTGAACTGGGTCTAGAAATCTGTACTGGTGCTGTGAGAAGGGCATGTAAAGTAAAATACTTAGGATGCAAGTGTTTTGAGAGAATTATATGGGAAAACAGTCATGTAGATTGCTGAGTGCTATGGACAGTGCCTTTTTATGGAAAAACAGCTGTTGTGCAAAGGTTCATAGGTTGGTACTAGGCTACTGGCCCTAGGGCCTATACAAGCCTAGCCATAACAATTTCCTGGCTATTTCTTCCCACACTGTTTACTTCCCTGGACCCCTGTCTAGCAGGGAGAATGATGTGATCCCCGGGGTGAATTTCTTTTCTCCCATCCAATCATCAAGGTTCCTTTTGAAGAAGGCCATAGAGGTGCTCTGCTTGACATGTATGGGCAGTCTATTCCAGAGTCTGGGGAGTCTCTGGGTCAGGAACCTATCCCTCCAGCATGTTTTGTTTATTGTGATGACAAGGTTTAGATCCCTGGAGCATGTGGCTCTGAGGGATTGGGATTTCTTTAAGTGCAGCATGTCCAACAGCTCTGGGTTTGACATGGCCTTGTATGTTAAGCAGAGATCGCCTCTGAGTAGATGATATTAGCTGGAGTTTTTTAAGGCGGTCAGCATAGGGCATCTGCTTTAGGCCTGTGATTCTTTTAGTGAGTTATTTCTGCAGCCTTTCCAGTTGTTGCAGATGTATTGAGCAGTACATACCAAATGGGGCATTGTATTCTATATTGGGTCTAATGAGGGATGAGTACAGTGGGACAATGACCTCCTTTTTTCCGGATGAAAAGCCCTTAGTGATGAGGTGTGCCACATCGAAGGATTTCCTGACTGTTGTGGCAATGTGGTTATTTAAGGTGAGACCACTATCTGCCTGTGTTTCTAAGTCTCTTATTACACTTTTGGTGTTTAGTGTACTGCCACCTATGTGGTTATTCATGGATACATGCTTTTTCCTAAAGGGGATAACTATACATTTCTTGGCATTGAGCTTGAGCCCATGGCTCTGGCACCAAGCATCTGTTTCTGTAAGGCCCTTTTGTAGAGTATCCACATCATTTAGGGATTCAATAATGGCTCCCAGTTTGCAGTCATCTGCAAACTTTGTTAGCCAGAGTCCCTTAGTGTTGGCCTGTACTTCAGAGAAGTAGATGCCAAACAAGAGAGGTCCCAGGACTGAACCCTGAGGTACTCCACTTGTCACTTGTCTGGAGCTGGATTTGGAGTCAGCTACTTTTACAGTGTAGGGTTTATCAGTAAGCCAGTTGGCAACCCATCAAATGACGTAGGGATTAATGCCCAGCTTAGTAAGTTTATCTATGATTCCAGAGTGGGGGATGGTGTCAAAGGCTTTGGCAAGGTCCAGATAGGCTATGTGGACTGCCTTACCCTCGTCCATGGCTTTGGATACTGATTCGAAGAAGTCAGTCAGGTTCAGGAAACAAGATCGGCCCTTCACAAACCCAAACTGGGTGGGGTCCAGTGTTTGAAGGTCGCCAATGTCTTTGTTTATAAGTTCCATGATAATACGTTCCATGGCCTTGCAGATCAGGCTTGTCTAACTGATGGGGCAGTAGTTTCCAGAATCTAAGGTGGATCCTCCTTGTGGAGTGGGATAACTGTAGCTGTGCACCACTCAGTGGGCATGAAGCCTGAGATGAGGATATGATTAAACATGACACTTAGGTGAGGTGCCAGTTAATTTTGTAGTTCATGTAGTGCACAGCCAGGGATGTCATCTGGTCCCATGGATGCTGTATTCTTAGCTTTCTTAGCTTTGGAAACTGCAATTTTTACCTGTGTGGCTGTTATTACTGGAATTTGGCAATCTTCTGGTATTGAGATGGGCCACTTAGGGGGTGAGAGAGGAGTGAAGTTGGCACTGAATCGATCTGCCAGGATATTGGCAATATCCTTGGGTCAGTATATTTAATGCCATTCTGTTGTAGCTCAGAGCAGATCTGAGCATTGCCATTTAGATTCTTGACATAGTTCTAGAATGCCTTGTGGTTGTCTTTGGAATCTTTGACAATTTTATTTTCATAACTAGCTTTGGAGGATTTTATGAGGGATCTCAGCTTCTTACTGAGGCTGGTAAGGGAGTTTTTTTGCATCCTGGGATTTTCCTCTTTTCTGCAACAGTTTCTACCTTTTGTTGTAAAGTTTGTTTATGGCAGGGGACCACCAGATTGGCTTCCTTTTTTTGGTGGAGAGCATCTTGGTTCTATTTGGGATGGCACAATTCATGCATGAAATGCAGCAGGCATGTGCAAAAACAGAAAACTCCCAGAAAACAAGCAATAAAGTTGCGAGCCTTTATTCATGCATGAGTGGATGTGCTTGTACAGTGCCTTAGTGTAGGACTTAGCAGTCAAAGTTTCAGTTCCCGTCTGCATGGGTGTCATGAAGTTTGTAACTTCTGACTTGAGTAGCATGAAGATGGCTTTGGAGAAGTTTTTTATGGAGGTTTCCTTACTGAGAGGTGGGGGTGGGATGTGGATGTTAAGGGTGATTAGCTTATGGTCTGACCTGACCAACGAGGAGGTGACCATAGGTGTGGAGCATTGACTTCCCATGTTGGTAATGACCAGGTGTAGGATACTGGCGCCTCTGGTGGGACTATGGATTAGTTGATCCAGGGTATTGGAATTTATGAATTCCAAGAACCATTGGGCAAAGGTATTGGTACACGAGTAGTTTTCCCATTTAATGACAGGGTAGTTGAAATCACTCAGTATTAGGGTGTTCAGTTATATATTAATATTTTCCAGTATGTTTAGAAAGGTGTAGTGAGAATCTTGGGGCATGGTGGGGGATCTGTAGCAAACTACAATTTGGATTGCAGTCTTACCTAGTGTTAGTTGCACCTGGAGAATTTCAGATGCATTGTGTTGGGCAACTAACCTGGTGGTGTGAATATCCTTGGTGAATATGGACACTCTTCCACCTTTAGTGTTTTGATCCTGGTTTGGTGGCCGAAAAGTGTGGTAAGAGTTGTAGCCTGGTGTTGCAGTGGTGCTCTCTGGAGCCTTGAACCAGGTTTCAGTTACTGCACAGATATCAATGTTCTCCATTTTTAGGAGTGCCTCGAGAGAGTGCATTTTGAGGTTTAGACTTCTAGCATTGAGTAGCATTACCTTCAGATTTTTCATGCTTGTACCTGTTACGGTGGTGGTTTTGTCTTTTGAACTTTGCCTAAAAAAGGCACTGTAGTGGTGGCAAGGGCCTTAGCCAGTAACCTAAATCCCAGGGGCGACAGGTTCAGACCATCTATGGCAAAGCATCGTGGTCTGTCGATCATGTCATCCCAGGCAGACAGATACTGGATCCCCTTTGAATTACACCAGAAGCTTAGCCAATTGTTGAAGTCAATCATTTTGTCCTTATACTGTGGTATCATTCTGGGCGAAGGCAGGATGCTACTCAGGCCTAGGGTTATATCTGCCTGGGCCACATGATACGAGAGCTCCTCCATGTCTCTTTTCATGTAGCCCACAAAGGTACATCTCAAGTCATTCACTCCAACATGGACAATGACAGAATCATATTTGTAATTGTGGGGTGACTTGAGTGCATGAGTTATGTGGTGGATCCTGGCACCCGAGAGGCAGCTGACTGTAATTTTCTCCTTGTTCAGCCTGGTGAGTGGGACATCAGTGTGCCTGACTATAGAGTCACCTATGGCTCTATGCAGCCAATTCACTGTAGAGTGAGTCCAATGTCTGTGGTGTTCTGAGCATAGCTCATTGCAGCTTGTTTCCTTCCTTTTTATCAACAAATGCTTATAATCACACAGTATTTGCAGTTTACCACACAGTTCCAAGTCTTGATTCAAAGAACTTAAACAATTGCAGCTCAACACAAGAAATACTAAGAAGGCTAATACAATTACCAATCAAAATACCTAAAATGTAATAATTTAATGGGCTAATGAGTCTGCCCATCAATGGACAGAATCATTAAAAAAAAAAAAAAAAAAAACTATGAGAGGCTTGTAACAGAATCTAAAAGCTGCAATCCTGAGATTTACAGTACAGTTTCTTTAATGAAACAAAGGTAACAAAATGACTGGAGCTTGTTTTAAAAATGAAAGAAATTATTTAAAAGTCCTTAGATGGTTGTGACAGGATCTGAGAGGTGAATCTCCGAGATTTAGAGCTTAGTTACTATTATGAAACAAAGGTAACTGAAATGCCCAGGCATGTTTCATTAGGGAAACAGAAGTAACTAAAATGCATTGGACATGGTTTTGCAGGGGAACAAAAGTAATGTAAATTTCAGGAACTTGTTCTGCAAGAAGACAATAACTAGAAATTAGAATGCCTAGAGGTATTTATAACTGGGTTTGTTTAGTAAGGTGCAAGCCAGGTTTACTCTCTTACAGACAAGGTCAATACTTTTGTAACAGTACAATACAAAATTCAAAGGATTTAAAACTTTGCAGGTGATATAAATGGCATCAGAAATGCACAGTCTAAGGATCTAATTCTCTTCTGTAACATCAATAGAATGGTTTGGAGAGAGATAAAATTCACAGTCATTAACGTTGCTCTAGAACAGACTCCCCATCAACATAAAACAAATTTCATCCCTGTCTGTAATCAGGTGCGACTTGGATCTATGATGGGAAACAAAACATTTATCCAGAACTGCCCCTGTACCACTAATGGACAGAGACAGCTTTTAAATACGTTCTCCCATGCATGGGTTCCTTCAAATTATCATTGGTATGACTCCAGTTATTCTCATTAGGGGTTATATATAATTAATGACCATAGAATAGGTAAGTCCAATCTCTAACCAAGATTATTACAAGCACAAAAAGGGGAATTGGCTAGGCTTATAATAGCCCACAAGAGCAGCTAACCTAGTACTTACTTATTAACCTATAAAACAGCAATTTAAAACAGACCAGAATTGCAGCACTGACACTGCGTACTAAGTCTCAAGGCATTAGGCTCCTGGCCTGTCAAATACTGTTAAAAAGCAGATATTTACTCCAAAATGTATTCTGCTCTGTAAAAAAATTCATAAAATTTGCTAAAAGCCTGACTTTCAATGCTGAGACTTTAAGCACAATAGTGTAACACCAGGTTTGCTAAAAATGCAGAGCAATATCTTTTTTTATGAAAAAAGGACAATAAATGCAGAGAAATGAACACGATTTACAATAAGCTCAAAAATCTTACTGCTAAGACTCTAGGCACAAAAGTTAAGCAAAAGTTAAGTTAAATAACAGAGCAAACAACTTTTTCATGAAAATAAACAATAAATTAAAAAACATGAATGAAACCTATATGACTATTTGGGTGACAGAAAATGTCAATAGAAAATGTAATTTTGTTTATTTTTGCTTTTCCCAGTTACAATGAAGGAATGTAATAACATGTAAAAAAACTTGTTCCCTTCAATTTTTGTTGAAAACTGCTTAAGGTAGTGTTTATATCAGTTCAGACAATCTCTCTGTATTTCTACATTACCGCACAGTTCTGAGTCTTTATTCTATCCCACTCTAACCACAGCAGATAGATATGACTTTTGATCAGGCAGATATTGTCTTTAATTTGTTGCAAAGCAGTTTTGTAGATATTACTCCATTTCTGAGATATTTGCATGACTACCATTTGTAGGCATATTTACAATTTAATGGACAAATAAATGTAAATATCTCCAAAATAGTCCTAGCTAGGTACCAACTATTAGTGAAAAGTTTTTTTCCAACATTGTATATGCTTTCATTTGATGCCATGAATTACCATATAAAACCCTTCTAATTCTAGGTATTAATATCATCCTTAAACCTGTACCATATATTCCAACATTTTATAGAAAATAACTCAGATTTCCTTTAGTATTTAGCTCTCCATTTGTCTGATGAGTAATCCTGAACCTCTTTGGTGGCTAAGAACATGAAATGGTGTTCCACAATGTATCCAGGTGGACAATGTCTGAGATAGTTATAGAAATAAGATATATATGCATATTTTATTATTAAACAAGTATATATATCTCAGCAAATGATTAGTGGACAGACTAAATCATCAGTTACAACTTTTGCAGAGAGATGTAAGCTTTCATTTCATACCATAAAGTATCTTACATACAATACCAAGTAAAGTTATTAACAGACATATTAGAATGACACATATTCATAATTTGGGACAAAAATGAATGATAGTTCCTTAGTTAATGACCACTGTATTTGCATCAGCAGGCATTCCTGATGTGTACTGAGCTGTCCTGTGAAATGCTGTTCTGCCATCCTACTGGGTAGACAATTCTTAGGATTTTACATAAAATATGCAAATATACATAAGTATCATATTTACTGCAAAGCAAGCATAAATGTCTGCAAAATGGTTTTACTTATACATCGGGTTGCGAAGATTCCGAGCATTATGTTAAAGTTTCATTTGATATCATAACATGACACATACAACTTTTTGAAGGGCAAAATAGTAATACTAGTATTAATATTGCATATGTTCATAATTTTGCATAAAAACAAATACATCCTCACTTACTGACTTTTAATTTTTGACTTGAAACATTTATAAACATCTGTGCTGACTGGAGCTGTGAAATGCTGTTTTACAATGCTTCCGAGTGGACAATGTTAAAGATATAAGCATAAATATGATATATGTGCATGTTTTTAGTGATGAATAAAAAATGAATTTAAAAGTTTTGTTAGTTAGACACCAACAATTAGTGCAACGTTTTCCAGCATTTAATTGCTATTTTATTTATCTGCTGCCCTTTAGAAGTATATAAACTCCTTCCTGATCGTGTTATTAATAGAAATATTTCTATGGTGCATATTCATAATTTGTATGGAAATGCACTTATTGATTATCCAACCTGAGTTTAGAGCCATCATTGACATGTGTGCTTACTGGGCCTATGGAACACTGTTCTACAAAGATCTCATTCTGATACTGCATAACATGATAATTGCAAATATTTTATTGATGAAAATAACAAATGTCTGGAAAATGGTGGTACATAGTCACTAGTTGTGAATGACACAATCGAAGCATTAGACATACTTTCATTCAATATCATGATGTCCTACACAAATTTCTACATGTTTAAATTATTAAACAAATATTGATATGGTATACCTATATAATTTTATTTGAAAATATATCACAATATCTGAATTACTGAGCACCATATTAGCTCCAAATTCTTTCTAGACCTGCGCACTGAGTCAGCAGGTGAACTGATATTCCCCAATCCTTCTGAGTGGTCATTGTCGAAGAACCCAGAGAACTTACTCTGCCACTGGACAACATTAAAAATGTAAAGACTTGTAAAAGCATTCCATTAAATTATTCAGAGAATAGCCCACAGCAATTACTGATAGAAGATCTTATCACCTGGAGACATTACATAAAGTATAGTGTGAAAGGCAAAATGAAAAGGAAAATCATCAAACAAGACATCCTGGGTCCCCTACACATGGTCAACATTTCAAGAATGTTAAAGACCACATGGCCGAGACCATATGATCGACATTCGAAATGTTAACCATGTGAAATCAGCATCTCCATACAGTGCAGAATGGAAAGATTTCCATCTTCCACACTGTAGTGCAATCTCAGAGTTGGTATATTTAAGTTACGGGGGGGTGGGGGTGGGGTGGGGGGTGCACAGTGTGAAGATAAGTTGTTATTGTGTTTTTTTTTTTTTTATTATTTCATGGTTGACATTTCGAATGTCAATCATATGATCTCGGCCATATGGTCTATGACATGCTGAAATGTCAACCATGTGTAGGGGACCCAATATCCCACACTTGTATAACAACAAAGCAACAATAAATTGTATAGTGTTTGCTAATGGTAAAACAGCTTGCCAAAAATGTCCAGTATTAAGACCTTCTCTGAAATGCAGTGATACTCATGAAACCATGAAAAGCAGAAACACATTCATCAAACTGCATATGTCGTTTTGATACAAGCAGACAGACACACTGCAACCAATCACAACCCACGAAACAGAGGGATTTTCACATCAGCTACAGACCTTGGAATTAATAGCACACAAATTCAAATGCCCAGCTGTGTCCAAGTAAACAAATAAATGCATAAATAACCGCCAGAGTATATCACCGACCTTATCATTTTCAGACCCATGCAGAGCCCCAAGACACAAAGAAGTGCTCATCAATCGAACTAAAACCAGTTTATGTACTGAGTATCAGTTATCAGAGGTTAGAATGTGATTAGATGAATGAACAAATACAAAGCAACAGAAATACAGTAGACATATATTTCAGTTTGTTACTGTCAGGGACATATGCAGAAATCCATTTTATATGTGTGTTTGTGTGTAGCATGTATAATATATGGGTCTATATTAGAACATTAAAGTTTCACAACTTTGAATGTTCTAATATCGACCTCTATTCAGCGAACGCTAAAAATAACGAAGCTACAGAACACCAAATTTCTTCCTAGGGAAGGAATTTGGGGTGCCATTCCTGTGGCTTTGCTATGTTCAGCACTGTGGTGGAAAGTTAAAGGTCGGGATCAGGTAAGTGTGTGATTGTGTGGATGTGAGGGTTAGGGTGTGGGGTAGGTGAGTGAGGGTTAGGGCACAGGTCAGGTAAGTATGTGATTGTTTGGATGTGAGGGTTAGGGCAGGGTAGGTGAGTTAGGGTTATGGCGCAGATGAGGTGAGTGTGCAATAGTGACGGACTTTAGGGATAGGGTTTGGGTTAAGGTAAGTGGATAGCTAGTGGTGTGTGTACAGTTTAGTGTAGGGTTAGATGTAGGATTTTAGGTGTATGTGTATGGATTGCTGTTTGTTTAGTATGTTTGTGTTGTGTGTAGGTGTGTTGCAACAGCAAAATTTTTCCCTGGGAAAAAATTTCCTATTCTGCATGTTCGATGTCAACGTTCGCTGAATAGGGCTCGATATTAGAACATTCAACGTTTTAAAAAGTTGATGTTCTAATATAGACCCATCATATATATATATATATATATATAGATATATATATATATATATATATATATATATATATATATATATAGATATATATATATATATATATAGCTACACACACACACACACACACACACACACATATATATATATATATATATATATATATATATATATATATATATATATAGATATATATATATAAGACACCTGTGCTGAACAGTATGTCAGTGCAGCATACAAGCACCTGTACAACTGCATGGACTCACCCATACCCAACAGAACTAAAATCTGCTCCTCAAGGAAATACAAACCTGTCTGGTGGGCATCCCCTATCAACAGGCTTTGCAACAAAAGGACAAAACTGTTGTCCAAGGGTAAAAAGGAACAAATTCCAAATCAGAGAAACAACATCCTCCACCTCAACAAGCAAATTAGATCACTAATGAAAATCTCCAAAGCCAATTATGAGTTGAAGCTAGCCTCCAAAACAAAGGGAAACCACAAGTCCTTCTTCAGTTATGTTAGGAACCTCCATGGCAAAGCCCAAATTTGTTCTGAACTAGTAGTTAATGGTACCACTTACACTGATCCTGCTGACTTAGCCAACCTGCTAGCTGATAGGTTCAGTACAATCTTCACCTCCTTATTGCTCCCCAAAGGCCCAGTCAGCATCGCCGATACTTGTACCACACCTCACATTTCCATAGATTAAGTGTTGAAGGCCCTATCCAAGGCAAAGAGCACAGCCTCCATGGGACCTGATAGTATCCCAGGCTGTATTTTGCACCATCTCCAGCAAGAACTAGCTTCGCCATTGAGCACCCTCTTCAACCACAGTCTAATTACAGGATTCATTCCAGCAGAGTGGAGAACTGACATTGTCATGCCCTTGCACAAATGTGGTGCCACTACTGACCTGGGAAACTATCACCCCATCAGCTTGACAAAACTATCACCCCATCAGCTTGACAAGTCTGATCTGTAAAGTCATGGAGCGTATTATTATGGATCTCATAAACAAGGACATAGGTGATCCCCAAGCACTCAACCCCACCCAATTCAAATTTGCCAGGGCCAGATCTTGCCTATTTAACCTAGATGACTTCCTTGAGACTGTCACCAAGCCCCTGGATAAGGGAAAATCAGTACATACAGCTTACCTTGACTTGGTCAAGGCCTTTGACACAATTCCCCAATCAGGCATCAACGAAAAGTTAACACAACTTGGTGTTAATCCCTATCTAGTCAGATGGGTGGCCAACTGGATCACAGGTAGGACCCACAAGGTCAAAATAGGTGCCGCCACCTCAGACAGCAGACGTGTCACTACTGGTGTTCCCCAGAAATCTGTCCTGGGACCCCTACTGTTTGGCATATACTTCTCAGAGGTCCAGGCAAAGACAAAGGGCTAACCTGTGGCTAACCAAGTTTGCGGATGACTGTAAGTTGGGTGCTGTCATTGACTCCCCAATTGATGTTAACATACTGCAAGAGGATCTCACAGCTACAAATAACTGGTGCCAAAGTCATGGCCTTAAGTTAAATGCAAAAAATGTATTATTGCACCATTCGGCAAAAACATGGCCACTACTGACTACCACATTAATGGCAACCCCCTAAATACACAACCTGTGGTGAGAGACCTGGCTACTTAGGTTGTCAACAATCTCACATTCAACCATCATGTGGCGCCGGTGGTCAGAAAACCCATTTACTTGGTTCATCTCTTAAGTAAAGGGATTGCATCCAGAAAGAGGTTATTACCTCTCTGTACTCCTCCCTTATTAGACCTATAATTGAGTATAATGTCCCATTTGGTATGTCAATCTCCAAACACCTGCACCAACTGGAAAGGCCACAGAAATGCCTCACAAAGAGAATCCATGGCCTCCAGCATCTGTCCTATGTGGACAGGCTTAAACCACTATTACTCTACTTGGTATCATACAGATTGCTCATAGGCGATTTGTATCTCGCCTACAAGGCAATATCATACCCTGCCCTACTAGAGATGCTCCATATCCGTAAGTCTAACTCCTCGCACATTTCCCACTTGATAGGCCTAAATCTAATATGCAACATCAACAAAACCTGCTATATGTATATATGGGTCTACTTCATTTCGTTGAAAACTCATTTCATTGAAACTCAAATGACTGAGACCAATTCACTGAAAGCTCACTTCACTGAAAACTCATTTCATTGAAAGTTATATATGGCCTTTTCCCTACTGTAGTGCAATCCTGGAGTTAGTATATATAGTAAGGGGTGTGTGGGGGGCAAAGTGTTTTTGCCAACCAATGTAAAGCTGTGCTAAATATTTCAAATGTTGCCCAAGCCACAGCACACCCCATTGGCATTGCACTGTCAAAACATATCTTACCATTTAACTGAAAACCTAACTAAGCCTTGGTCACAGGAAGAAGACAGAAATCAGATTGGATATCCATCTTACAGAGCCAGGAGAGCGTATAGCCCATGATGACCTCTGTCACTTGATCCAAAGAAGAGTAGTGTACTTTGGTCAGTTTGGTGTGAATACAATCATTGACTGAACCTCCACCTTCCCCTGGTAAGATAAGTGGTTAATCAATCTGAATTTACCTTTTTATTTATTGGGAACTAGGCTGATAAGGGAAATTTTAAATAAAAACCATGGAGGGGATGAAAAGGGGCCAATTATCCTGCCGCTCATCACTTTTTCTCTATTAGCCCTTTGATTGATGACAAATTCTTAACTAACTTGGAATCTAACAGGGCTGTGAAGTGGGTAGGGAAGCCTGTGGAAAAAACTTTAATAAGGGGAACTGCTGCCTTTTGATCCAGGTAATCTGAAAGCAAATATGATAACATATCTAGACAAATGGGGGAATAAGCCCAGTGTGACACTTTTGGATACCATCCCAAAGCCCCAACCCTGTGTCCATGAAAAGGTGGCTTGGCAAGAAAGGAAGAGTTGCACCTCTTACCAGTGTCTCCATCTGCCTGAGATGTAGAAAATTCCCACCTGTCCTTAGGCAGCAAACCCCATCACCTGGAAACAGTATGACCCTTCCCACATCCTGAACACAAGTGGTTATATTTGCAAGTGGGCCAGATACATTTTCCCTTATTGAATGCCAAGCAAAACCTTGTATCATTCATATTATATTAGCAGCCTCTCCTGTAATGCCCATAGGTGCCTCCTTGTCCATTATGGCAATGAGTCATATGTCGGATGAGCAGGAAGGGCTGAGCATTCGGTCAGCCATCTTAGCTGGAGCTGGTCCCACAGCTATACCTTCCTCTGGATTCAGCAAAGGTCTTCTCCTAGAATTGTAGCTTTGTTCAGCTACCCCCACCATTTCCTAATCAATTCTTCTGTTTTATGGACTGCACCATGGTTGTACTTGAAAGACAGAAAAAATTAGCACCGGAATGAATACAAAAAAATGGGAGGAATCTGATCAACTAAGACCCATACAAAGTTCCAGTTATTTTAAAAGTAGGATGATCGGATGATGTGCTACTGCAAGGTTCTAAAATGTATAGTCTTCAGGATGTTTCACTGCTTATCCTTAATGCCACTGTGACTATAACTAACTGTGCTGTTGCAGAGGCTCTAGAATGCCATGGCATGTCCTAAATAAAAAACACTCTGCCAAAACCAAGGACTTGTAAAACCTAATAATCAAATGCTGATGAAACATTATATACTACTGGTTATCTAAAATGCCATGCCTAAAACTTAATAAGTTTGATACTAACAGTACAAATTTGTTATAAAATCATTGTGCCCAAGATACCATCACACAATTAATTATGTAATACCATTTAACATACACACACACCCCAGTAGAACATAAAACAAAATCTGACTGAATTCCCCATAGTCAACCTCTAAAATTTGCCCCAAAATAAATCAACCTGCCACAAAAGTGAGACTCAGCTACTGACCTAAATAAATATCACTTTACAACTAATGCATCAATCCAAAATGCTAATACAAAACATGATAGGATATAAGCTCCCACTACTCAGCCTCCCACACCCAATTTGTCCTAATTAATTAAAGCATGTTTCAACTGCCTAAGATAGTGCATTAAACAACCCTGCTGAAATAAAGAAGCAAACCATATGTATACAGATTCTGACAATTATAAATTATGTCCTAACATAAAGTTTTAACTGTGTCATAGGTTCATAGGTGTGTACTAGGCTAATGGTCCTGGAGCCTGTACAAGCCTAACACTGAATATTAACTGAACTGGAAGTTTTGGCTCTGTTTTTTTCAGTTAGTGTTTGCTAGATTTTATTGCCTGTTAGAATCCTGCATAGACAGTAATTGCAGTCAGGTGTAGTCTCATTCATTGATATCCTGTTAATGCCTATTTAAGTGGTACATTTTGGAATATTTTCTGCTTAAAACCTGAGCTTTGGCCAGCTAAGATCTAGCTGTATTCAACTGGATGTATAAGAGAATTTAAGTACCTTTTATCTGCACTTTTTTCAAATAATACAGCATTTTAATTGATTTATTTGTGTTGCATTGAATATTAACTGAACTGGAAGTTTTGACTCTGTTTTTTCAGTTAGTGTTTACTAGATTTTATTGCCTGTTAGAATCCTGCATAGACAGTAATTGCAGTCGGAGGTAGTCTCATTCACTGATATCATGTTAATGCCTATTTAAGTGGTACATTTTGGAATATTTTCTGCTTAAAACCTGAGCTTTGGCCAGCTAAGATCTAGCTGTACTCAACTGGATGTATAAGAGAATTTAAGTACCTTTTATCTGCACTTTTTTCAAATAATACAGCATTTTAATTGATTTATTTGTGTTGCATTGAATATTAACTGAACTGGAAGTTTTGACTCTGTTTTTTCAGTTAGTTCCCTCCCTGGTTTTGTTTTGGTGTTAATCTTGGTGGCTTTGAAACTGCCCGTCCCTCTTGTAATTTTATGTTTGGATACTCCTTCTGGGCCTATCTCATTGCGCACTCAACTGAGTGCAGTGAGATCATATTCTGATTTCAGGCACTCCTACTGTGTACAAAGAGAGCATCTGGGAAAGAAAAAAAATGTTAAGCTTATTTCCTGCCTTTCCTGTACGTGGTCTAGACTGTTTGTAGGCTTCTGAGCCCCCAAGCCTTTCTGTGTTGGAGGGAAGCCTTCTAGCTTAATTTTGTTTCTTAGAACTAGCCAGTTTTCTAGTCTCAGCACTCAAATCTGTTTCTTTGAACTCAGAACTTGTTCAGAACTCATTGTAAGCACTAAATAAGCTACAAATTACTACAACACTCAACTTTCCTCACTTGTCTAGAGGAAAGCAGTTTTTAGTACTTAATAAATAAGCACCTGTCCAGGCATGTCTAAGGGTCAGCTCCCAGTGATTTCTCCTGTCTACCTGATGAATCTGGGCATCTTGGGGCAATGCAGCAATTGCCTCATGTACACAGACAACCCTCTCCTCCTACCATCCAACACTACAACATGTGAGAGATGCACTTATATAGCCAAACTGGAAGCAAAGCTCTCATCACCCAAGACTGGACTAGACAGTCAAGAAGAGAAGGTAAACACTTGCACCACACCACACTCATCACATAGTCCCTCATAACCTACACCACCAAAACACACAGAAGCACAAAACACACACCTACATTCAGGGAGGGTCTCAATAAAAACCTGCCCAAGCATCAGGGACCTCCAAAGCAAAAACACAAGCAAACTCCACCACCCCAACACAACCCAATTGACACATAGCCCACAAACTCAGTGGGCAACTCAACCACAGCCCATAAGGCATAGCAACGTACCCAACACTCTAGTCATAGGTGACTCTATAGTCAGGCACACTGATGTTCCACTCACCTGGCTAAACAAGGAGAAAGTTACTGTCAGCTGCCTGTCAGGTGCCAGGATCTGCCACATAATGCACAAACTCAGGTTACTCCACAACAAGTACAAATATGACACTGTCATTGTCCATGTTGGTGTGAATTACCTGAGATGTACCTCCCTGGACTACATGAAAAGAGACATGGAGGAGCTCTCTGATCTTGTAGCCAAGGCAGGTATGACCCTAGCTCTGAGTAGCATCCTGCCATCACCCAGAATGATACCACAGTACAAGGACAAAATGATTGAATTCAACAATTGGCTAAGCTTCTGGTGTTATTCTAAGGGGATCCAGTATTTGTCTGTCTGGGACAACATGATCGACAGACCATGATGCTTTGCCAGAGAGGTCCTGCACCTGTCGCCTTTGGGATTCCAGATACTGGCAAAGGCTTTTGCCACCCCTATATTGCCTTTTTTAGGCAATGTTCAAATGACAAATTCACCACAGTAACAGGTACAAGCAAGCAAAATCTGAGGGTAATGCTACTCAATGCTAGAAGTCTAAACCTCAAAATGCACTCATTCGAGGCACTCCTTAAAATGGAGAACATCGACATCTGTGCAGTGACAGAGACCTGGTTCAAAGCTCCAGAGAGCACCCCTGCATTACCAGGCTATAATTCATACCACACCTTTCGGCCACCTAATCCTGAATGAAGCACTAAAGGTAGAGGCATGTCCATATTCATTAAGGATATCCACGCCTCCAGGCTAGTTGCACAGCATAATACATCCGAGATTATCCAAGTGCAACTAACTCTGGGCAAGACTGCAATCCAAATTGTAGCTTGCTACAAACACCCCACCATGCCCCAGGATTCCCACTCCTCATTTCTTGATACACTGGAAAGTATTAGGGTACAACCCAACACCCTAACAATGGGTGATTTCAACTACCCCACCATTAACTGGGAAAATGACTCATGTACCAACTCTTTTGCTCAATGTTTTCTGGAATTCATAAATTCCAACGCTTTGGATCAACTTATTCACACCCCCACCAGGGGCAGCAATATCCTAGACCTGGTCATTACCAACTTGGGCAACCAGTGGTCCACACCTGAGGTCAATTCCTCGTTGGTCAGATCCGACCACAAGCTAATCACCCTAGACATCCACATCCCACCCCCACTCCCAATTAGGAAAGCCACCATAAAAACCTTCTCCAAAGCCAACTTCACACTTCTTAAGACAGAAGTGGCAAACATCATGACACCCATGCATATGGGCAATAGAAGTACGACTGCTGAATCCTACACAAATACACTTTATAAGCACTTACACAAGTGCATGGATCATGCTATCCCTAATGGAACCTAGATGCTATCCTCCAAAAAAAGGAAGTCAATCTGGTGGTTGTCTGCCATAAACAAACTCTACAACAGAAGAAAGAAACTGTTGCAAAAAAAGAGTAAAATCCCGTGAATGGAGGAGCTCTGTGGTCAGCCTCAGTAAGAAGCTGAGATCCCTCATAAAATTCTCCAAAGCTCGTTATGAAAACAAAATCACCACTGATTCTAAAGACAACCACAAAGCATTCTATAGCTATGTCAAGAATCTCAATGGCAACACTCAGATCTGCTCTGAGTTATAGCACAATGGCACTAAATATACAGAACCAACTGATATTGTCAACATCCTGGCAGATAGGTTCAGTGCTAACTTTACCCCTTTCCCACCCCCTAAAGGGCCCATCTCTATACCAGAAGAATGCAAAGTTCCTGTAATCACGGCTGCACAGGTAACAAACACACTCTCCAAAGCCAAGAACACAGCATCCATGGGACCTGACAACATCCCAGGCTGCGTTCTACATGAACTACAGAATGAACAGGCACCCACCTAAATACCATGTTCAATCATAGCCTCACCTCAGTATTTGTGCCCACTGAATGGCGCACCATAACGGTTATCCCACTCCACAAAGGGGGAGCCATGATGGGCCCCGGGAACTACTGCCCCATTAGCCTGATGAGCCTGGTCTGCAAGGCCATGGAATGTATCATCATGGAACTCATAAACAAAGAGATTGGTAATCTCCAAACTCTGGACCCTACCCAGTTCTGGTTTGTAAAAGGCAGATCATGTCTCCTAAACCTGATTGACTTCTTTGAAGCAGTCACCAAAGCCATAGATGAGGGTAAGGTGGTTCACACAGCTTATCTAGATCTCGACAAGGCTTTTGACACCATCCCCTACTCTGGAATTATAGATAAGCTCACTAAACTAGGTATAAATCCCTATGTCACAAGATGGGTTGCCAACTGGCTCATGGACAGAACCTACACTGTGAAAGTAGCAGACTCCAAATCCGACTTCAGACCAGTGACAAGTGGAGTACCACAGGGTTCAGTCCTGGGTCCTCTCCTGTTTGGTATCTACTTCTCCGAAGTACAGGCTAACACAGAAGGTCTTTGGCTAACAAAGTTTGCAGATGACTGCAAACTAGGAGCCATAATCGAAACTCCTAACGATGTGGACATACTACAAAAGGGCCTCACTGAGACAGATGCCTGGTGTCAAAGCCATGGCCTGAAGCTTAATACCAAAAAGTGTATTGTCATCCCCTTTGGTAAAAATTCTGTACCCATGAACTACCACATAGCTGGTAGTCTACTTAACACCGAAAGTGTGATAAGAGACCTTGGGACACAGGTGGACAGTAATCTCTCCTTTGATAATCACATAACCACAGTGGTCAGGAAATCCTTCTATGTGGCTCAACTCATCACAAAATTTTTCTCATCCAGAAAAAAAGAGGTCATTGTTCCCCTTTACTCATCACTCATCAGACTAATTTTAGAGTACAACACCTTTTTTGGTATGTACCTCACAAGACATCTACAACAACTGGAAAGGCCACAGAAATACCTCACAAAGAGGATTACTGGCCTCAAACAGATTCTCTATGCAGACCATCTCAAAAAACTCCAGCTTTACTCTGTTGCATATCACCTACTCAGAGGTGATCTCTGCCTAACATGCAAAGCTATGTCAAACCCAGAGCTGTTGGACATGCTCCACTTAAAGAAATCCCAATCCCTCTGAGCTACATGCTCTAGGGACCTAAACCTTGTCACCACAATAAACAGAACATGCTGGAGGGATAGATTCCTGTCCCAGAGACTTCCCATACTCTGGAACAGACTACCTATCTATGTCAAACAGAGCTCCTCATTAGCACTCTTCATGAAAAATCTGGATGATTGGATGGGAAATAGGAAATTCACCCCAGAGATCACTTCTGTGGCTCTGCTCGACAGTGGCACAGGAAAATAATTTTCTTGGGTAGCGAAAGTCAGGGTACTTTTTGGCTAGGCTTATATAGGCCCTAGGGCTAATCGGCTAGTACCTACCTATGAACCTATGAACCTATGAACATTGAAGTGCCCTGGCATCATGCCACCTGATGTTAGTTTCCAGGGCCTCTATCAAGTAAAGCCACTGGAGTGATCCCTGGGGTGAACTTTCTATTACAAATCCACTCATCCAGATTTTTCTTGAAGAGGGACAGCGTGGTGCTCTGCTTGACATGTATGGGAAGTCTATTTCAGAGCATGTGTTAATGAGGTTGAGGTCTCTGGAGCATGTAGTGTGGAGGGATTGGGATTTCTTTAGATGTAGCATTTCTAACACAGCTGGGTCAGACATGGCTTTGTAAGTGAAGCAGAGATTGCCTCTAAGTAGGCGATATGAGACAGAGAATAGCTGGAGTCTTTTGAGTCTGTCCATGTAGGACATGTGTTTAATGCCTAGGATCCTCTTTGTGAGGTACTTCTGTGGCCTCTTCAGCTGTTGTAGGTGTCTAGTGAGGTACATGCCAAATGGGGCATTATACTCGATGATTGGTCTAATGAGGGAAGAGCAGAGAGAGAGAGACAATGACCTCTTTCTTCCTGGATGCAAAACCCTTGGTAATGAGATGTGCCACATAGAAGGACTTTCTGACCACAGTGGCAATGTGGTGGTCAAAGGAGGGGTTGATGTCAACCTGCATCCCCAGATCTCTTATAACACCTTCAGCATTCAGTGGGCTCCCAGCGGTGTGGTAATTAGTGGGAACTGAGTTTTTACCAAAGGGGATGACAATGCATTTTTTTGGTGTTAAGCTTAAGGCCATGGTTTTGACACCAGTCATTGGTCTCAGTGAGACCTTTCTGTAGGATGGGGTGTTAATAATGGCTCCCAGCTTGCAGTCGCCTGAGAAGTTGGTCAGCCACAGTCCCTTTGTGTTGGCCTAGACTTCTGATAAGTAGATGCCAAACAGGAGAGGACCCAGGACCAATCCCTGTGGGATTCCACTAGTGACTGGTCAGCAGACTGATTTGGAGTTTGCTACTTTCACACTGTGTGTTCTATCTGTCAGACAATTTGCACCCCACCTAGTGATATAGGGGTTGATGCCTAGTTTATTGAGTTTATCAATAATTCCTGAGTGAGGAATGGTATCAAAGACCTTGGCCAGATCAAGTTAGGCTGTATGCACTGCCTTATCTTCATCCACAGCTCTGGTGACTGACTCAAAGAAGTCAACCAGGTTGAGCAGGCATGGTCTCCTTTTCACAAAGCCAAATTGTGTGGGGTCTAAAGTTTGGAGATTTGCTATATCTTTGTTAATCAGGTCTATGATGATGTACTCCATAGCTTTATATATCAGACTCAACAGGCTAATAGGGCAATAATTCCCAGGGTCGGTAGTCGCTCCTCCTTTATGGAGAGGGATGACTGTAGCAGTGCACCATTCAGTAGGTACAAAGCCTGAGTTGAGGCTGTGACTGAGCAGGACACACAGATGTGGTGCCAGTTTGCTTTGTAGTTCATGTAGAACACAGTCAGGGATATTATCGGGTCCCATGGAAGCTCTATTCATGGCCTTGGACAATGCAGTTTTAACCTGTGCTGCAGTAATGCTGGGTGCCTGGCATTCTTCTGGTATTGTGATGGGTCCTATGGGGGGGAGAGAGGGGTAAAGTTGACACTGACTCCGTCAGCCAGTATATTGGCAATATCTGTTGGCTCAGTATAGGAGGTACCATTGTGCAGTAACTCAGAGCTAATCTAGGTATCACTGTGGAGGTTCTTGATATAGCTGTAGAAGGCTTTATGATTGTTTTTAGTGTCTGCAGCAATTCTGCCTTCATAGCTGGTTTCAGAGGATTGTATGAGGCATCTCCACTTTTTGTTGAGGCTAATAGTTTTTCCAGCCGTGGGACTTCACCTTTTTCTGCAACAGTTACTTCCTTCTGTTGTAGAGTTTATTAATAGCAGGGGACCACCAGATTGTCTTCCTTTTTTTGGAGGAGAGCATCTTGATTCTGGTGGGAGTGGCTAGTTCCATGCATTTATGTACATGTTTGTACAGTGCATTGGTATGATTTGGCAGTCATGCAGCTATTCTCCATTACCATGGGTGGCTTGAAGTTAGCCACCTCTGCTTTTAGGAGTCCAAAGTCAGCTTTGGAGAAGTTTTCAAGGTGGTTACTTTTGTGTGTGTGTGGGGGGGGGGGGTGAGGATTCCCATGGTGATTAGTTTATGGTCGGATCTGACCAGGGAGGGATTGACTATTGGTGTAGAGCAACAGTCACCCATGTTAGGAATAACCAGATCAAGGACATTGCTTCCTCTGGTGGGGAACAGAATGAGATGGTCCAGGGCACTGGAACTTATGAATTCCGGGAAGCATTGGACCAGTGTATTGATGCTTGAGTAGTTTTCACAGTTGATAGAGGGGTAGTTGAAGTCTCTTGGTAAGAGAGGGATGGTTTGGACCATGATAAATTCCAGGGTGCCTAGGAATGTGGAGTGAGAGTCTAGGGACATGGTTGAGGACCTACAGCAGGCTATAACCTGGATCACCATCTTACCCAATGTTAGTTGTACCTGAAGTATCTCATATGCATTACGCTGGGCTACTAGTCTGGAGATGTGCATATACTTTCTGAATATGGAGACACCACCATCTTTGGAACTTCGGTGCATGTTTCAGGACCAAAAGGTGTGGAATGAGTTATAGCTTGGTAGTGCAGGGGTGCTTTCTGCCTTTAAACCAGGTCTCCATTATAGCACAAATGTCGATGTTCTCCATTCTGAGGAGTGCTTTGAGTGAGTGCATCTTGAGATTTAGACTTCTTGAATTGAGCAGCATGACCCTCATATTGCATTTATTTATAGCTGTTATGGTGGTAATTTGTTCTTTGGAACACCACCTAAAAAAGGCACTTTAGGGGTGGCAAGACCCTTAGCCAGTATCCGAAAACTCAGGGGTGACAGATGCAGGCAATCTCTGGCAAAGCATCGAGGTCTGTCAATCATGTCATCCCAAGCAGACAGATACTGGATCCCCTTAGAATGACACCGGAAACTTAGCCAATTATCGAAGTCAATCATTTTTTGTTTGTACTGCAGTATCATTCTGGGTGACAGTAGGATACTGCTCAGGGCTAGTGTCATACCTGCCTGGGCCACATAAGCCAAGAGCTCCACCGTGTCTCTTTCCATGTAGTCATGGAAGCTGCATCTCAGGTCATTCACATCCACATGGACAATGACAGAGTCATACGTGTACTTGTTGTGGAGTGACCTGAGTGCATGTGTCAGACTCTGGAACCTGACAGACAGCTGACTGTTGCCTTCTCCTTATTCAACCTAGTGACTACGATATCTGTGTACCTCACTATTGAGTCACCTATGATTAGTGTATTGGGCAAAGTGTTTAGCCTTAGGGGCTTAGGTTGAGGGTCACACTGTGGAGGTGAGCTATATGTCCTGTAGTTTGTGCTATGTTGTGGTGGATGAGTGCATTTCTGTCTTCGAGGTCTCTGCTGTTTGGGTAAATTTCTATTGAGAGCCTCTGTGAAGGTGGATGTGTGGTTTGTGTTTTTATGTGAGAGCTGTGATAGTATGTGTTCTGGAGGGTCCATGTGATGTGGTGCAAGTGTTGACCTTCTCCTCTTGACCAGCTAGTCCGGTCTTGGCTGGAGAGTGCATAGCTTCCAATTTGGTGATATAAGTGCATCTCTCACAAGTCTGAGTGTTGGGAAGTAAGAGGAAAGGGTTGTCTATGTACATGAGGCAGTTGCTACACTGCTTCAGAATGCCCAAGTGCATCAGGTTAATAGGAGAAAGCTCATGGAACTGCCCTTTAATCATGCCAAGAGGGGTGGTCATAACTACTAAGTACTTGAGGTATTTCCATGAAGAATGACTATTGCTGATGGCACTTAGGTGTGCTACAAAGACCTGTTGAAGTGCAAAGCAATTAGGCTATTTGAAGTGCAAGAGAGAAAAAAAAACTAGCAAGATCTAAGGAGAAAATATAAGGGTAGCCTTTCTGGCATCAGTAACAGTTTACCTCAGTTTGGTGCTGCTGCACAGAGCTTAAACAAGCATAAACCATCACAAATGCAGGCTTTTAAACCAGAAAGTTGAAAGGGATGGAAAAACTGCTAAAACAGCCAATAATCTACAGTTTCTGGGCCAGAAAACACTCCTCTTTTGGTAGTTAGGCTACCTAGTGCTTACCACTCCCACTGATAAGCTAGAAGGCTTCCCTGCAACACAGAAAGGCTTGGGGAAATCAGAAACTTGTAAACAGTCCTAGATACAGCAAATCTGTATTTGGAATTGGCTAGTTAGAGGAAAGGTGGGAAACAAGTGCAAATGCATATTTTTAAACCAGAAAGTTGAAAGGGATGGAGAAACTGCCCAAACAGCCAATAAACTACAAGTTCTGGGCCAGAAACCACTCCTGTTGTAGTAGATAGGCTACCTAGTGCTTACCACTCCCACTGATAAGCTAGAAGGCTTCCCTCCAACACAGAAAGGCTTGGGGGCTCAGAAGCTTACAAATAGTCCTGGATACAGCAAATCTGTATCTTAAGTAGACTAGTTACAAGAAAGGGAGGAAACAAACTTAGAACTTTTTTTTTCAGAAAAGCAGCTAAAACAGCAGTAAAAACAATTCAAATGCAGTGCAAGCTAACACACATGAGTGTGTAGCAATATTAAAGCAAATACAGTTTAAATAAATGCAATTAAGTTAAAAAAATGACTAAAACCAAGTGAAGAAAGCAGTACATAAGGAAAAAAAATCAAGATGGAGGCTCTTAGAGTATCAGAAAACAATGCCAGCAAATATATAAATAATTCAAGTCAAGCAAAAATTAAGAGATTGCAGAACTCTGAACAGTTAAAAAGTGCCAAAAATATACTTATCAGCTCTATATTTGCAGATTGTTTGAGAACCACACTCAGTCAGAATAGAAGGAGATACTAGCAAAGGTAGATTCTAGTAAAGTGTTTTTTTAATAAAGTGGAAAGGGAGAAAGGAGGAACAGAAGATAATTCAAGGTTAAGAAACTAAGTGGGTTGGCCTTCCCAAATGTTCTCTCTGTATTAGGTAGAATGAGGTAATGACACTAGACTGGGAAAAGTGTCCCATATCAAATTTACAGTAGGGGCGGGCAAGTGCAAGGCTACCAAGTATAAGAACAAGACAGCAATAGGGAGGGAGGGTGGCAAACTAAATTACAGCTACTAGCTACACTGTTTTAGGCAAAAAAACACTACATAAATGTTTATCCCAGTAGTGAGCCACTAAATGAAACTTTTAAAAAGATAAAAGAGCAAGGAGACTCTAGAGAATGCTTTTAACTGCAAACAAATCAGTTATATGATACACTCCTTGGCAGGAAATCAGAACAAACAAACAGATGATTAACAAATGGACAAAACATCCAGTTAATACCTTTCACACAGTGAAACTAGCTAAAAAAGCTTTGCAAACAGATTGACAGTAAAAACCTTATTTATCAGGCCCTGTAAGGCAGACAATTTTAGTACAACTGTGCAGATTAGTTTATAGCAATAAGATACAGTAAAAAGTATGCAGCAGACAATAAAAAGTAATAAAAATGGCTAGAATAAGCAATAACTAGTAAAAATAAGCAAAACAAGGATACTTATTGTTATATATCACAAATCAAAGTTGTGGTCAGTGCCCCTCCTCCACTCAGCTTAGTGTGTATAGACAGACATCTTCTCAACATTAGGGCTTAAATAACAGAAGGTGCAACCTGAATCAGCTTAAAAAAAGCTCAAAAGAACCAATGAGTGCTTACTCCAAGCCCTAGACCAGCCAGCATTAACCAGCCAGCAGCCAATCAACAACATACCTCTCACTAAAGTGAAGAAAGGCTTCTGCTAAGCCAAGATGGCCTGAAACATGAGCTCAGAACAAACACTGCAAACAAACAACCAGGTCACAGAGACAGAAAACCTGAGCTGGGCTGTGCTACAGCTACTAGCTACACTATTTTAGGCAGGAAAACATTACAGAAATGTTTATCACAGCAGAAAAATAGCAGTGAGCCACTAAATGAAAGTTTTAGACAGATAAAGGAGCATGGGGACTCTAGAGAATGATTTTAACTGCAAACAAATCAGTTATATGATACACTCCTTGGCAGGAAATCAGAACAAACAAACAGATGCTTAACAAATGGATAACATTTCCAGTTAATACCTTTCACACAGTGAAACTAGATAAAAAGCTTTACAAACAGTGTGACAGTAAAAATCTTATTTATCAGGCCCTGTAAGGCCAACAATTTTAGTTCAACTGTGCTGATTATTTTATAGCAGTAAGATACAGTAAAACGTATGTAGCAGTCAATAAAAAGTGCTATCAATGGCTAGAATAAGCAATGACTAGTGAAAATAAGCAAACAAAAAAAAAGGATACTTAATGTTATATATCACAGATCAGAGTTGTGGTCAGTCCCCCCTCCTCCACTCAGCTCAGTGTGTATAGACATATATTTATAACAGCACCCTTCAGATGTGTAGTGTAACAACTAAACTAGAAAACATGCCCTGCCCTACAATGGCTAGTATGCAAATAATGTATTTTTTTATGTATTTTATAAATCTAATTAATACAATTTGTTGCAATATCTATGCCAAGCTGAATGTATCCTGAAGCATTATATAACATATATATATATATATATATATATATATATATATATGTGTGTGTGTGTGTGTGTGTGTGTGTGTGTGTGTGTGTGTGTATATATATATATATATATATATATATATATATATTTTTATTTATTTTACATTGGTTGACCGGGATTGTCCGACTGAGCTGAAGAGTACTTTTTCACCGGAGGCCCGGGGGAGAAAAGCTCCAACATATTATACAATTTTCATTATAAATTAGACTTAAACAGCAATGTTACAGGATTATTACAAGACATTAAGTATCAATACAATGTTATACAGTGTCAATAATCAGGAGTATAGCATAACTATTTCAAGATGTATAAAAAGAAATATGTCTTTAAGATGAGTATAGTTTTTGGGGTAAGTGGTTAAAAAAACCCAGTTGTATCATGATGTAGTTGCATAAAGGCAAGACAATTACAAAAGAATGTTTCTCTGAGGCAATTTGCTTAATAGATTTTGGAAGACAGTAGAAAGAGTAGTCAAGGGAGATTAAAGAGAGCTAGTGAGAAGAGTTAGTTAAGGGCAGAAAGTAGATTAAGGTATGAGAAGTAGGGGATGTTAAGGAGGGGGAGTGCAGTGGCAGGACCAGTGACTTTTAAAGTGCTCTTTGCTGGCTGTCTTAAATTGTTTAGGATGTGTAAGGGTCCTGATTTTTAGTGGGAGCCTATTCCAGGCAATAGTAGGGTGACAGCTGTACCTGTTGCTTCCAAATTTAGACTTGGGTTTATAGATTTGTGGTAGGTCTTGGTTAGAGCTTCAGAGAAGTCTGCAGGGAGAATAATGGGAGATGAGAGCGGATCATGCTGGGCAGTAGGAAGGCTGGTATAGGATAGAATGGATGATCTGGAGCTGAGAGAGAAGAAGCTGGTGGGGTAATTCAAGCCAGGTTAGGTGTTTTAGAGAGACACTGATGGGATTTGTAGCTTTGCTGGACAGCAAGTCTAGCTACCTTGTTGTAGGTAGATTTGAGTTTGGTCAAAAGTGCTGAGTTAAGATTTTTGAGAATTTGAGAATTGTACATTAGACTGGGTAGAAGATAAGTAAGAGAGAGAGTAATCCTGGCTTCAGAGGTAAGGAACCTCTTGTTATGGTAAAGGAGCCCTAGTTCTGAATGTGTCTTTTTAATACAGTTATTAACATGCAAGTCAAATTTAAGCTGATTGTAGATGGTTACACCTAAGAGCTTAGTGGAGTCTACCTGAATGGGAGTGTTATTAAGGGACTGTATGGAGAAGGAGGGTTTAATATTTCTGAACTTTTTAGGTAGGAAGAGTAACAGCTTTGTTATTTTAGAGTTAAGGATGAGCTGGTTGTTGGAGAGCCATGTTTCGACTAAGTTAAAAGATGCCTGAGTAGCTGAAAAGAGCTTAGAGGGAGAGTTGGCTGTGGTGATGACTGTAAAGTCATCTGCATATTGCGCTAAAGATGACTGAGGGCAGGAGGTATAGAGCTGATTATTAAAGATATTAAAAAGTAAAGGCCCTAGGATAGACCCTTGAGGTACACCCATTTTGACAGGTAGAGGAGGGGAGAGTGCAGAGTGCCATCTCACTGATTAAGATCTAGCAATGAGGTAGCTGGAGAACCATGCAACAGTATCATAGGAGAAGTTGAAGTTATGCAGTTTGTGCAGCAGAAGAGAGCGTGAGCCAGTGTTGAAAGCTTTTAAGTGGTCCAAGAATAGGCAAGAAATAAGTTTATGGTCATCCATGGCTATAGAGACTGTGTTGAGGAAGGATAATAGAGCTGTAGTGGTGCTATGTTTGGGTCTGAAGCCACGTTGAGTGGGTGTAAGCAGATTTTCATTTATTAGATACTGCATAACTTGTTTATAAATACATTTTTCTAGTACCTTAGAGAGAGGGGAGAGGATAGCAATAGGTCTAAAGTTGGATATATCAGAGGAGTTACCTCCTTTGTATATAGGTTGACTGTAGCATTGTTTCCAGATGGAAGGGACTTTAGATTCAGAGATACAGCGATTAATTAGGATAGATACAGGGAGAACAAGAAAGTCAGCTGCTGGTAGAAGAAAAGTGGAAGGAAAATTGTCAGCTGATGCTGAGCATGGTTTTAATGTAGAGAGTAGAGTTTTGATGCTAGTAGGTACAGGTTTGAGGGAGAAGGTATTTGAGGAGATAGTATTAGGAGTAGGTTCAGAAAAGTTGGAGATGTTAGTAGTAGAGGAGTTTGGGTTTGGGTTCAGTAGCTTAGATATTGAATCGATAAAATAGGTATTGAAGATAGTAGCAGTTTCTTCAGATGTCTTGTCTGGGCATGGATTGAGGGAGCTAAGATTACCGGGATGTAATATTTGGTTAATATAGTTCCATAATTTTTTAGGATTTGATTTTAGGGCTGTGGGAGGTTTGTTACAGAAGTCCTTTTTATCTTTGTGTGTTTTTTTGTCAGATTTCTGAGTTCTTTATGTTTTAAGTCTGCAGAGAGCTTAGTTTGTGACCATTTTTTCCATAGTTTGTCTCTAGTTATCATAAGGGTACAAGTGGCTTTTGAAAACCACAGAGATATGGTGGACTTAATTCAGACTTTGAGAGGGTGAGCAAGTGTGTCTAAGAAGTCAAGGAAGGTGGAGTTAAAAGCTAGGACTGCTTCTTCTAGTGGGAGTTGGGTAAGGAATTTCCAGTTTACATTAGAGAGGAGGGCATTAAAGGTTTCTGGATGGAAGTTAGAGGGTTTATGACAAGTGATAAATCTAGGAGGTTTTGAGAAGTGGGGAGTGAACCTAAGCACTTTTATAAGGCAGTGATCGCTCAGGGTGTTTGGCAGGGTTTCAGGGTTATGATATTTGGAAGGATTAGATACAAGTACCCAGTCAATAAGAGTACTAGATGTGTGAGAGTTGTTTGTATGGATAGGTTGGGAGATTAGCTGTGTAAAGCCATATAAATTAATATGAGTATTAGAGTTTGGATTACTGAGAGTTAACCATTTAATGTTGACATCCCCAAGGAGGATAGTTTCATTGAGGTTGTGTTGAGGAAAGTATGAAAGAATATTTTCAACAGAGGAATGTTGTCTCCTGGAGGAATATAGATGGCTGCTACTGTGATAGTGGTGTGGTCATTTATTTTAATGTTAGCTGTAAGTAGTTCAGCAGGAGAAAGGATGGGATAGGTTTCATAATACTTGTAATGGTGAGGTGGTTGGAGTAGAGGATGGCAACACCACCCCCATTTTTGTTTTGGTGAGCTATGCGGAGAATATTATAACCAGGGGGGAGAATGTCTTTATCCGAGGTTTGGGGTTTTAGCCAAGTCTCTGTTAGGGTGATGACATCAGGGGTGTGGAAGGCTATCCAGACATGGATTGCACTAACTTTGTTTAGAATACCACGGGCATTCATAGAGTAAAAGGAAATATGTTTGTTTGGAGAGGATGAGTTTATTAAGTTGGGAGAAGTAGAGTTATGCATGGTGGGGTGATGGATGGGCCCAGGATTTGGATGTATGTCTCCTGATAGAAGCAGGGCTACATGAAGTTGATAAAGTTTGAAATTAAATGGGTTGTAAGTCAAGTACTTAGTCTTGGTTTTAGATGTTAGAGAGTGAGGAGGAGGAAGTTTGATTTTAGGCAGAGGGATGTTCATGGAAAAGATAGAGGAGGAGACAGTAACAGAGTACTGCAGAGGTGAGAAACAGTTAGTATGGGGATTAGTGGGATCTCTATGGACAGGTGGTGATGGAGTAGTGCAAGATGTAAGAATGAGAAGGAGAAGTAATGGAGGCAAGAGGGAAATAGAGAGGGTTGCAAAAGACATGGCCTAAGGTGGGGAAGTACGATTGGGATGGAATGAGGAGTGGATAAGGGACTAGGAAAAATAAGTTGTTGGACCTGTTAGAGAGATAAAGTAAAATTTTAGTGAAACAACCTATAGGGGGAGTAGGGGATATATAGAAAGAAGGAGGATTTGCAGCAGACTAAACTATGAAGTGATAAGTAGGGGAGGGAAAGGTGTTTAGAATGTTATAGCAGACAGGGTGGACTTAGGGGAGGAAGGGATCAGATAGTTAGGTATAAAGGACATTATATGGGGTGAGTGGGAATGGGAGTGGTATATTTTTATTTGTATTTTTTTTTATAATTTTTAATTTGAAATACCCCCACTCAGCAACCCTCCGCGACTCATGGAACATTCCTCTTTTTAATTTAATTAAATATATTAAATATAAAGAAAATGGCGAGAGCAATACCAGCAATGTAATGGATGACTAAGCAACCATTATACTGCTAATAAGCCCTCACCATAACCTATGGCCTCCAACCTGTGCAGCCACTGCCAGCTGGCTCTATCTCCATCCATATGATGTGCCTGCTGATGGATTCTGCAGGCAAGAACAACCACACTTCTCTTAAATAAGGAGCGCTTGCCTGTACCCAGCCCCTGATGATGACCTGTGCTTGTGGAAAACAGGCCATTACTTTGGTAAGTCATTGTTAAGTATTTCATCTTATTATTTATCTATGCTTAGTGTATAGTAAAGCCCGATTGTATCTTTGTGTGTATATACAACATATGCCTTGATTTTAGTATGTTCTGAATCTTTTCTCTATGTGCCTCTGCTGCAGATTAGTTTTATCCAGCTGAACTGCTTAGTTGTCAGCTGTAACTCAGTATATAAATGACAGTCCAGTTTCATCACATGAAACTCAAATCAGACAAATCTTTGTGATTCATTTTAATTTAAATCATACTTACGGATTGTACACAGTTTACATTCTAAATGCCTAATCCCAAAGTAAGTAATTTGCTTCAGTATCTCAAATCATATTATGTGACAAATTGCTTTATGTAATAATGTATGTATAATTAATGATTCAGAGTTAGGGCTGTGCTTGGGGACCCTCATAAATACGTGTGGCAGTGGCTTTCAGACAAAGTAGCAGGAACACATAGGCTCTGTTTGAAAATAGAGGCGTGAATACCACTTATCAAGGGTATCAGAAATTGTCAGAGATTTTGGGATACATGGCTAGGCTTAAAAAGGCCGTTGGGGTAGTTATCCTTGTAAATACATATGAACCTATGAAGGTCCTAGGATTATATAAAAAATATTGTATCTGAATGGTTGGTATGCACAGACTCATGGACTATCCTTTCTGAGAAGGATGTGGATTAAAAACCCAGAAAAAATGCAAAATACTTGTAAAGCAGTTAAGGAACAAATGCAAAAAAAAAAAAAATTAAATAGATGAGTATGGTTGTTATTTATTCAAATTTGATAAGTTATGAAAGCACGCTCATGCAAGATTGCTAAGAGACCATTGTCCCAGAGTCAAAATCAATATCCATGTTAAAGGTGCTTTGTCTACAATGCATAACATTTTGTGGCCTCAGAATTTTATTGTTAGATTTAAACTATATTGAATGCCAAAAACCTGAGCTGGTGCAAACATCGAATAATTATATTTCTTTGTATAGGGAGACTGTGCTTCCATAAAGACAATGGGAAAATCCATGTCTCATACATTTTTTTGTCTGTATTATGCAACTAAATGTGTTTCAGACAACATTAACTATCATGACTATAAGAAGAAAAAGTTAAAACTTTAAAATGAACTACATTTAATGGAACTGCTTTATATTAATGCATTTAATCTTAAGACTTCCTTGCTGTCAATCAACCATTTTTTTTCAGATTGTGTGGGTGTCAAAGTTAATACTGCTTTCTGAACTGTAATGGCACATTTCCTGACTTTTTTCAGATGTGCCTGTAACATTTAGTATTAGTTCAATTAAATTTATTGTGTGAAATGTATTTTAGGATGAATAGAATGCTTAATTGCAAGAAAAAAGTCATTGGTTTGTTTCTGATTTTTTAAGACTTGACATTTACCTAAGTTAAAGGCAAATCAGATAAATGGCATGAAATGCTGATTATTTTTTGTACATTTATCACTTGCAGCTCTCCATACAATGTGACCTCCTAGAGTGCAAATTACTGACCTGTAAAGTCTTAGGAAACGTTCACAGATGATCATAGTGGAAAAGTCATCAGGTGAAATTTGATATGAGAAACCTCTATACACCGAAAAACATTAAAGCCTTTGGTTGTATTGTTGCTGTAGTAAATTATATGAGTTTATAATGTCTAGATAAATACAACTATAAAAGAGTTTTATATACAGTCACTCGGTAGTGCTGACATTTCAGAGCATTCCTTAACAAAAACTCCCTGCATATGAATAATCTTTACTTGAGATCATCTTAAGGACATGAAGACACAGCCGCCCAAGAGATTGCTATTTGAGTTTAAAAATTAATCAGGGTTTTATGTATATGTTGTATATGTATTTATATAAGTGAAATGCTAGTGTGTGTGTGTGTGTGTGTGTGTGTGTGTGTGTGTGTGTTGGACATATGATATTTTTGTGTATATTTACATGTACATATACACAGGTGTACGCGTGCCAGCACACATAGACATGAACACTCGTGTGTGTGTGTGTGTGTGTGTGTGTGTGTGTGTGTGTGTGTGTGTGTGTGTATGTTTGTGTGTGTGTGCGCGCATATGCGCGTATGCACATGCAAGTGTGATACCCTTTTGCATGTGATTATAACATCATTTCTACATCAATAATTATCATAAATTATACATAGTATATGCAGCACTGTGATTGCACTTCAAAATCATGCAAAAGACACGTTTGTTAAGCATATTTCTGATGTTAGAAATGTGGGTATTTTGGTTTTAAATTACCTGTTTCCACTGCTGTCTTACAGTACAGCATTAAAAGCAGTCAGTGGACTACAAAGAAGAGTGGTGGAAAGTACAAATAACTTTAAAGCTGCTCAATAGCTTTAAAGTGAGCTTGCTGTTCTAATTCTGAGCCTTATGAGTGTGAACCCTGGAATTATAAAAAAAAAGTAAAAAAAAAATATGCAGAACAGAGAATGTCAAACACTGCTGTTCTCCTTTAAAATTGATTTTTTTTTTTTTTTGCAGGGGGCAAGTGCTGTTCACTGATCAATGTGAAGGGCAAGCACCCATACCACCTGACCCTACAGAGCCATTATGGAAAGTCTCAGAATATCAACTGGTTACCTTTAAAGGCATTGAAAATTAAGCCTTTATGAAGCTATTTATACTTCCTACTGCTCTTCTGTGGTGAACTCTCTCTCTCTCTCTTTCTCTTTGTGCAATAGATGTGAGGAATAAGGCAATGTATGCAGATTTACAGTGCATGGTGGGAAATGAGTCAGAAGTGACTGACCTATTAAGCCACTAGAAAGAAGAGGGGCACTGCATGCCGATGAATTTGATGTACACGAGTATATATAATTGCTTTGTGAAATCTGCATTTGCACTTGCTCGCTTGGAGTGTATTACATACTGCAGGTTTTCTTTGGCTTACATTTCATTAAGCCATGACATTTCCAGCCTTAAATAACCTTGAAGATCACATGTCTTAATGATGTACAACAGAAAGAAAGGTAAGGCTGCTATAATAAGGAAGTAAGCCTGGCAGAAATGCACGTGGCTTAATGAAATATAAACCAAAGAAATCCTGCAGTAGGTAATGCATTCCAAACGAACAAGTCCAACTGCACATCAATGGACATGATAATGTAATGGCTTAATTAAATATAAACCAAACAAATCCTGCAGTCTGGAATACACTCATTTCGATTGCAAATGCAGACTGCCGTACATACAACAGGCATTCTTTAAAGTATACATCATAGAATCATGTCATTTTACATTGTAGGTAACATCACTCAGTAAAGCAAATGCCACTGTGTTACATACTGGCCGAATTGCTGAAATTGTACTGTCCTATGAATTGTGATTGTCAATGTTAATGTAGCATGAACATGAACTGCTTAATAAAATATAATACTTCCTTATTCACCCTGTTCACAGTTTGTTACTATATCGCTGGGGCCGCTTTAATAAGGAAATACTGTTTATTCAGTTAAGTAGGTAGATAGGCAAGAAGAACACTTGTTCACCTACCAACTTAAATGAATAAATTATGTGAAATTTCAACAAGGCATATTTATTCCTACCACAGGGAGGGCACCAGAAAGAGAGTCTCCTAGATTTACTAGCTAAAATAATTTTATCTGGACTAATCTTTTGTACTCTGTTTCTTCTTCAGTCCTGTCATCCTTTGGGACCTGACTCCAACCTTTTTTCTGGATTACCTTTGTTTTCATGTCATAATTAATAGTGATACAATCCATTATCAACATTATTCATTAGAATGATGGTGCTCCAATGAATGTATTTCATGGTACATGGAGCTCCATAATTTCTCTCCAAAATCAGGAAAAGGACTGGCTGGTTCATCACTTCTAACTGCGGCTAAGCTCTAGTCTTGTCCTAGATAAACAACAGTGTAGGATCATGAAAGGTTTCATGTCTCTGTCACACAGACACCAGCCAGAAGCTAACTGTCTCTCTCTCTCTCTCTCTCTCTTCACTATTTTTCATTTTACATTTTAGTCACTGCCCATCTGATAGCACTACGTGTTTCACAGTTCTTAAAGCTATTAAATATTTTCCAGCATTTTCTTCTATATGCAGTAGTATATTGCAACAGCAGTAGCTCTGTGCATTAAAAAGAATAGTGATTGGGTATGCAGTCCTAACTGATCGGTATGTATTATTGACACGAATGGCAAGATTCACTTTTGGAGAAGGATGAAGTGAAGCTTTCAAGATGACTATCCTGACCTCAGTCTCTTCAACTCATAACTCATAACAATCAGGCGATGGTTGTAAACCCAATCAAAAAACTTTGTTTTATTGTTTTAATTTGCCTTTATTTTATATACATAGAATATCTAAGAAAGGGCATTAAGATTATAACCAGTCCGTGTGTGCATTCTCATGCAAATACAGTTGATGTTACCTTTTTTCTTACGGTGCACCATAAGCACATGATGTGAAGTATAAATGTACACACTGAAATTGATAGGAGGAGTCATGTTAAAATAAATTTGGTAGAAACGTTAATACGTGAGGAGTTGGCATTATATGACAAGTGTCTATTGTATGCTTTACATGTGAAGTATACTAGAAAAACAGCTGAGGTTTTTAAAATTAAATTCATTAGTTTAGCTGTCTGCCTATGTCTATTTATATTTATTTAATTTTACTGTGATATACCTGCACATCCAGTTAAATACAAAAAATGTTTTGTATGAAGTTCTTCTCCAAACCACATTATCAAGTTTGTCAATACTTCAGTAAAACCTATTAATGTATTACTCAGATTTTGTGTTATCCATGGTAAGGAAATCTCAGCACCAGTGATAAAGACTGATGAAGCTTCCACTCGAAATCAGGTCTCTTCAGCAACAAAAACAATTGAAAACAGCCACTAAACAATATCTGCAAGCCAAATGGATATGTCAGTGTAACCACCCCCCCATAAACCTTTCTCTCTAACTTTTCTAACTCCCTTCTAGCTCCTCTGTCATATCCCTCCTATCAACTGTTTTTCCACTTCTTACCTCAGCTGTCACTAAAACTAATTAAACTTGTATATGATGTCATAATTTCTTTAATTACATTGTATTAAGATCTAATGCTTTTATGTATTGCATATATAATATGTATCTTGTTTATTAATTAGAACTGTTGATGTTAACCTTTGAAACTATGTGGAGCTTTTCTCCTTGGGCCTCCACTGAAAAAGGGCTAGTAAACTCAGTTGTACAATCCCGGTCATCAACTCTAAAATAAATAATAATAAATAAATGAATCACATTTTTAGTATAATATCAATGGGGAGAAACAGAACAGTTTTGTATGTGTATGTGTTTGTGTGTGTGTGTGTGTGTGTGTGTGTGTGTGTGTGTGTGTGTGTGTGTGTGTATGCTCTGTATCTTATCTCTGGAGGTAAGGGCACATTACTGCAGTGGATACAGGAACATATTGCTATGCTGGATTTTGTAGACTGCCTCTGCCTTGGAAGTAGTATAAATAAATTCAATGTCATTAAATACTTGTATCCTTTTAACAGTTTAAGCATGTTTTTCTTAAGATTTAGGTATTTGCTGTTATATATGTTAAGCCTGCTTGTACTGTAACAACATTAACTGCATAAAATTAATCTGTCTCCCCAGTTCAGTAGGAAATATTTTTATAAATTTCTGTGCTTGCCTGTTCTACATTGAGAGACTACTTAAACTTCAGACTAATTTTGACAGAGCACACATTCAAAATCATTTTACTGAATTATCCAATGAAGTTGTTACTTTTCTTCTTGAGGAGTTTTGATGTTATCTTCCTTCTCTCAATGCGTTTAATGTCATCTAAACACCACAAGCTATGCAGTCTGGTGTTCTCTAATCTGCTATCACTACCTTATTCAATAAATGTCTAAAAAGAGTCATAACCACTTTGATGGTAAGGTTGGGGGACTGATTATCTAGATACAGTAACTGACCACATAATAGAAACATCAGCCATTAAAGTGTTTACATAAATGTATATAAGTCCTAGTCTTCTAATGTTTCCCTCCATCTAGTTTGTTCCAGCAGACTGCTAGTAGGCAAAGAGTTTGCCTTTTCCAAACAGAAGGAGATCTGATATTATAGGCTAACAGATTTTTTTTTTTTTTTACTTGAGGTGAAATGCACAGCTGCATTGGATTGTTGTACATTTTCGCTTGTCTTAATTTTGAGTAAAGAAATTTTGTAATGCTTTTTATGTGGAATGGAAATTATGGTAAACTATCACGATGATTTTTATAAATTTTATTAGTGTTTCTCATGTTACTAAAGCAAATTGCAAAACTGATGGTCCATACCATTGTCTTCTATATTTCACAGGTCAGTAAGTTTTATGTAAAAATAAGGGTACTTTTATACCATGACTCATGTTATTTAATTTTATTTTATTCAAATAACTCTTTTAGTTCGTTGTGTATTGAAACTGGATTCTCTGTGGCTGTAAAACAACTATGCAAAGTTTCATGGCTTGGTATATTATTCTGGAGTTCCCATGGCCTCTGTTTTTGTTAATGCCTTTCTGGGGTATATCTGCTTAAAGGTCCATTTCTGATTCGTGTTCTTTCCTGTTGTCCAGCTTTAAAAATATGGATCATAAGCATTAACACATTTAATACTATTTGCTTTCCCCATTAATCAAGGCATGATCATTTGTAAGCCAGTCCTTTAATTATAGTTGATTTTGGACACATCTTCCCTAAATCCTGCTCACAGACATAAAAAATAATGCAGCAACAAGTAAAGGAGTAACTTCCCAATATTATCTGCTGCTATCCTTGCTAACTAGAATTCTTGTGTCCCTTCCACTAGTTCATTTTACACCTTCTATGATAATAATACAAATGGTTATCCAAAGCTCCTTTCTTTATAGTCTCCCTAGAAAAGTCTACCATATTTAATGCTGCTTATAGCAGTCTACTACCTACATAACAAGCACCCCTTGAGTTGTAAATATGTAACTTCGATACTTTGAACAGCACCTGATAGAATATTCTTGAATTTATTCTACCATGGAGTAGTATTTAGTCTTCTAAATAGAAAAGGTATTGATTTCCCTATAAATGTCATGCTATGCCTCCTTGCTGCCCACCAGAAAGTACTCTAGAAATCATTTGCTAAGTCAGTTGCAACACACCCAGTGTTACTAGTTCAGATTATCATTTTCCATAACCATCATACTTTTTACAATGGCAACCCCTTTAAATGATACATTTTCTTAAGAAGTTGCAATTAATAGTTTCCACAACATATCTGCCTTTTTACTGTCCATTAGTGAGTAATATTGCAATAAAAAAGAGAGAATGTATAATACCCTTCTTTGTAAGTACTTCTATTTTTATGTTCTTTTTTGCAAATTAAGATCTGCTCTCTGCAGCATTGCAGTTTTCTTCCAAGTGTGGTTCAGAACACTACATTTGCACAATAACTTTCCTAACAAAGTCTGCATTTATACTACAAATCAGGATATTTATCAGCATTATAATTTTTCCCCAAGCAGTTCATTCTCATTTATTATATTTGCATTATCTTGTAAGAAATTCATTGCTTCATAGGTTTATACTAAACTTAGAACTAAAAAGCTGTAGAGAAGCTTAGCTATATCACCCTTCAATTGACAAGGACAGACTAGGTCCATTAATGCCAGGTATGAATTTATAGTTGCCCATCTTGTAACTTATTTTAACTTTAAGAGTTTTCGGGGTGGTGCTCTGTTGTTTTATGTGCAAGCAGAGTCTGTTCCAAAGGTAGAGAATGTTCTGGGAATAATCTTGTACCAGATTTTATTGTTGATCTTATATTAGAGAGCTGTTTCCTTGGAATGGATATTAGTGGAGTTGTTTGTTTTATGAAGGTGAAGCAGGTAAAAAAGTAATGGCAGTTCACAGCACAAGATGCTTGTCAGGGATCACCTCTCAAGACAAGTTGAGAGACAGAGATGCTAGTCTGTAAGACTATCTTAAGTGTCTTAAACAAGATACTTTTGCAGAAAGAAAACTTCAGGTTTTTTTAAATTGTACAAGGTGTTTATGGAGGTGCATTGTAAAAGGGACATTGTTTTCAGTAAAGGGTCTGATGAGGGAGAAGTAAAAGAGAAGTACATCATTGGAGCTAGAAGAGATGCCACAACAGATAAGCTGTGGCACGTAAAAGGACTTTCTAACAAAAATGAGACATGCGAATCAAAAGAAAGATAGATAGGTAGCCATTTGAAATGCTGTGACCTAATATAGCAAGTCCCAAAACACGGGAAACTAAATGATAGAGCAAATGGACTTACACATATTAAGTCTGAGATAGCCATTTCATGGAATATTCCCCCTTTCAGCAAGGTATTGTGATCTCAGAGTTGGTAGCTATAAATTCAGAGGGTGTGGGGGTGGCATGCTCCCAACATTAGAGGTTGCAGTTGGGCTTCCCCTCTGCAAAAAATAAGTTTAAAGGCAAAGAGTAATTTTTGATAGTCATGTTTCTCCTGTAGTTTCAGACTTCTTTTTGGCTTGTTGGCACGTGGCAGATCGAGTGTTGACATTTCAATAGGGAGCCAATAGATAACTGTCAATTAAATGTAACAATTTTTTAATTTAAACTCAACCAATGTTTCAGTCACCTGACACAGTTTTACAGCAATATATGTAAAAAGTATTATTGCTAAAGACTCAAATCCAGAACCTACTACACTGTAGGTGATGACTCAACCTATCTAGCCACTAGAATAGTGATATCTTCAGATATACTGCAAAGGTGCCTGTAAATGTAGTGCAGCTTCACTGCATGGGTTTGTGGATTGCTAAGCACAGTAGAACAAGGACAATTGAATTCATCCAGTTCCTATTTTTAGATGACTATTGGATCCTACTGTATATGTGAGCAAAGCTTAGCATAGCTAAGCAATGAGTCACACTATGCAAACAAGTGGCATGAAAAAAAAACAATTATTAAAACTGAATCCATCTGGTTTCTGTTTTTAGATTTCTAGCATATGTCTGATGTATAGTTGTGCAAACTCAGCATAGGTAAACAATGTACTGCATCATGCAAACAAGCACATAAATGTAAAAATAAAATTGCAATTTAACGAAATAAAATGTCTTGTACATCTTTCGGTCCAGGTTAACAGGCCAAAAGGTATTGTGCTGTGCTTACCAACTGTCTAGAATTTTTCTGGGCAGTCCAGAATTAATGAACAGGCTGTAAAATCATTCTTACATGAATCCAATATGCGTGTTGCTGTGATCTCCCTCTGCAGTGCACCATAATTAATATGTATGGTGCTCTGCCAAGGAGGAACCATAACAGTGTACATGGATACATTCCATGTAGACTCCAAATGGAGCCTACCCAGATTTTATTGAATCCCGGGGTCAGTCAAATGAGTTTTCAGTATTTTAGGTATTGTGGTTTCAGTCAAATGAGATCTGTTTTAAGAGAAATGCCAGTGATATGATAATAGAAAGGGATAACTACACTTTCGGCATGTATAGTGAACACATGCTTGCTTCAACAAGTATAGGTCAGACCTAGCTCTTGCTGGCTGAATAATTTGATTCAAAGGAGTGAATTGTCATCCACACATAATATGTAGTCATTTGCAAACCTAGTTATCTGTATGCTTTGGTGTACAATGTTACCTCTGAGAAGTGAATTCCAAAAAGGAAAATGCTCAAGGCTGAATCCTGCAGAACACGGCTAATAATAATAAAATGCCTATGATTTTAGGATCATAGGAGATTACTAGGCTAATGCCCCTGGAGTCCTTAAAAGTCTAGCCAAGAGTTTATCCCCAAAGAAGAAACCACAGTCAGCACCTGTCACCCCTGTCAATGAGAGACACAGGTGGAACCCCTGGGACAAATTTGTGGTTTCCCATCCACTCACCAAGGTTGCGCTTGAAGAGGGTCAGCGACGTACACTGTTTGACATGTACAGGAAGTCTATTTTAAAGATGGGCAGCCTCTGTGAAGACAAACTTGTCCATCAAGCAGGTTTTGAAATCGTCACATATCAGAGTTAGGCCTTTCAAGCGGGTAATGCACGAGGAGTTAGACTAATGGATATGGAGCATCTCTAGTAGGGCAGGGTCTGAGATTGCCTTGTAGGAGAGACACAGACCACCTATAAGCAATCTTTATGATACTGAGTAGAGTGATAGTGATTTGAGCCTGTCCACATAGGACTGGTGTTGGAGGCCATGGATTCTCTTTGTGAGGTATTTCTGTGGCCTTTCCAGTTGGTGCAGGGGTTTGGAGAGGTACATACCAAATGGGTCATTGTACTCAATTATTGGCCTAATGAGGGAGGATAGGTAAGGGTGAAGACTAAGAGTCTGCTTATGATATATTATGGAAAATAGTGTCAAATGCTCTACCAAGGTCAAGCTTGCCAGTATGGACCATCTGGCCTTTTAGGCAAAGCATCTGTGACCATGTAAAAAAAAATACCTGACTGTGTGCACAACCTATAATTAAATTCAAACTGATTGGGGACTTGGAGTCTGAACATCACTTATGTTGTTTTTACTTATTTCAGGATTGTTGCATTCAACAACTTTACAGACAATGCTAGTGAGACTAATACACTTACTGACATTAAGGTCTTATTTGGGTCAACATTATGGGGGTGGCAACTGTGAAATTTTTTTAAGTTTCTGATATTCAATTTCTATGAAGTGACTAAAGTAAAAAAAAAGAAACTCCTAATTATGGTAAATAACATTTCACACAGATGTTAATTTTATTTGAGTACCCCATGTTTTTGATAAGATGACTGCATCATCCTGTTCTTCAGCCAATATCTTTTCAAATGGTAACAATTTCTTACTTAAAATACTTCCATTACTTAGAAAGAATTTTACACACCTCACCATAGTCAATACGTTTACAGTAACCTGATTACTTGAATGTCCAAAAAAGATTGAAATAGTCTTGTTAGTTAATTATTTACATATTTACTTACTGCATTATTATTATTGCGTCAATGTGTTTCATAAAATATAATAATTTATAAGCACTACTAGTGTTCTTCTGATCCCAGAACATGATGTCATTTGATATCAGTCACAGCATACTATAGTTTATACTCCTTAATATGTTTTTGGTAAAGAATGACTAAATGCATTATTTCAGTGAAATAGCTCTAATAAAGTTTCCACTATTGCATTTTGCACTTTTTTTCTTAACACCCACTCTTTGAAAAATGTCTTTATCTTGTCATTATGATTAAGTAGCTCACAGTAAAAGATAATTCATAATGTTGTAGTATAACAGTAGAAAAGAGGCAACAGGATTTAATGAACAAAATTAGGTCTGACCCATTTAAAGTTAGTATTTTAGATGAAAAAAATATGCAAAGACCATCCAAAAAACAAGTACTTAAAATAGAACAACTCTATGGGTCAAAATGTTCTCCTGTTATCATGAAGTGTTTAATTAATTGTTTATTAGTGGTACTGGTGGGATACAGGAAGCAAGGATGGAAGGAAGCAGCTGTTGATTATTCCAATTTTCCTTTCTTGTGCTGTTTGCCTCAAATTACTTTACAAATGTCTGGCATCTAATAGAATATCACTTTAAAAATCTGTAATGCAGCTGGATTTTATTTAGAATGTGACTCTCATTACATCACTAAATTCCTTACCTCTCAACCTCTTAGCACAATAAATCTGCACAAAGTATAAAATAATTATGGGTGACAAAGGCTTGATGCTAGAACAGATTTTAAATACTGCTATTAGAAAGTTACTAGAATGACAGGATTGGTGTTGTTTATCATGCATTTTGCAGGATATGAAGTCTGAAACTTAAATGTATGTCATAATTTAATGACTTCAGTCCTCAGTGATTTACGTCTGTCTTTCCCTGAAACCCACAAATTTTATGAGAAACCGACCAAAAATATGAAGCAACAATCCGGACATTCTTTGAAAATCTGGACAGTTGAGACATATTCCAAATGTACACATGCTTATATATTTGCAATGCTATATACCTACTGGCATAATAACCGAGGAGGGGTAGTGCTGAAAGCTGTGTGAAGAGCATATGAGTGGGTGTCTGAAAGCCAAGTGTAAACATATTGGTTGAGGCAGTGCTTAGAATTTTCTTATTTCTGTGAGAATGTGAGACAACTGAAATGCATCAGTGGGAAAGTATATCTAAAATGCTAAATTTAGTTTCCTTTTCAAATTATCATTAAGGACAAATCCAGTGAAAACATTTTTACTCAAAAGTGCCTCTCCTCCTCATTAATACAACCTCAAGTACTATATATATATATTTGTATAGATCTAGGACACATGCTCGACTACCATGTGTCCGAATCACTAAACATCTAACACACATACACGAAAGCACTTAAAACTGAAAAGCGCTTCCGTGTATGTGTACTTCAAAAAAAAAAAAATCTACGTTTCTGTAGGGGGACTTCACCCCCCCTGCACCCCCATGTGGGGGGCTGTGCCTCCCACACCCCCCCTACTTTAATATTCTCACTCTGAGATCGCACTACAGTGGGGAAAAGGGAATTTTCCCTTACTCACACTGGAGTCCGATCTACGAAACAGGCACACATACACAGAAACGCTTTTTGGTTTTAAGTGCTTTCGTGTATGTGCGTTCGATGTTTAGTGATTCGGACACATGGTAGTCGAGCATGTGTCTTAGATCCATATATATATATATATATATATATATATATATATATATAAAGTGATACTCTCACTAATCTCTGCATGAAGTTATTTCTGTACACAGCGGCCTGTGAAATCTTAAATGACTTCTCTATGGCATTCATCACACTGTGCCCATCTCAGAAAGATTACAATGAGGTGTACAAAGGTTGTAACATGAAGACATGCAATGGTGTGCAGTCCCTGCAGCTGCACAAATTTTTAATGAGGCATTCTGGGAGAAAGGCATATGAAAATTAGTCACGCGTTCGCTGCTAGAACTGCTTGCACTAAGGCATTTACTCAGCTGAGATATTCAGAGAAATTTTCTTCTGAGTAAATTAACACAGTCACTCAGGGTCAGCTGTGTTTATAAACACATCTGAAAGCTCATGTTCATCTATTATTTTAGAGGTATGTGCCAGGGAGTTTAGCAAATAGGTAGTGTTATGGTACATGTACATGTGTGAAGGGCTGCTTATTTGAGTGCATGTGTGAGTGCGTGTCTGCTAGGAAGGTTGAAGTAGAGAGGTTAGCTAGAGTAGGTATGTGTGTGTGTGTGTGTGTGTGTGTGTGTGTGTGTGTGTGTGTGTGTGTGTGTGTGTGTGTGTGTGTGTGTCTATGAAAGTGTGATTCTGTCTGTCAAGTGTGTTCAGATTGTGGGCCATTTGTGTATATATGCATGAATGTATGAATGTGAGCGCATTTGTATGTGTGTATAGGGGTAGAGGATT